>NC_052616.1:22303130-22668466 GCF_016545825.1 Eucalyptus grandis
AAAGTAAGAGTTGAAAAGATGGATAATTCTAGCAGCACTACAGCAATTATGTTAGTTGGAATCCTAACACTGGAAAGTCTGCCCTCGCCAATTCATTGCATAATATTGGCAGGATAAGCGCGGCAGGTACTAATCTTCTTATTGCATCTGATGCGAGATCTTTTCTTCACAAATTGCCCTTCGTATGTTTTACATGGACAGTGGAAGCAGAATAACTCTTCAGCTGTCCCTCTCTACCTCCATATCCTTTCTGCTGAGGGCCATTCCTTGATAAAAATGTGAATGCTTCCTAATATAACGCAAAACAAGTTTCTTCGCAGAGAAAGGAAAGTTGAAGCATGCAGCAGTGAGCTCTCAGCCATGTGAGACAAAAGATATTAGCAGTTTGAAGGTATGCAATTAATTTTTATTCGTTGAAGCTCCATCTATGCTTTTTGTTGTTTCTTCAGATGCACACTAGATATGCTATTATTTCTAGAAACTGTGTGTAGAGGAGAGAAGAAGTTGAACAGATCTTTTGCTTCATATGCTAGGTTTCTTTTTTTTCTAAATTATATGTAAGCATTAGATATTCATATGTATTGATTGCTTTTTATCTTCTTGGTATTGTTCATGGCAAGATCAAGAATAGAGCAGTTTGAATTGGTAACTGCTATCAGAGCATGGTTAAGGTTATGTCATTGGCCAGTTAAAATTCTATGTTGTCCTTCTCTGTCATCATTATACCCTAATATTGGGGTATGAAATGGTAATTTTAAAAAGAGCGCCATGGATCTTTCCTTTATGGTACCGTGAGAAATACTTGTTTCTCTATGCTTGCTGTGTTATGGTACTGATACTCATTTTTCTTCACTTGGGATGTTCTTATGTTGATGACGGCCATCTACCAATGGAACATGATTTCATCAGATTGCCAGCAATCCAAATGTTTATGTGTTGGACACTCCAGGAGTCTTGCCTCCAGTTATTTGCGACTTTGAGACCAGCTCCAAGCTAGCTTTGATTGGTATGGTTGTGATTATATCAACAGTCTCTTTTTCTTAGAGTATATTTTATTAATTAGCTCTAACAAAGGTTTATTATTATTATTAACAACTTTTGTCGACTAATCTAAGTAGTTCACCCATGTTATCTTGCATTGGGTGAGCTGAAATTGTTGAACTTTCAATTTAGATGATCTGAGCCCAGATTTTCACATTGCAACTTCAGGTACAATTAGGATTCCTTGGCTGGAGAAAACAACTCGCACAGTTCTTCCTATCAATACTTGACTCAGGTAAAGAATATGAACAATGGGCAAAGCTGTCAACCGCTGGATCTGGTAGATTGAGTGTGGATTTCAGAGAAGAATATTCAGGTAGCTGTGAAACTGAAACAACAAAGAAACGGCAGTATCCCTCAGATCATACCCAGGTATTGTCACAGAAGGATTGCATGTGCTGGTCAGTTTAATTATTCATATGGATGGTTTCCATCATTTTGGGTTTTGTCAGTGATTCTGAACTATTTGCTTAGATGGATATAAAATGGTAGCTGAAAACTGTGTACCTCTTTCCATTTGCACCTAACATAATGTTAACACGTTCAAACAACTTCATTCCTACTTTGATGAGATAGTGCTAGAATGGTGAATGTGAGCTAACTTGTATTGTTGCTAGTTACTTTCTTTTTGAATTGGGAATAACTAGGAGAAATTTCAGATGTGTAGAAAATGCAACACAGACGTGGAAACTAGAATGGGAGGATGGTAGATTAGGCGATTATCAGAAGGAAAGTGTTCATTGAGGGGGATTTAGTGCATTCCTTTTAGTCTGAAGTGTTTCAATACTGGTGAGATCATGAGAGTATTATGACATATCAGTATTATGACATGTCAGGCAACCACTGCTCTGTTTCTCTGCCAGTAACACTAAAAATCTTAAGCAGATGGTAATAGAAAGTGTTGTTTGTTGATTTCTGAGTATAGGACGACATATCTCCTTTGTAATCGGAGTCAAGAAGGATCTCATCATTTTCTTGTCTCTAGCCTTAGTTTTCTGCTTCTGTGGAAGCAACTGGAAATTAACCTAATAGGAATTGTAGAGCTTGTTCCTATGTAATGCAAGGAAGAGCTTGCATTTAAAGTGTCAAGTGCTCATTTTCGTTCCTTTCATTCGGTCTCTAAGTTTTGATTTCTCAGAGAGGTGGAAACTAGAAAGATTGTAATGACAAAATTGGAGGCCTATCTTTCTTGCACATTCATGGAGAGTTTATTGGCAAGTCTATCAATAGCTTTCGCATGTGCCAAAACATGATGGCTCAGATAAGTTTAACCTCATTGAAGAGTTGCCCAGAGGGCTACCCTGCCAAAACTCGATGTTAGCATGTCGAGAACATGATGTCTCGAGCGAAGGCTTCACATGCTTTGTTATTTGTCCCTGTATGACATGTATTCTTTTCCTTTGAGGGTTTATGGTTGTTGTCAGCATGAATTATTGCTCTAAGACATCACCTGTCCTTCCATGACAGGATTTCATCGTGCAAGATGTACGCCGTGTCCTTTATGAGAGCATTTCCTCCACGCGTGTCGACATGAGACGTAGGAAAGATGTGTTGAGGCTTATCGAGTTTCAACTGGCTGCTCTGCGAGAAGCTTTTTAGGATCCCCTCAGAATTAGGCGAAGAAGATGCCTGCATCAGAGTTTCCGAGAAATTATTAAATTTGTACCGAACTGGGAGGCTTGGACATTTTACTTTGGACGACATCCCAAAAGACATTGATGTTCATGGTACTTCATAATCTTACCAAGTTCTTATTTTCATCTAGTTGGTGAGCTATACTTAAAAAGTCTTTCTCCCCGCATTGCAAGTTTTATATGGTCTGTTCTTCAACCTCTTCTCTGATAACAGGAAGATATGAGAATGCTTTTAAGAAAAGTAATGTTTCTAACTTATCCAATTTACGTTGATGTATTTAGAAAATTTGTTTCATGGAGATATCGATGGTACGAGAGGGAATAGCAAATAATAATCACCATCGCTATTCATTACATGAAAACGAAGAGTATGAAAACGAGATGTTCATGTCTAGGCTCTTTCAGCACCCGACGAAGCACGTGCAAACATCATGGAAATATTTCAAGATCAAACTCCACAATTTGCCCGCCGTGCTCCGTTGAATCCTCCTGACTTGATGCTCAGCCTTCGTCTGCCAACCAGGCTTCCTAGCCACTCCTGAATTGAATTCATCGGAAGTAGAACGCGGTGCCGGAACGATTTCTTGGGAAGGTATCCACTTCTCATGGGTGGGGCGGGTTTGCTTTCGGTTGGGTACGTCCCGTGGCACCGGATTCGAGCTAAGCGAACAGCTTAGTTGGCTAGTAGCGCAAGTTGATGGTGTCATCTCTATATATCAACCAAAATCCTTTGTCTTTCGATCCCGTTGCAAAGTTAATCATCAGAAAGCCGCTAGAGAATTATTTAGGTGTTCTTGGAGCATGACATCCTGGTCGTGCACAAGTGTGATTGACTTGGACAGTTGGAAAATTCGTGGTCCGGAAGCACTAAAGATTTTTCGCAAACATCATGTTTTAAATGGTGGTAGCTAAGCTTGTCCTTGTTCACTTTTTTTCCTTCGATTTCTCACTAATTGTTTCTTTTGATTAGTATTCAATATTTTCGATCCAAAGGCTGTTTATTTTGAAAAATTGTTTCACAATATATAATCCTTTTAAAAAAGGAGAAAAGGCCATTAAAAACCTCAAATTTTGCCCAAAGTAACAAATTTACCTCAAACTTTTTTTTATGACATGAAAAACCCTAAACTTTACTAACTGTGACACATTTACCAATTTTTTTTTTGGTGACATAAAAAACCCTGAACTTATATCGTGTGACATATTTACCATGAACTAAAGGGCATTTTTGGCGAGGGTGACCCTAGCTAGCCCAAGTGAAGGCGAGCCTTGCCTAACATTGGCAAGGGCCGCCCACACCTGAGTTCGGCATGACCGAACGAGGGAAGAGAGAAGAAAAAAAAAAATAGAAAAAAATAGAAGAAAAGATGAAAATGCCCTTGGTGGGGTAAATATGTCACAGTTAATAAAGTTTGAGGTTTTTCATGTCATAAAAAAAATTTTGGAGTAAATTTGCTACTTTAGACAAAGTTTGGAGTTTTTGGAGTTTTTGGTGGTGTTTTCCCTTTAAAAAAAGAGGGAAATTGTCTCGGTCTTAGGTTTGCACATGTCTTTTTTAAATCCTTAAATCTACAACAAGAAAATTGCATGAAAGCTCTTCATGTATTACTGAACAATGGAAAAATTAGAAATCTAAAATAATTCGGCATCTCATAAATCTCTCGTGATTCTTTTTTCCAATATTTTATTTTTTTCAATTCTTTTTATTCTTCTTTTTATCCTTTTACTATGGCCGTCGAGCTTTGGTGAGGCTCAGCATCATTGTCGGCCTTGCCCATATTTGACTAAATTGGCAAAACGTGAAATACAAAAAAAAAAAAAAAGGAAACAAGAAGAAAAAGAAAAAATGAAAGGAAAAAAATAATTTAAAAATTGCAAAAGAAGACTGTTCACATTGGTAAATTCTAGCTAAAATTAGATGGATTGATTAAATTGAGGTTAATAACAGAATTGACATAAATACAATCTAGGTTTAGGACCTTTCTTTTTGTTAATTTTTTCGTTAATTATCTAATGCATCAAATGAACTTTTGCGCTTTGGGCAAAATTCATATGTTTTGTTTTTTGTTTTCTTTTTCTTTTTCCTTGAGATAGAGGATCAATTGGTCTTAGTAAACAGTTTAGAGGCAAAAAATGAATTATGAGACCATTGATTATTAAGAAATTAGAAACCAAAAAATCGAAGTGGATTGAATTATTATGGTGAGCAATCCCAAAAATAGAATTATTCGACTTTGAGCTCACTCGGTGAGTAATCCCAAAAATATAATTATTCGAATTTGAGCTCACTTTGGTAGGATTAATCTGTTTCAAGCCAACAAAACAAATAATAAATAAATAATGAAAGGACATTTTCGTCTTTTTTACTTTTTATTATCTTTTTTTTTTTTTTTCCTTCTTCTTCTCTCTTCTCTCCGGGGGCCATGGCGAAGGGAAGCTAGTGTCAGGCAAGGGTGGCCCTATGTTGGGTCGGCCGAGGGCCTCCTTCACTAGATTTGGCGAGGGGTGCCCTCGCCAGGCCCTCGCTCGACCCGGCCAGGGTCGCCCTGCCCGATGTTGGCGAGCCTAGTGAGGGTGTCACGACCTACCTTCAGGGGAGAGAGCAGATTTAGGGGTATTGCATAAAGGATAGGCTGGGGCCCATGATTAGACGTGAGCTCTCCCAAGCCCATACCTCGCGTGACATTGGAATATATTTTAGGAATTTTGCACAAAAGGAATCGTCACTAGTCTATTGGGGTTAGCTAGAAACCAAGTGAGGCATGGGAGTGTATTTCACTTCCTACGTAATCAGAGAATCTAGGATCGGGGGCTTGATTACACTAATTGACCAATTAGTGCAATTTCGGTACCTAACCTTGTTCATTTTAAAAGAACTTTTTTGTCAGGTAGTTTGAATTAATTTTATACCCATCCACTAAGATGCAAGGTGAACATGCGAGTGCGCAATCATTAAGTAACAATCATAGGTACTAAGATCCTAATTGCCCTAAAACTAGACACGTGCAATTAAACATAATAACATACGCGAATTAAACACACGATATAATTAACATACAAGCAAATAAAGACGTAATTACACTAAAATGGCAATACATAGCAATTTTTAACCAAACTCTACCATTTTTAGATTTTCAAAAAAAATTAAATTTTTAAATTTTTTTTTTTTGGGGCTGGACCGTGTCTCCGACCGGACCCGGGTTCGGCCCACTAAAAAAACCACACGAATTTATAAAAAGAAGAAGAAATAGGGATAATTCTCGGCCCAAGGCCCATCTTCGATTTTTACCTCAGCCCTTCTGAAGGTCTATTTTTCGATTGCTATTTTCAGCCCAACTTATTTAGCCCACGAAACAAAAACCAGCCCAAAGCGAAGCCCATTTCTCATTTTCCATTTTCAGCCCTTTTGTGTTTTTTTTTTTTTTTTTATATTTTCTTCTGCCCCCTTTTCGTGGCGTCTTCTCAGGCCTTCTTCTCCCGCAGCCGCAGCACGCCGAAGCTTCTGCAGCTCCTCCGCCGGTCCGACGCCGACAACGCCGCGAGTTCTAACCGCCCTAAGGAAGTCGCCGTCCCAACGCCTGGCGTCGGTGGTTCCGTCCGATCGACGCCGGCCACCGGTTGGCCGGCGCTTTCGAGAATCTCCGGGTAGACTCCGGCGAGATGCGCGCGCTTCATCTCGCCCAAACCGGGCGAGGGAACCTACCGAAAAGCTAGAAGAACGACATGGACGATGGGTGACAAGAGTACGACCCCGAGCAACGCAGAAAAAACCAAAAACCAAAAACCAAAAACCAAACTCCGGTCGAGGGTTGGGTGCGGCGATTTCATTGAGGCATTTCGTCGAACAGCCACTGGGCATTACCAAATTCAGAGGTTTAAGGCTCAACCGGGCCTCGAACACACTTTAGAGGTCTGCGAACATGACTTATAAGGAGCACGGGAGCAAAATGTAGAAGCGGCGAGGGCCGGAGCTTGCGCAAGCCGGACGGCCGCGAGCTCCGGCCCGGTGCGCCTGAAATGGAGCAAGGAGGGAGCCGAACCTACCTGGTCAGCTTGAAGACGTCGCCGGGAAGGTCTTCGGACGAGCCCGTGCGTCACTAAACCGCTCTCGGTTGCTCGTGTGGCTCTCTGTTTCTCCCTCGTCTTCCTGCGTTGCTGTGCTGTGGGTTCCGGTTGGGGTTGGAGGCGGTCGGCAACTCCGGCAGCGATCGACGGCAGCAATCGACGGCCCAGGGAAGTCTCCTTCTCTCCATGTTTCTCCCTTTGTTTGGCGTCCTCTCCTTGTTCGCGCTCTGGTCGGAGTTTTGGAGCGGGAAAGGAGGCACGGCGGCGGGTCGTCGGCCGTGTGGTGGCCGGCGGTCTCTCCCTCCAGCTCTCTTCACTCACTCGCCCCCTCTCTCTCTTCCTTTCCTCGGTGTCCTCTCTGTGTTTCTCTCTATGCTTCGTGCTTCTCGGTTCTCCTCTCTGTGTTTTTTGGTGCTTTCTCTCTCGCGTGTCCATTCTGTTTCCCCCCCCAGCTCTCTGTCCTCTCCTCCGGTTTTATGCTCGGCCAGCGCGCGTTGCCTCTGCAGCTGCCAGCTTGCCGGCCGGACTTCCCCCTCGACCCGCGGATCACGCCGCTCGCCCGCCACCGATCCCCTTGCTCCCTCTGTTGCTGCTCTGTTTCTCTTCTTCTTTGCAGGTCTTGCAGCGAAGACCGACTGCAGGAGGGAGACGACCAGCTCGTGCGCGGGCTGGGCTGAAGGGAATAAGAAAAACAAAGGCTGGGCCGGGCCTAGCGCGAAGTAAAGAGAAAAGGAAATAGAGGAATGAGCCTGCTCAGGCCTTGTCCGAACTTGGCCTAATTGCCCCTCTCTTTCTTTTCTTTTTTTTTTTTTTTCGATTTTTTTTTTTAATTTTTAATTTTTTGTACTTAAATAAATAAATAATTTTTTTTTTATAAATTTTAAAACCAGTGATGCAAATGCTCCTAATGTTGATGCAATTTTAATGATTTTTTTTTTGTTTAAGAGGTAGAAATCAATCCTCAATTTTATAATACAATTAATAAATACTTAAACAAATCACCAAAATTTAGATGTTAACAGAGGGGTGCCTTCGCCAGTGTGAAGCGAGGGTGCCCTTGCCATATTTGGGGAGGGGAGGCCCTCAGCCGACCTAGCCAAGGGTTGCCCTCGCCCGACGTTGGCGAGGGCGACTCGCTGACGCCGGGTAGGGTTGCCCTCGCCTGAGTTCAGAATGACTAATGGAGGGAAGAGAGAATAAAAAAGAAAAAAGAAAAAATAAGACGAAAATGTCCTTTGTGGGGTAAATGTGTCACGGTTAATAAAGCATGGGTTTTTCATGTCACAAAAGTTTAGGGTAAATTTGTCACTTTGGGCAAAGTTTGGAATTTTTGATAATTTTTCTTTTTAAAAAAAAAAGGGAAATTGTCTCGGTCTTAGGTTGACACGTGTCTTTTTTAAATCCTTAAATCTACGACAAGAAAATTGCATGGAAGCTCATGATGCCACATGATGAATATATTCATGGACAATGGAAAAATTAGAAATCTAAAATAATTCAGCATCTCATAAATCTCTCGTGATTATTATTTTTTTTTAAATATTTCATTTTTTTTCAATTCTTTTTGTTCTTCCTTTTATCCTTTTACTATGGCTGTTGAGCTTTGGCGAGTCTCAACATCATTGTCGGCCTTGCCCATAGTTGACTAAATTGGCAAAATGTGAAATACAAAAAAAGAAAAAGAAAAAAAGAAAAAAGAAACAGGAAGAAAAAGAAAAATGAAAGGAAAAAAATAATTTAAAAAATTGCAAAAGAAGACTGTTCACATTGGTAAATTCTAGCTAAAATTAGATGGATTGATTAAATTGAGGTTAATAACAGAATTGATATAAATACAATATAGGTTTAGGACTTTTCTTTTTGTCAATTTTTTCGTTAATTATCTAATTCATCAAATGAACTTTTGCGCGTTGGACAAAATTCATATGTTTTGTTTTTTTTTTCTTTTTCCTTGAGATAGAGGATCAATTGGTCTTAGTAAACGATTTAGAGGCAAAAAAATGAATTACGTAATATTCAATTATTTATAAGGGGTTCCAAGCCAAACCAAAAAAAAAAAAGAAAAAAAGAAAAAAAGAAAAAGAAAAGTCTTATAATGGAAAGTTCACTTGATACTTCTGGCACTTCAAAGCAGAGCGGGAGCCTAAAAACAGAGAAGCTGTGCGGACACAGAGTGCCCAGAGTGTGCAAAAATGGCGATCGCCCATTTCCTCAATTGCATCCGTCCGAGCCTCCTCCGATCAGAATCGACGGAGAAAAGAAGAAGGGCGGGAAAAGCTTCGCGAAGATCGTCGGCCGGGCGCATCGAGACCTAAGGTTTCGCTTCCCTCTCTCTCTGTCTGTGAGTGTCGCGCGGGCCGGCGGCGGCGAAACCCCTCTCTCTCTCTCTCTGTCTGTGTGTGTCTGCAGAGGTTATGACTAGAACAGCCTTCTGCTGTTAGCATATTCGGAAGAGTAGAAACGAGATGGCTTTTCTAACCGGGTTGAACAACAACCTGCCGAAATTGTGGCCTCCCCGGTCGATACTGCAGTGAAGGAGTTTGATGTAAACAGCCAGTAGTGTCGATTGGGCTGAAGCAGAAATTGGAATAGGGGCTGGGAATTCTGATTGGGGAGATTGTTGGTGGCGAGGCTTAGTAGTTGATGCAGACTCAGTTGATAGTTGATACAACAGAAGCTCCTGATGTGTGGAACTCTGTTCAACTGGCTAAGAAAAAAATCCTGGGGCGGCATCTGCATTGAAATGAGTCTGACTTGTTTATGTGTAATGAGATAACACGAGGCGGGGTAACCACTGGATCATGGGAAGTTGGAGCCTCTCTAGTGGCCATTTGTGGGGAATTAGAGCATTTTCAAGTTCTTTTCTACTGTTCCTAGAAAGCTCCTGATGTTGTCTGTTGCAGTTTGCTGTATTAGCCGACCCTTTCGTATGTTGTGCGCGAAATGTGCCTGTTCCATTTTCTCTCCTTCTCTCTTTCTCCCTTGGTTTCCATTTCTCTTTTATCTTCTCCACTTGCTCTCTCTCTCTCTCCCTCTGTGCTCCCCTCGCTCTCTCACTGCGCTCCTCTCCTGCAGATGTCATCAACAATTCAAAATACGGTCAATTACCCGCCGTATGGGGTGGAGAAGATTAACCCCATGATTAAGGCGTTGACCACCGTGGCACTGACCTTTTCAGTCGCAGCTGCCCTCATTGCCGCCCTATACTATTGCTGGTGTAGGTGCAGGCAGCGCGGTGGAGTTCCGATGGCGGCACGGGTGGCGGCGGCGGCACGCGCAGCAGCGGCGGCATGGGCGGCAGCGGCACCGGCGGCGGCGGAGGTGGAGGCACCACCGGTGGCGGCGGAGGCACCACTCGCGGTGGCGGCGGAGGCACCACTCGCGGTGGCGGCGGAACTGCCGGCTGCGGCAGCAGCAGAACCGCCGGCGGCGGCGGCAGCGGAGGCACCACCGGCGGCGGCAGCTTTGGGATGAGTAGCTCAGGTTTTAAAAAGAAAAAGGATGAGCTGATTGCCTGATTCTGCTTCGTAATTTCCTACACTCCTATCCTTGTTTGGCCCCAACCCGTACATCCAGAACAAGAGTTTGCCATGGAGTAATATTAACTGCAGGAAGGATAATGTTTTGTCATTGTGCACTATGAGATTTTTTGAAGTTTTAGGCTGGGCTCTTTCTCTGTTAATGCACATCTATGTTCTTTGCAACCAAATACTTTTTTCCAAGCGTATCTTTGACTATATGCTGTAACATGTACTTTCTCTTGATTTAGTCAAAGCTGAGAAGTAATTGGCTTCTTTCATGTTTGTGGTGCAGTTGACGAAACCTACTGGAAGATGTTAATATGCTCCGCAGCTCGCTGGAAGGTGGATGAGCTTTGCTGATATTTTTTAGGATTACTTTGTTGAACTGTGTGCTGATGCTCATGACTAGTGGATTTAAGCGTGCGACTCTGTTGACGAAATATGTGGATGACTGACTCAGTGTAGTGACAATATTGATGCTATGACATGCCTTACTGTTCTGCATTTCTTTACTTAAGCTTCTGTTGTTACCAGCCTTGACTAGGAACAGATTCACTAAAAACCTGTACTTATGCCTACAAGCTAACTCTTGTTTGGAGTTGTTAACACTTAATTGCATTAGAAAGTTATGGATTAATTTCCAGCCCCTTAACAAAAAGATTTTATTAAAATTGCATCACATATAGACATTAGGAGCATTTGCGTCACTAGTTTTAAAATTTATCAATTTTTTTATAATTATTTTATTTTTTAAAAAAATTCGAAAAAAAAAAAGGTCAGGCCGAGCCGGATCTGACCTGGGCCTGACCCGCTCCTTTTCTTTTTCTCTACCCTTCAGCTGTCAGTCACAAAGTCCTTCTCCCTATTTTGCCCTATCACTCTTCTGGTACGACAGAAAGGTTTGTCTTGAATCTTCTCTAATTTTTAGCCCTACTACATGCATGTCTTGTTCCATGAGTGCAAAGCAACTTCAATCTTGCATTATGAGGTCGGTTTTGTGACAAATCTGCAAACCATCAAAATTTTGAGGTCTAGCTTCACCAGTGAGCAAAGAAGCTCTAGATGTTCAAATTTGCATTTCTAAGTTGGATAAGCTTGACCCACTTTCAATGCCGAGAATTCATATTGGGTGAGTTGGGCCAGAGGATCTCTTGGACTGTAGAGTTGCTTGTTTAATGTTGGCCTGTTGAGTTGCTTGATTTTAAGGTTTCCTCTTGGTTCTTTTATTGGGTTCTGAGGGACCAATTGTTGTCTTATGCTTGATGCTGAAGTCTGTGGGTCTTTAAGTGTAAGTTTTCTTGCCAACACACACACACGTACCGTAAAATAGAAGACCAAGTACACTGCATTCCTAGCGTATGAAGCTTAGAATTTCCAAATACTTATGCGACAGATATGACAGTCGACTTAAAGATAGCAACATATGGCTGCTCTCCTCGATACTGTCTCTGTCCTATCGCTAAATTGTATAACTTTTCACAGATGATACTCAGCTCGGGTATTCTCTATCCAATTTCTTTACTGCAGCATGTCTTCCACCAGTAGAGGTCCACCATATTAGCTGCCTCGTGGAGTTAGATATATGGGCCACGGCACCTTGTAATCGAAGGTTACTGACATAATCGTCGGCAGTTTTACACGTGCAGAAGTAAATCATCGGTGATTGATCTTTTTAACATTGAGTAATTGCCGGGAGAATTCCCTTGGGTGGCTTTCAGGGAAAGTAGAAAAAAGCTGCATCTGTCATTCGCTAAGCATGTGTCCTGGGAAGTCAGCAATGGCAAAATATTGCAAGATTTCTCCCTACAATAGTTTGTTACACAGAAAATTCTATGCAACTTTGATACCATTTTTCCGTTTATCCTTACACTTTGCCCTAATCTTAGATGCTTTGGATGCTTTACCTCTGTCTACCTCTAGTTTTGATCATAACCAAGAAATTTTAAGCCATGGAAAATAAAAGGAAATCTGAACCGATGATGGGAAGATCTGGCTACAAGTTAGAGTGAATGTAAAAGAATGCCAAAGTAATTCATAAATGTGACTGGTGGAACTGTGTGACAAATCCTTGGCAATGCCTAGTTATGTTTCCTCTTTTGAAAAGCAAGATTACATCAGAGTTTATCAATTTTTACTCACAGTTCTCATCTATAATATGGAACTGTTAGAGATAATTGTCAAGTGTCAAAAGAAACGATAATTATTCTTGTCCACAGTTATAATGTTTCCTTCAGTTAAAGACATAATGTACTGGTGTTGATCAATTTTTAAAATGCAGCAACTGCAAATGCCAAAAAAAAAAAAACTGCACACTAAAGCTTGAGCACCCAAGGTGATTGATGTTAGAAATGAAGAAAGAAGCATAAATAAAGAAGTGTAGAAAGTTGGCGAGTATTATACGACTTTTAAGCACCGACTGTTCAAAGTTCACATCCAACTTTTGACAGATCTGAGTAGTTCTTCGTTTTGGAGTTATGTTTTTCAGATCGTATACAGAGACTTTTGAATGCTCTCGCTTCAGTGCTAACTCGGTTGAGCTCTCTTGAGTTTTGAATAATAAGTTCTAACACTTATAAACTCGGTTTGGCACAATTATTCAAGTGACGACTGATGAGAAATGATAAATAAAAGTTCTTTGGCACAAAAGTGAAAGTACTTGAATCAGATAAGTTTCACAATTCATCCTCCACGGTTGTTTTGAGATTGAAGAGTTCCACTTGGATATCCTTTAGCACTTTTGCTTCCTAATATTGTTATTCTGTTATTTCATTAACTGGTGGCATCAGTTCAACATAGTCAACTTAATTCATTATGTTTACAATACATACTGAAGCTGTAGCAAGGATCTTAAGTCATCTATATTCGCTCTTTCCTTTCTGGTAGAGAGTTGATACATTCACTTATTTTTGTTATACATATATTTTTATCTATTCAAGAGTGGTTTTTCCCTTCGAGGCTATCCACTCTCCATTATTTGGTTTGCTTACAATTGACATCACATGTTATAAGGTTCGACTGGAAGCCTGTCTACTGGTCTGATTCTCCTTTTCTTGCAGTTAATTTCTGCAACTGATTGGCACAGGCAGTCAACGGACCGTCCAATCAAGTTCATTACAAGAAGGCAACTGTACGCACTCAAGTTCAAGATTAAAACAGGCGAACTGTTTTGACTACATTGGACATTTAACTCGGTAATTTATCAAGGTACCAAGGGAGGCGTCTTAATTTCGTCTCTGCATGTTTCATTGTTTGGCATGGTTTAATGATGGTTATAGTTCCAATTCCTGTCTTGATTGTTATATTTCATTTTTTCTTGCGCTTAGGATTAGAGAAACAAATGGCTAAAATCGACATGGCTTTCGACTAGGTCTTGAGGCTGGGGGCGAGGACGGCCGGACGAAAAAGGTATCCTCTTTCCTCTTCCATCCAATTTTGTCCCTTGCTCTCTCCACGCGACAGAAGTTGTTCTCACAGGATTCGCTTAAATGAGGTTTCGGGTTATTAGCAGCATTTTCTGTACTTAGTCTTGTACATGTATTTCAAAATACACTAAAGTTTTATATGGGTTATTGTACATTTGGTGCACCTGGCCCTTGGTAAAATCATAATTAGCGTAGGTCTCTTGTAGTCATACATCTCTGATATACTGCAGTTATATTTCTAGAGAACAATCTAGGTATGGTAAGACTTGTCTAATGTGATTCCAGATGAGGAATGCTGACACCTAAACAAAAACAATGTTTAGCAGGACCTAACAGACTTTGTTGAAGTTGAAGAATAGTTATTTTGCAGCTAGCGATGCCCAGTTACACGATGGAGATATGTGTAGGACTCTCTGCAATTTGGCAATTTTCCCCAAATTAGGCCTGGAAGCAAATCTGGAATTTGTGCTCTGTGTTCATTGCTTGTGGCCCTGGAAATAACTAAGCACATAGTTCAGCAATGCTCAGGATGTAGTTAAATTCGCCTGGCAATAACTGGAGGATTCTGTTCTTCTTAAGTTTGAAAAGGCTTGATCTGCTCTTGTAGATAGCCTCAGAAGAGTCGAAGACATTGTCCCACCCCCGCAGTCTATCAGTTGTCACAGATTGGACACTGTCGCCGAACTGGAGGCTGTTGTATTCTCGCTTGATGTGCAGGAGAAGCAAGTTGGCGAGGAAATAATTGCATTGCTCCAGCAAGGAAGAAAATTTAATGACTCTGACTGCAACGAACTCGAGTCTTTCCGAGTAGCAGGTACTAAACTTGGAATCACCTCTTCCAGAAACTGATTGAAAGAGCTAGAGCAGAGGAAGACAAGCGAAAAGCAATCAATTGTGGCTCATCTTTTTACATCTAAGCGCGAAAGTATCTGAAGTGTTATTCAGGAGTGAATTCTCTGATGACAATGATCCGCAAGGATCAACTACTTGTTCACCAACCGTTCAGGGTTTCCGTGATGAGGGAGGCACTGTGGGCAATGGTCGAGCATTTGAAAGACACCCATGAAAGCTGAGTTCTTTTTAACTTCACAGGATCTGTATTGAGAAATGGCCTGTCTAGTGATGGGCAAAACACCTGTCCTAAAACTCAACAAAAGCTGGCGATTAAGCGCTCGTTCCTGCCCTTTTTGTAGTGTCGTGTTGGACTTGAACGAGCTGGTTTTTTTGTTAAAGTTTGAACATTGCCTGATGATTTCTTATGATTCACTCTCCAACTCGCTTCCTACCACATGTTCGAAGAAACGTCCGAACCAAATCCGTTCAATTTAGCCTCGGATTTCGACTTGTTTTAAAGGGCATTTAAATTCGTTTTGTTCGGCACAAGATCGTTTTTGGATAACTGAGTTCGTTTTCAGTCGGGTTCCATTTCCACCAAGTCGGCACTCTCCTCTTCTCCTTTGTCTAGTTTTCGCTCCATGAATCGTGTACATTCTTGTTCCTGCGGTGATTCTATAATTCTCACTGAGGACGACCGCAGCGAGCGGCTTTAATGTAGATGTCCAGCAATGGTCGAGATAAAGTCCTTGTTGCATTAGCTCTCAGTTGTTAGTTCTCCGCACATTCGTGAAAGTAACGGTTGTTGATTGACGATGATGGTAGTGGTGTTTGCTGGTAAGGGCGATAATCGTAGATCGATCTTGGCGGTGGCCGACAACGATGGCCGAATGTGACGGTCTGGTCGTAGTGTTTGTTGTTCGGAAATGTTGGTTTCTGGGGGTCATAACTTCTTCTTTGTTGGGAAAGAGACGGTAAATGACGTTGGTTCCGGACGAAAATGGCCAACGGATATAACAAGGCGGGCTTTGTTTAGTTTAAGGGAGAAAACCACCAAAAAATTCCAAACTTTGCAAACTCTGACATATTTATTTTAATTCTTTTTGTGACGCAAAAAAATCCAAATTCAATATTTGTATGATATATTTATTCCAAATTTATTTTGTGATGCCAAAAATCTCAATGTTTTTTTGTGACATTAAATTTTTGGGATAAATGCTTCACACGGATTCGAGTTAAAGATTTTTTGTGTCAAAAAAAATTTTGGGATAAATGTATCATAACATATAAGTTTGGGATAAGTGTCAATATGGTTACAAGTTTGGAATTTTTTGGTATCACAAAAACGGTTTGGGGTAAGTGTATGGCAATTGACATAATTTATGGTTTTTGGTAGCTTTTATCCTTAGTTTTTGGGCTCAATTATCCTTAATGAATATTGGACTTAGGTTTCGGCCTAAAACCATATTTGGGCTTAATGAGGTTTTGTGAGTTTAGATTTGGCTTGGGCTTTAGAGGAATCGGACTAGCTTTAGTCATGGATGTGCTTGGGCTTAGTGTATTTAGTTTCAACAAAATGGGCTCGATGAGTTTTCTTTCCGAAGCAAGCTCTCTTTTAATAAGCCCAGGCGTGTCCATGGCCCAAGCTGGGGAGTCCAGGTTAAGTTCGTTTTCGGTTGGGCCCAAGGGCCCAGCCCAGTATCCCTTTTTTGGGATTAAAAATTAATTTTTAAAAATCAAAAAAATATTTTTTAACGATTTTTTTAAAAGACATTTTTTAAAATTTAAAAAATTTCCGAAAACGAAGAAGACCAAGAAGACGCCTGCATTAGAGTTTCCGAGCAGTGATTAAATCTATATTGAACTAGGAGGCTTTGGCATTTTAATTCGGATGACATCCCGAAAGACAATCTTCATAATGCTTCAAGAATTTACCAAGTTCTTATCTTCATCTAGTTGGTGAACATACTTGAATTGAATGGTCTGGTTCGTAACTCCTGAAGGTGGCTTGGTTGCTCGATTTCCATATATTCCACAGTATTGTAGCAGCCGTCTCCAAGCTCGGTAAAGTGCTCTAGATTCCTAAGCTTGAGATGTCATTCCACACGCTAAGGACCATATCAAGCAAGAGATTCCAACCACCTACAATAATTTGTTACACAGGAAATTCTACATAACTTTGATGCTATTTTTCCATCTATCCGTGCACTCCGCCCCAGTCTTGGATGCTTCACCTATGACTAACGTACACATCTGCTGCAATTATCCTTTACAGCCTTCTCACGAGCCAGATGACCCCAAATGCTGCGGCAACACTCTTGCTTCAGAAGCATCTCTTTCCCGAGGTTCTCATGGTGATGCTGCTGATGAAAGGACAACCCATGAAGGATATAGTAATCCACTGAAAGTGAAGGCTGAGTGTCTAAGTTTTGATCTTGGATTTTGAACCGTGGTCATTGCTCAGTCAACTATATTGCTACTGTCAAGAATATGGATGGAGTGCACAAGAGTCTGGTGCCTACCACACATGAATTTGTACGGTCGAGCCCTTGTTTTTATGTGGAGTGTTTTAGCGCCAAGTTCATTTGCAGTTGTCTGATCTGAATCACTTTTAGTTATACGATATAATCAATGTATTTCCGGTGATCTTGTACTTGTCAAGGGACACTATGTTTACATAGCCAAATGGAAAGAGGCCACCATGTTGATCTGAGATACTAGTTAAAATTAAGACAGATGGGTGCATGCTGAAGAATTTCAGCTGAGGAAGCAGATAAAAAAGTGTATGTGTTGATGTCTTCAAATATTTAGATGGCTGGGAAAAGTTGCATCGTAGAGAGTTCATCTGTAAACAATGATTGTTTGATTCCCATCGAGGAAGATGCTCATTTTAGAGATTTTGCTAGGTAACATATATCTGGCCATTGAAAGTTACCCAATTTTAGCTGTATCTTAGCATATGGCTCATGAAACTGAATGCGAGCGGTAAAGAAGCCTATCATTAATTAATTACTAAGAGAAAACAGTATCTGACTTTTCTAAACATTCTGTTATCTTTATCTTCTCTGTTAGTCAGAACAGGCAAAGGTGAACTATATTCTATAGAGGGCAACGATCTTCCAAAGAAATATCCTGCACAATTTCACTCTGGACTTTCTTTTTGTTCAGTTTCTTAGTCATTAAATTATTTTCAAAAGCTTAATTAAGCCAGCTTACAAGTGCAGCCGTGGTCACACTATGGAACGAAACTGAGATGTGGATCTATCTACTTTCCTTTATCTCCTGTTCTTATTGGTCTTTGTCCAAGAACTTGTGTAACTTGCTGTCCTCTCGACTTCCGCATGCTAAACAAGGCCTTGAAGAGACGTTTGTTTTTGCTGAATTATAACTCGATTCCAAGTCCTTCCAGAATATTTTGAAGTATTCCTAGTCCTTAAATCACCAAAAAAATAATATAAAAATAAAGCGATAGAACTCATTGATAAAATATATTTCAGAATTTATATGGCATCACCTCGCTTTATTTAATGAAAATGATAAAATTATGATGAATCACAAACGAGCATAAATCTCTTAGGAAATATATAAGCTCCAGAGGGCGGTGAACACATCGCAGCAAAAATAAGGCGCTATGAGATGGCCTCAGACTAGAATCCACAAATAATGTTACCCAATCACACATTGAAATGAATACCATGTCTTTTATTCAAGCAATTTCAGGCGCTCTGGCATTATTTTCTGATAAACCTTATTTGGCTGAATGCAGTAACTTGCTCACGGAGCTGTAAGAATACAAAATTGAGCACATATTCAAAGAAGCAGATGACTGCACGGATGCTTTAGCCCTACGTCTGCAATTGCGTCTTTATTCCTCTGTTTTAGAGGTTATTAATGACCTTTTGCATA
Organism: Eucalyptus grandis; assembly: GCF_016545825.1. Taxonomy (NCBI): domain Eukaryota; kingdom Viridiplantae; phylum Streptophyta; class Magnoliopsida; order Myrtales; family Myrtaceae; genus Eucalyptus; species Eucalyptus grandis. Next base: position 22,321,554 of record NC_052616.1, read on the forward strand.
AGGACTCCATTGGGAGCACATATATTTCAGACAATGCAATTTGACTACTTTTGTTTAATGATCAATAGTTGAGATTTGCTATGGCACCAACTGAGATATCATGTATATAGAGAATCATTGTCCCTTTCCCATATTAACATAGTGCATTCAGAAATTTAATTAGTATTGCATGTTGTCGAGACCTCTAGGGTTTGGACTAGGATGAGTGAGAAAGATTGGACTGTAGAAAATTATCTATATAAACAACTAATTAATCAAGACCAATCATATTCATATATGACTGTGAAACACCAAAATCAATAAGCACATCGAAATTAAAATGTACCGGTTTGAACTATTGCTTCACTTGAAGAAAAATAGATCAGTTTGCTTAATTAGAGATCTATTAGAATACCAGATTTTCCTCTCTCTAACCTATTTCAGTATAACGGTTTTTAATGGGATTAAGTGACTTATAGACATAACATACCATTTTATAGACTAGAGATTTGACCTTGTAAACCTTAATCAATAGTGTGTCAACTAAACCCATCCCATTAAGGGTTTCAGTTAAACACAATTGCCTATACTTTGCTGCTCAACTTGGCTTATTATTAATAGATGCCAAAACTCAATTCAATAAGATCACTTAAGGGTTTAACAAATATTAGAATATCCATTAACCAGATTATTCAAAAATGAAAATCAATTAATTAATGTAAGCTCAAATTATAGGAATTTTCCAATATTCTCCCACTTGGGCAACATTAATTAACTTATTTTTATTTTTAAAATTTTTTTATATTGAAAACGACATTATTAGGTTAATAATAATAAAAAAATTGTTTTATGTGGCCACAACTTTAAAAATTATATTCCAATGACGATATCTCAGAACTAATCCAATCCTATATAACCTCAGTATAACACTCATGTCAATGCTAACATGTGATCAAAATATACACTTTTTCTTATCGATCCTTAATGCAATTTCTCAACGACATGAAACTGCATTAGCACAATTTTTAAATAACATGAAATTGCACGACTATGTCACAATCTAACATGAGATCTCATAATTAGTGACATCCAATTGTATTTAAACTAAAATTTGTTTAAAAATACTATTTTATACTTTCATTACTCAGTCAACAAGAGAAATGATAATAATAAAATCGATAATAATGTTCATTGGAAATAAATGCTTTAATAGATATTATGAAAGCATTATCAGTTTTTATATAACTCCTACTAATAAAAAAGATCAAAAGATCAACTGTCGAGATATGATCCGAAGAAGAATCCAAAAGCTCTCTTTTTTGCATGACATGCAGAAGAGAAAGAACGAGACAAGGAACAGTTTATCGAACGAAACTCGGAATGAGAAAAGCGACGTCATCTTCACGTACTCTTCCGGAAAACGTTCTCCGATTTACTCATATGCCCCCACCCCTCACCTTATGAAGCTGTGTGTACCAATTTTTTATTTTTCTTCTTTCTTCTCTTGTTTTTCTTTTTCCGCTTTTTGCCTATTAAAGTGAGGCATCATCTAGGTGCGGGGTCCGAACAGGCGACCAAAAATTTACTTCTTCTAATCATACGGGACTAGCAATATGTGGACATTGGAAATAATTTGGAATGAAATTATTTAAAATTTAAAGTAAGGTAAAATGTCACTAAAAACTCCAAACTATATCTACCATGAAATATTTATATCGAACTATTTGTGTGATATCAAAAACCCTAATTTGTACAAACGTGACACATTTACTCTTAATTTGTATGGTGTGACACATTTACCCTAAATCTCTTCTCATGACACTAGAAAACATAAAGTTGTACCTGTTTAGCGTACTTACCTCAGAAATTTGATGTAATGGAAAAAAGTTTAACAATCTAGAATAAATGTGTCATTCAAGCGTAGTTTTGACCTTTTTTGTGTTGCAAAAAAATATTTAGAATAAATGTGTCACAGTGGACAAAGTTTAGTTTTTTTTTTGTAACTATTATTCTTAAAAGTATGAATTCATTTTTAGAAATCATTAATCCACCAAAGATCCTTCTTATTGTAAAAATCGAAGCTTATCAAAAGCTTGGTCTAAATCTAGGAACAAGGATAGTAGAAATAAATAAAACAATCACTCTCCATCTTTGCTTATTAGTTTAATATTTATTTTTGGGCATTGCCTAATGTTAGGATGCACATGTGAGCGAGTTATATTGAAGAAATCCTACATTTATTTTTGGGAAAATCCGGAAAGGACTACTCGAAAAACCATCAGATAAAAATAAAAAAGGAGGAGTTTTTAGAATATGCAAGGATTGGTTTCTCTATTTAGTGGCTGTCTTTTGAAAGTGGTGGATAATCTGATGAGTAATTTTTGTACTGATATGTAGGGTGAGTAGAGCAATATGCTGCTCAGAATGGTTGCTTTCCTAGATTGCAGCGTTTTGATCAATTACCTGATGTTTTAGAGCAACGAGAGATTACCTACAGGCTTCAGCAAGTGGCTCTATTGAGTGCAGGAAAATTGTTTAAAATCCTAAACTTGTTAACTGTGCCAATTCAGTTCTAATAATTTAATCCTAGACTTTTCAATTGTGACATTTAGCTCTAAACATTTTGACGATTTACCAATTCTATCTTAAACCTTTTAACTATGTCATTATAGTCCTAAATTTTGATAAGTTGCTAATATAATCATAAGCTTTTTAAAGATTTACCAATATAATTATTCCGGCCAAATATCCAAATAATATATTTATGACTAAATTGGCAAATCTTCAAAAAGTTTAGAACTAAATTGATATATTGTTGAAATGTTTATGAATAATTTGATTAAATTGAAAAGTTTATGATTAAATTAGTTACACGAAACTAGGTTTAAAATTTTTTAGACAATTTTCCCAATTGAGTGCTAATGCTTGTCCAATGGCAACGCTTGAAACATATACCTTGGCCTACATTTGGAACAAGCTTGCGAAGCCCTTTAGGCCTCTAAAGGCCCTATCACATACTAGACTCTAAGATATCTAGGTGACGACTGACGAGGATAAGAATGTTGAGTTAAACTCACAAACAATGTCATTAGGGTGTGTTTTTATTGATCAAGACATCACATGGGAGAAGATTTGATGCATAAGTTCGTACATTTGGAAGGGTTTTACAAAGCAAATTTTACTGAAAAATCGAATAATCCTTATTTTACACATCCATTTCTGTAAGACAACTAAGTTTACTAAAACTATACCACATATAACCTAACTAGACTCTAGGGATGACACTCTTGGATTGAAAGCTAGGTCTATGAGCTCAACCTCCTCAAGCGCCTCAACCGGTGCCTCAACCGGCGCTGCCATGAGAGACTGACAGCAACATCTCCACCAACATAGAAAGATGAAAGCCCCAAATGAGTGCAATGGTGGCTACTAGGATGGCAACTACCACCATAATGCCGCACTTACCACGTTCATGGTAAGGCAGCACATGCACCTCGGTCTAAATATTTCCCATGAATGATGGTGTCTACAATTTACACCGTAAAGGATTCATCCGTTGCATGAAAAATCTAGTATCGAAAGACATTCCTGAATAGTGTTTGAATTGCTTAGAAATGACCCAAAACCCCAAGACACTATGCTCAGCCAAATCAAAAAATATTGGAATGCTCTAGGGCTATTCACCTATCATTATGACTATATTTCACTGAAGATGCTTTTTTACTTAATTTCAACCCCCGCAGTAGGCTAGGGCGTACACTACGCTCTGTTAAAGTTAATTAAATCAAATTGTGCACGACACAGATGGTTCCTACAATGAAACATTAAGCCAATAAAAGAACAATAAGGAGGGTTGGTGGCTTTTCCTTTAGCCCATCAAACGAGTGGATGAGTAGGGCTTTTGATCAAGTCGAAAAAAGTTCGACTCAAATTGACCTATTTTCATGTAATACAATTTCGCCGATCTATAATTAACCCAATTTGGACCTAACTCATAATTGACCTAACCCATGATATGTTTTCAGGAAATTTTCTCCTTAAATTGTTGTTTTTAAACAATGGGCTGCTCTATAGACTGACTCATCAAGTCAACGAAGGATCATGAAGGCCAATTTGTAGATGGGGGGCGGGAAGGAGGTGATGAAACAAAGAGTGGTAAATCTTCCGAATGATGAATTAGTGTCACGAAAGTTTTAGTATGGTGAATTGATCTCTCAAGCGGTGATAGAAACTTCAGAGGGACCCCTTAAGAGTCCAACTGATGAATGGGTATGGGATGAGGAATAACTCAAACTTCCGACCATAAATCACTTTCAAAAGTTGTATATTTTAGCAAGGCTTCAAAATTTTGAGCCAATCACTGATAAATGCCCCGCCTCGGTGGGGAAGGATATGAATACGGCCCTCTTGGCTGAGGTGACAATCCAAGAAATATATGCAGCCAGCCACCAATTGGGAGCCACTAAAGCTCTTGGTCTGACGGGTCAAATGGGATGTTCTATCATACTAAGGTCTTAGAACCAACAATCATCAGACAAATAAGGCAATTTTTCGAAATAGGAAAGCTCAACCCATAAATTAATAGAACTCAAATCACCTTTATTCCTAAAATCCCACATCCTGAGAGCTTGGAGCAATATTGCCTCAGTAGTTTATGTAACTTCTCATATAAAATCATTTAAAAATCTTAACAAATAGACTAAAGCAGTGGCTTGGAGTTCTAATTTTACCAAAACAAAGTGCCTTTGTTGGTGGCCGACTTCTCCATGACAATATTCTTATAGTCCAATATAGTCCAAGAGGTGCTACACCAATACAAAATCAGAAATAGGAAGCAGAACTTTTAAGCTATATTTAAATTGGACATGAAAAAGGCATACAACAAAATTGAGTGGGAGCTTGTATTTTAAAGATGGGTTTTCATGCAAATTGATGAATTGGGTGATGCGACATGTCGCTGCTGTTTCCTTTATTATAAAAAGTTTAAAGGAGAACCACTTCCCTACTTCCAATCTTCGAGAGGCCCCTAACAAGGTGATCCACTTTCGCCGTACCATTTTATTATAATGATAAATATGCTCTTGATGTTAGTGAAACAAGCTTTAGAGCATGACACTATTAAAGGCATTCATTTTGATAATTACATTCCAAAGTTTTTATCTCTTTCATCCATCAATCATTACCTAACTATTTCAGATAAAAGATAATTGGACTCTCACAAAGCCATGCAAATAGTCACTTCAGAATACGTCATTCAGATTAAACCCAAATGATTTTTTAGTATGAATTGTTTCTATGTGAAGTTGCCTCGCTCTATGATATCAGGTTCAGAAAGGAGTAATTTCTTACACGAGTCCAAAAATCGTCAACAGACAACATTTGTAGCATTACCACAGAATAGTTTGCACAATGGGGAATCTGATATGCAAAACCCTTAACACCATCACCAATCTAGAAGATGACTCAAAAACAAGTGAAGGGTCTATAAGATGACCACTATTTACGCATCTCCAACTGGAATTGGTTTGCACTGTCCTCAATAAGCCGATCTTTCCAAGGGTATAGTTTCTCAACTGCTACCAATGTCAATGCTCTATTATGACCCAAGTTGATACTTAAATTTTACCTATTATTTTGGAATTTAATTACATAGAAAATTAATGATTAATTTTTAACCTTTAAGAAAAAAATAATTTTCATTAAATTACATAGCATATGGGTGTTAGAGCATTTGCATTAATTGCAATAGAATTTATTTAAAAATATTTATAAAAGAAAAAAATATTAATTAATATAAAAATCATTTTAAAAACAAAACAAAAACAAAGCGATGATCTGCCTTGAGCCTTTTTTTTTTTTTAAAGCCTACGCACTTACTTTTCCGGCTGGGTTATCCCCGTTCTAGCCCCTTCCCTACCTCTTTTCTTCCAGCGTCGCTCCGACACCTCTGCAAACGAAGTACGAGCCAGAGGAGCAGAGAAGCTGGTAGCGCAATCTGAGGGGACGGGGATCAACTAACCACAGCAGGCTGGCGGTGGCAAGAGCCATGCACACCTCCCAGCTATCCTTAAAAGCGAGAGAGCGAGCGCGATCGAAGGGGGCGGAGAGATATTTGACTTGAGAATGAGCGACCTGTGAGAAGTGTCACACCCCAAAACCACAAAGAATGTGAATGACATGGCCGTCCTTCTTTACACAGGACGCAGCCTCAAACACAACCAACAAACTGATATTAACTTTTATATATATATCTCAAATCATATATATCAGATGAACCAACAAATTGGTTGCAACATCAGAGTTTCTATAATCCACTAAAAGAGAAAAGAGATATACGGTTAAAACTCAGACGATCCAACTACTAGTAAGTATTATTTGCAACACTTCCTTAAACCATACCAAAAACAAAATAGAACTCCCCAAAAGTTCCCACCGACTACGCACTCGCTCTATTCGCCGCTAGCTGAGGAACCCGAAAAGATTCAAGGAGGAATGGGATGAGCAACCACAGCTCGGTGAGTAGTACATATCTTCTAAGCAGATCGAACAACCACTATGCATGTATACAAAGCAATACCAAATTTCATAACACCAATTCAATATATAAAATACATATCGAATCATATAAAAGTTATTTCTTATCATAAAAAATTTATACTAATATGGAAAACTCATTTGAATCGCCATCAAAGTCAAGTATCAATGGTCGAATCCATTGAATAATCTCCATCAAAAACACATATCAATGGTCTATCCATTGATCAATCTTTTGCTTAATAACTAATCATGGTCATGACACAACACATTGTGACAAGGCGACCAAGATTCTCCCCTTGACAAGGTCTCCACCTACAAAGCCGGTGGCTAGGCCTAGAAGGATATCCTAAACTTGGTATGCATACCCCAAAAACCCCTCATTGGGTTCACAGTCATATTGAACATAAATAACCATTCTCCAATACCATAAATCAAATCCAAAAATCAATATCTTAAACCAAACAAATAATATTTTGTAACATAACCCATCATCCATTTCATATCCGTTTCTCAAATCATCATAAACCTTTTCATAAATCAGTCGCAAAGCAATTTCATATATGTTTCTCCACAAACCTTGTATAACGTGCTTTTCAAAGATTCACAATCAACCAAAGGGTAGCAATTGCTCGATCTGGCTTTTATGCAATAAAAATGCTCTTCTCAATTCAATATATATACATATATATACTTCAAGACATGATTTTATAAAATCAAAGAAGATATAGTACCACTCACCTTGTCGTCTATGACCAAACGACGAACAATACTCGTATCGTCGAACTCAAAGCCCTATCAAATAATCGAAAAATAATGTTAAAATCTATTCTATCTTGACTACAAAATGACTAAGTTATGCCTTAACTCTGACAAAAGGACTTCTGCTCGCTTACAAATCGCATAACCAAAGCGATTGTTCAAGCCATTTGCAACATGAAGTTTAAACGCAAACTTGATCAAGCCTTAACTTTTTCTTCCGAACCCTGATCCGAACGTACTTATATTCAATAGAGAGCCCTTGAAACATATTACAAGAATCTCGACTTGGCCATCCCAAAATCAAGCCGAAAAATGACAAAATACGGGCCCAAAGTTGCTGGACGCGTACTGTTCACTGCGAGTGGGAAACTTTGAAATTCTGTTTTGGACAAATCATAAGCTCAAATCACGATCCATAAAATCCCACGGCTCCACAACACCCCAAATTACCATTCTTGCAAAAATACGCGGCTCAACAACTCCAAAATTAGACTTCGCCGCTCAGTTATCCAAAAATTTCGAATTTAAGTCCTAAATCCAAAAATTACTTCAATCGGACAAACAAGGGGCTTGATCTCTTACCGGGTGCTGTGTTATGGAGTCGAGTCGGCTTGGCGAGGCATCCGAGACGTGCACGTGCCAAAATTCTTTTCCTTTTTCCCCTTTTCTCTTCTTCTTCCTCTTCTTCGTCTTTTCTTTCTTTTCTTTTTTTTTTTGTCGAGGGAACTCTCGGCTTCTATTTAGCCGAGCCCTCTCCCCTCTCCTTTTGTTTTACTGACTTTTCAGTTTCTTTTTCAGTTTCTTCTTTTGGGGCCCACTAACATAATATTACATTATTGCATAATATTACAAGAAGGACCCAGAGCAATGGTAGAGAGTGAGGGAAATACTCCGTCGGCCACCGCACCCAAACCGTGGCTGACGACACGCTGTCGTGCCCCTCTTCCCTCGCTGAAGCCACGGTAGGTCGACTCCTTCTAGCTTAAAGGAGTGCGAGGAGACTAGAAATCGTTCGATTTGTGGAGCTCGCCCTCCATTTGTCACCGCTAAGTTGGGTAGGGCTACTAGGGGGTGTCAAAATTCGATTTTTTTTTTTTTCAGTTTAGTTATTATTCGATTCGATTCTCATTAAAAATTGAAAATTTTTAACCGGTTTAGTTTTTATCAGTTCGGTTAATCAAACTAAGATGAAATATAAAATTTTCTTTTTTTCTTATTTTTTTCTTTTATTTTTTTTAAAACATTGTTTTTATTTCTTTTTCTTTTTCTCTTCTCCTTCATTGGCCGGTCGCCGGTCACCACCGTGGCCAGAGAACTGGCCAATGAAGAAAAAGAAGAAGAAAGAAAGAAATGGAAAAAAAAAGTATAAAAAATAAATTAAAATCTATTTTTTTAAAAGGATTTATAGAAAGGGGTGTATGTAGGGAAAAAAATAAATACAAAAGTAAAAACTGAAAAATCGAATCGGGCCAAACTGGGATTTTCGATTCGATTCGGTTTCGGTTCGAATCGATTCAGTTTCGTTCAATAAATTTCCTTATCGATTTGGCTCGGTTCGATTTTCCAAAAACGAATTGAGCCAAACTATTTACACCCCTAAGGGCTATTACTGCAATGGCCCTTGTTTTCTCTTTACTGTGAGTCCCCATTCTTAGGCGATGCTGGGCCGATGCACATGGCTGTTCGGCTCGTGCGAGCTTCAGCCCATGTTGCCCTTGCATTTTGTTCTAGTATTTTTACATGCCATGTGTCAAGGCTATCGGCATGGAGTGAGCTTCGGCCGATGTTGCCTCGCACACTCCCACTGCTTGCATAAATGCCTAACTAAGATTTGCATGATAGTCCTAGGTTCTTCGTCCATTCTGGGATTGCATTTAATTATCCGGATTTCTAGCAAAAGAACTAAATAGAATATGATATAAAATCTAGGGATTTTATTATATCCTATCTATCATTTGGTGAATCGCTATAAATAAGTTAGATATATTTACATTATATCTAAAATATAATGAACCTAAAAAATTTATAAATAAATATGGTAAAAATCTGTCGCAATGTTATTGCCTAATTTATTTTTATTTGCTTATTTTATTTTATTTTTATTCTTTTTTAATTATTTATTTTTATATTTTCCCCTTCCATCGGTCGATAATAAATTTTATTAAATAATAAACTATACTAATTTACCTAAAATACAAAAAATACCTAAAATATGTGATATGTAAATATAATTATATTGAATTCATATTATAAATTAGATTTAAAGTTGAAAATATAAAAAATAAATAAGATTAAATTAAAAAATAATTTTTATTTTTGTTATCTTGAATTTCTTATATTAGAATTCATATATTATTTATATTGAAATATAATTTCAATTTAGTTAATTTAATAAGTTTGTTGTTTGAAAATGATAATTTTATATTATAAATATTAATTTTCTTATCCATCTTTATCCAACTTCTTTTATGGGATAATTTTATCCAACATATATCCCTCTTATATCTGATTTTATTCTGTTCTGAGCAGGCATCAAACTTGAATTTTATCTTGACTACTAAGGTGTTTAGCGTTTGCTAAATGCCTTTGGTAGCTATTTTCATATGTCCTTGTTTCGTCATTTTCGGTGTGTCTTCGTGCCGTTGGCGACCGATTCTTGACTCGATTCATCTAATTAGATTTGGGCTTGAATTTTTTTGTTGTTGTGGGCTTAATATGGGTGTAATGGTCTAGTGCCGCTATGTTTAAGTGGGTTTAGAAATGTTGGGCTCTCTTCTTAATGAGGGTGGGCTGGGACTTAGCTGTGGTTTATTTCTAGACTTAGGTTTGGTAGTTCTAGCTGAAATGGGCCTGGGCTTGGTCCTGCTGTGGCCTAATGGGGCTCGATTCCCGTTGAGCCCAGTCCTAGTTCTGCCCATCGTCAGACTGGGCTCAAAGGCCCAGCCTAAGTCCCTATTTTCTTATTAAAAAACTAATTTTAAAAACTATTTTAAAAATTAAAAAAAATTTCGATTTTTTTTTTTTTAAATTGAAACTGTTTTTAATTTGATTTTGAGTAGTTTTTCTAGATCTTAGTGTCAATTCTAGTTTAAAATCAATTTTAAATTAGTTCAAATGGATTAGTTATTTTATACATGTTTTTAAAAGAAATGTGAAAATCTTTGGTCAAAACGTGAACTCAAAAATTGAAAAGGCTATGAGGGTTCAATAATAGGGTTTTGATAGTTTTTAGGTCGCTATTGCGCATTTCCATTTTGATTATCATTTGATTGAACACTTTCAATACATTGATTATCGTTTCCCTTAACTTGGTTAGGAATGGAACCTTAAGACTCTTGATTAGCAAAAAAAGATGCTTGAATATGTCAGTTGGTAATTGAACAAGATTACATACCAAAAATTCACTATTTGATTAATTAACATAACAAGTCCATAACCCTAGATTCTCTATTTGCAAGTAAGTTATACTCTCAAAGCCGATCACAATAAGTCAATAGCAACTCCACATTTAAAAATTATGATAGTGTCCGTTGCTACTCCCCGAATTGAACTTGCCTACATCTGCTATCGCAAAGCTATAATTCTCAGTATTGCAGATTTTTTTGCTAGCATGGATTAGGTGGTGTGACAAGGACCGAGCTGCATGATGCCAAATAGCTATCAAGATAAGTACTTGTGGATTATGGAAAGGCCGTCGCTCCAGCGAACTTTAGACACAATCACCTCGTGTATGATCTTGGTGGAATTAGCCTGCTTAGAAAGTAAAATCATGGCAAGCATCCCAGTCTCTTCTTTTCTTTTATTTTTATATTTTGGGAGCGAATCGTTGTTTTATACATTTCTCGAAGCAGAATCATAGTAATCTCATGGAGGGAAAGGTTCTTCCTGTACATATGGTTTCTGACTTAAAAAATTTCACCTTGTTTCCAAGAAGAGATTCTGCAAACTGCATGCTTCGCAGCGACATGCTTCTGAACGAGTTCATAATAGCTTATCAATGAATCCTGTCGAATTTCTTTCTTACCCATCTATTGGCCGATAAAAGTGCTGCTTCGTCTTGGTAACGGTAATCATCTAAGATGCATGGCATGACATTTTGAGCTAGCTTGCCCACCGTTTGAGATGAATGTGTTCGTAGAGGGCCACTGACCCTTTTGCGGGTTGCTCATCCGGTGTTGAACTAGACAAAGCTTGGGGGGGGGGTGAGAATTTTCACCATTTCTTTTGAAAATGAAGCGGGCTCTGAATATATATTTGTGTTTGTTTCATGTGGTTGGTCAATTAGAATTATGATAAATCTCAAATTTCATTTAAATAGTTATATGCAGAGTAAATACTATCTTAATTCTTGGAAAATTGATTGTGGATAGCTCCCTAGTTGGAGTGACTCCCATATGTATTATATTAATTAAACATATCCTAAAGTGTTGTCGACACCTAATTTTTAGCAAACCTAGGGAAATAAGGAAAATAAAAATTGCATTTTGAACAAATAAAAGGAAAAAAATGAAAGAAAATGAAAGCTAAACCCAAAATCGGTGAGAATAATGATCAGATTGATAAATCAAAGGGAAAGTATCAAAAATTATACTCATCAGGTGAGCTATTTGCAAAAATCAAAACGAACTTGGATGAGTTTCTGGTAACGTGAGTGAAAAATCGAAATGTTAATTTGCGATGGCAAATCGGGGCTGAAATTCTGTAATTCCTGCTATCAAGGAAGCACAACTTTCTAAAGATCAACAGAGGTTTTCACTATAAAAGGGCTACAGTTCGTCCATCTTGGGCAAAGAGAAAAGCATTTCCTCTTTTCCCTCTCTGACAAAAAAGAAAAGTCAGCCAAAAGTTTGCAGAGAGGGAGTAGGAAGAGAAGGAGAGACAGAAGGTCTGAAGGAGTCAACAAGTGCCTCCGACAAAACAATATGCTGATATTGAGATATAGAACAACACTGTGGGCCTCAAATTCAGATAGAAATTTTTTTTTACTTATAAATTAAGTTTAGGGATAATAGCACAAACCATAAAATTTGACTCAATGTGTGATGTAATCCTAAACTTTTAATTTGTTAAATATGATTTATGAATTTTTAGTACATGTTCAATATAATTTGAACTATATAAAAATATTCAATATAGTCATTCTATTAATTTAAGATCAGGAACAATATTAAATATTTTTATATAGTCTAAGGATTACATTGATTAAATTAAAAGTCCATAGATCACATTATATATTGGATTAAAGTTCAGAAATTATATTGAACAAATTAAAAGTCTAAGGACCAAGTTGCATATTGAGTAAAAAATTCAAAAACCATTTGTGTCATTTTCCCATAAGTTTAAGATTAGGTTCGAAGTCCATTGGAGTCTAACTGGTTAGGATACTCGGCTCTTGCCCGAGATTGTCCCGAATTTGAGTCCTGGCAGCGAAAATTTCCTTTTTTTAAAAAACAAAATTAATTTTCCTCTTCGGCACAATTTTCAAATTTCTTTTTCCCTGAATTATTTTTCCGCCTTCGCTCGTCTTCGTCAGTTCACGGTCCCCCGAGCATGCAACTTCTGCTAGGACATCTCTTTCTGCTCATGCTAGTTTTGGCTACAATGCGTCGGCGTGGAGTGTTTTCTGCGTGGCGAAGATGCGGTTCTTGATTCGCGCTTCAGTTATGGAGGGCGCCCTCGCTTGTTCTCGTGGCTCAGAATTTTGGCTAATCGAGGAGCAAAAGAAGAGGACGAGACTGATCTGAAAAACAGGATTGAGCGAGCGAGGATTTTGCCGTGGTTTGAATCTTCATTCTTGGGAGTTTGAATGGGTGTCAATACATCAAAAATGGAGTGATCACTTTAAGGAAGTTTTCCCCCTTCTTTACCACGGTTTGGTGGTCAGGGAGTTGGGACCTCTGTGTAAGAATTAGTGTGACCCACATGATATGATTTAATATATGGTTTAATAATTATTGAAATGCTATAAAATAAATAATTATTGGTTACGAGAAATTGCGACTCTAATAAAATGAAAGGGTATATCGCTTTGATGGAAGGCACCTTTTCAACGAACGTATAAATAGAGTCCGGTCCTCTCTCCACCCACAACGAACAACAAGAACATAAAGGAATTGGGTATTCTCTCCTCCATCAATTGAATACATTAAGGAATAGTGGGTTAAGGGAGAGAAATCGGATTTCTTCATTTGGTTCGAGTTCTACTGCAACGCTATGGATAAAGGTATGTCTTCATCTAATTGTGAAAATCATGAAGATCAAAAGATCATTGTTTACTTTGAATTTCTGCATCAAGTATTATATGTATAGTCTAACAGTTGGTATCAGAGCATTTGGTTTATGATCTCATGATTTTTCCGTTTAAAGAAATATTATAATTTATGTTTGATGATTCGTTGAACGATCCTGTTCGTATTATTTATTGTTGTTAAAATGTTTTCGGATGATTATGGATAAAGAAAATCCGAATGATGGAACGTTCTTCATAGACGAAAATGGCAAAGAAAAGTTACTGTGCGCGAGTGGAAAAGGACGAAAATGGAAAAATTCGGAATTTTGAGGGCAAGTAAGAAACTCGCCGGTTCCGAGTAAAATCCGGCAACCCACCGCTTGATTTCGGACCCACACCGTCGCACTGCTATGAGGAACATTAATCATGAGTTTTTCCGGTATATTGGTGTTCGCCAAAGGCTAATCGAGCGGCGGAAGCCGCAGTGGTGGAGGTTTTGTGTTCTGAAAATTTTGGTTTGATTTGGGGCCAATTTCTTGGTCATTTTCGCCGAAACTTAAATCCATGTGGTCGTGCCGGCATACTCCAGAAAACCCATTATTTTATTTGTGTCTGGGATGGGCTACTGGAGAAGAAATGGGCGGCGAAACAGCGGCGGAACGGCGAAAAACCGGCGAAAAATTTCGTCTGTGCGCGAGGAAGAAGGCGTGTGGGCCTCACGCGCGCGCTGTAGTTGTAGGCATGTGGACCCACACGCCACGCGCTCTCACGCGCGCTCAACTACTGGGCGTGTGGACCCCACGCGTGCGGCAGTTGCCGGGCGCGTGCAACGCACGCGCCTGCTCGTTGGACGTGCGCGTGCACGGCACACGCCCGAGGCGGATGCAGGGAGCACGTGCCTGACGTACCGCGGCGCCGTTTTTAATTTAATTTAATTTATTTTTTCTGCCCCTGTTTAATTTATAATTACGATTCTGCCATTGCTGATTATTTACCATTTTGCCCCTGGATATTAAATTTATGGTTCTACCCTTATGGAATTATGATTTTATGATTTTGCCCTTATGCTTTGATAAAGTTTTTGTCCTTGAGTGCAAATTTGGTAAATATTTGTATTTTACAATATTAAAAATTCATATTATCAATGGTTTGTTAGTCACCAAAGTGGCCGAACCTTGAAGTCTTTTGAATTTTTGATATTGTAAATTATTTTATTCAATTACCCATGATTAATTGATGCTATATATGAAATTGATATGTTTTATATCATTATTGGAGTTATGGGTATATTGAAGTTCATTTATTATAAGAACTTAGGGATTAACCCAAAGGTTAATTATTTTCTTATAATTCATGAACATGATGGTTGATAATTAATATGACTTGTTAAATTTGTTTGTATATCCAAAGATAACAAATAAATTTTAATAAGATATATTTACAATTATCAAATAAAAGTTATTAGCATCATTATGGTATATATATATTTGTATATCATAGGATCGCCCAAAGGAGAACTATAATGTACATGTGTCATTTAGTTTGAATATGATTATGTGATATTCTCAAAGCATTAATGTATGAATATTTTCTTGCACATTTGCAGTATCTGTACCTGTTTCACTCCATTCGCATGCCTCATATGTTCCCTTATTCAATGGGGTAAATTTTCCTGATTGGAGTGAACAAGTCCAGTTTCACTTAGATGTCCTGGATCTTGATTTAGCGCTTCGAGCTGAGAAACCAGCTGCTATTACTGATGAAAGTAGCGATGATGAAAAGTCTTTCCATAAAGTTTGGGAAAGATCGAACAAACTGAGCTTAATGTTCATGCGAATGACAGTTGCAAATAACTTAAAGACTTCTCTTCTCAAGACTAACAATGTTAAGGAATTTATGAAATTTGTGGAAGAGCGTTCTCAAACTGCTGATAAGTCACTTACTGGTACATTGATGAGCACACTGTTCGCGTACAATGCATGAGTATATACTTGAGATGATGAATTTAGCAGCAAAGTTAATGACTTTAGGAATGAATGTGGATGAGTACTTTTTAGTACAATTTATACTTAATTCATTGCCTCATGAGCAATATGGGCCATTTCAAATGAATTACAATACTATAAATGATAAGTGGAATGTAAATGAATTGGCCAGTATGCTAGTTTAGGAGGAAACAAGGATAAAGAATCAAAAGGTTCATTCTGTTCATCTCTCAAGTCATCAAGAAGTTCAAAAGAATTTCAAGAGGAAATGTGGAAGGAGCAAGAAGAAAGGACTACACGTCCTGAATGACTCTTCAAAGGCTTCTCAAATCCATAAGAAGGAACACAATCTTATTAAGTGTCATTTTTGCAACAAAATTGGACACTTGAAGAAAGATTGTTTGAAATGTAAGGCTTGGTTCGAAAAGAAAGGTAAGCCTTGTGCTTTAGTATATTTTGAATCAAACTTTACTGAAGTTTCTCATAATACTTGGTGGATTGATTCTAGTGCCACTACTCATGTGTCAAATACGATGCAGGGATTTCTTATGATCCAAACTATAAAGCCAAATAAAAGTTATGTGATTACGGGGAACAAAAACAAAGCCTCAGTTGAAGGCATTGGCACTTACTGTTTGATCTTAGATACTGTGCATTATTTGGATTTGTTTCGAACCCTTTATGTACCTACATTTTCTCGCAATTTAGTTTCTTTGCCAAGACTTGATGTGGCGGGATTTTATTGTAAGTTTGGATCTGAATCTTTCAATCTATTTAAGAGTGATACTCTTATTGGAACTGGAACTTTATGTGATGGTCTCTATAAATTTAGACTTGATTATACTTTTGTTGAGACATTAATGACCATGCATCATAATGTTGGCACTAAATAAAGTTTGGTGAATGAAAATTATGCTTACTTGTGTCAAACGTTTGGGTCATATATCCAAGGAAAGAATGCAAAGATTAGTGAAGAATGAAATTCTTCCAAATTTGGATTTTACTGACCTTGGAGTGTGTATTGATTGTATTAAAGGTAAACAAACAAAACACACTAAGAAAGGTGCCACAAGAAGCACAGAGTTTCTTGAAATTATACATACCGACATATGTGGCCCTTTCGATATTCCATCTTTTGGCAAGGAAAGCTATTTCATTACTTTTATTGATGATTTTTCACGTTATGGTTACATTTATCTATTGCATGATAAGTCTCAATCAGTGAATGCACTTGAAGTGTATATTAAAGAGGTTGAGAGACAATTAGATAGAAAGGTGAAAATAGTAAGATCGGATAGAGGCGGTGAATATTATGGAAAGTATGATGAATCGGGACAATGTCTAAGTCCATTTGCTAAATTCCTTGAAAGACATGGCATTTGTGCTCAATACACAATGCCAGGTACACCACAACAAAATGGTGTAGCAGAAAGGCGTAACCGTACTTTAATGGAAATTGTTAGGAGTATGATGAGTTATTCATCTTTACCCTTGTCTTTGTGGATGTAAGCTTTAAAGACTTCTATGTACTTATTAAATAGGGTTCCTAGTAAGGCAGTTCCAAAGGCTCTCTTTAAACTGTGAACAGGAAGGAAACCTAGTTTACGACACCTACATGTTTGGGGTTGTCAAGCAGAAGTAAGAATTTATAATCCACATGAAAGGAAATTGGATTCAAGAACAACTAGTGGTTATTTCATTGGTTATGCAGAGAAATCCAAAGGGTATAAATTTTATTGTCCTAATCATAGTACAAGAATTGTTGAATCTGGAAATGCTAGGTTAATTGAGAATAGTGACATCAGTGGGAGTGAAAGAATGCGTGATGCTTGCATTCAAGAAGTAAGGGTAGAAGTTCCTATACTCAAAGCTTCTAAAGTTGTTGTTCCTGATATTATAGTACAATCTAACAATAATCAAGAACAACAAATTAATGAACAAACACTCGATAATGGAGATGTCAATAATGAACCTCCAATAGTCGAGTCGCAAGAAATAGCATTAAGGAGATCTCAAAGAGAAAAGATGTCAGTTATTTCTGATAACTATATGGTTTATCTACAAGAGTTAGAAATTGACTTAGGAATTGGAAATGATCCAGATTCATTTTCCCAAGTCATGGAATGTGAAGATTCTAATGAATGGTTTAATGCCATGGAAGAAGAGTTAAAATCCATGCATCAAAATCAAGTTTGGGATATTGTTGAATTGCCTAAAAGATGTAAGAAGGTTGGATGTAAATGGGTCTTTAAGATCAAGCGCGACTCAAAAGGCAATATTAAACGACATAAAGCCAGACTTATTGCAAAGGGTTTTACTTAGAAAGAAGGCATTAACTATAAAGAGACATTTTCACCAGTCTCTAAGAAGGACTCACTTAGATTTATTATGGCTTTTGTGGCTTATTATGACTTGGAGTTACACCAAATGGATGTTAAAACCGCATTTCTTAATGGGAATTTAGAAGAAGAGGTTTATATGGACCAACTCGAAGGCTTTTCAATTAAAGGAAATGAACACATGGTATGTTATATGGACTTAAACAAGCTTCCCGATAATGGTATATTAAGTTTAACGATACCATAACTTCATTTGGATTTAAGGAAAATACCGTTAATCGGTGTATATATATGAAGATTAGTGGGAGCAAGTTTATTTTTCTAGTTTTATATGTTGATGATATTTTGCTTGCTGCTAATGATCTTGGTTTGTTACATGAAACCAATAAGTTTCTCTCTATGAATTTTGAAATGAAGGATATGGGAGAGGCAACATATGTGATAGGAATAGAAATATTCGGTGATAGATCACAAGGATTATTTAGGATTGTCTCAAAAAGCTTACATTGAGAAAATTTTAGAGATATTTAATATGAGTAAATGTTCAGTAGGAATAGTTCCAATTCAGAAAGGTGATAAATTTAGCCTTATGTAATGTCCGAAAAGTGAATTAGAATGAGAACAAATGAGAAATATTCCTTATGCATCTGTTGTGGGGAGCTTAATGTATGCACAAACTTGCACCGGACAGACATCGCTTTGCTTTGTCGGAATGTCAAGGTATCAAAGTAATCTTGGAATGGATCATTGGAAAGCTGCAAAGAAAGTTCTGAGATACTTGCAAGGAATGAAGAATCATATGCTCACTTATAAAAGATTCGATCATCTCGATGTGATTGGATATTCAGATTCAGACTTAGCCGGATGTGCCGATATAAGAAAATCAACGTTTGGTTACTTGTTTCTTCTGGCTGGAGGGGCAATTTCATAGAAGAGTGCGAAGCAGTCGGTTATTGCTGCATCCACTATGGAAGTTGAATTTGTGGCATGCTTTGAGGCCACAATTCATGGATTATGGCTACGGAATTTTATTTCAGGGCTTGTGATTGTTGACAGTATTGCCAAGCCGCTGAAAATTTATTGTGATAATCTACAGCAGTTTTCTTCTCTAAGAACGACAAGTATTCTAAAGGTGCTAAGCATATGGAGATCAAATACTTGTCTGTCAAAGAAGAAGTTCAGAAACAAATAGTGTTAATTGAACACATTAGCACCAATCTTATGATAGCAGATCCCTTAACAAAAGGACTACCGCCCAAAACATTTAATGAGCATGTTGAAAAGATGGGCATTATTGGATGTCATTAATGTTTGTATTATGTTTGTATTAAGTTTATGTATTTGACACTTTGAGCTCACTTACGTGTTTCTGATATTTCCTGTTTTCTATTTTAGTATACATTATGAAAATAGATGAATGTTAACACAGGATAATTTCTAAAGAAACGTTATGGTTGGACTATTAATGTACTTCTCATTTATGGATCATGTTAAGTAAAGTGCTATAGTTGTAGTATATAGAAGGCACTATGTCGATTAATGACATACAACCGCTATGACTCACATTAGTTTTCTTTACTTAATTGTGATTATTATGTGATTGCCAATTTAATGAAATTTTATAGCATAATGTTATTGTGCACATTATAGTCTTTATTAAACCATGAAAGGAAAATCATATGGGCCAAGTGGGAGAATGTAAGAATTATTGTGACCCACATGATATGATTTAATATATGGTTTAATAATTATTGAAATGCTATAAAATAAATAATTATTGGTTACGAGAAGTTGCGACTCTAATAAAATGAAAGGGTATATCGCTTCGATGGAAGGCACATTTTCAACGAACGTATAAATAGAGTCCGGTCCTCTCTCCACCCATAACGAACAACAATAACATAAAGGAATTGGGTATTCTCTCATCCATCAATTGAATACATTAAGGAATAGTGGGTTAAGGGAGAGAAATCGGATTTCTTCATTTGGTTCGAGTTCTACTGCAACGCTATGGATAAAGGTATGTCTTCATCTAATTATGAAAATCATGAAGATCAAAAGATCATTGTTTACTTTGAATTAGTAGCATTTGATCAATATAATCAAGCCCACATGCATAAACATATGTTCCCTTGTCACTGTGTGTGGTTACAAGGCTGTGATCAAGTTCTTCCCACATCGAGTTTCTGATTTGGAACTTGCAGTATCTCTTTTGGATAGATGCCATAAAACAAACTCAGTAACCTCACTGCAACACAAAAATATGGTAATCATGTGCCTGTGCTGTGGAATTTATGGTAGAAGACGCATTTTGAGTGCAAATGGCCTGAATTTGACGTGCTTTGATGTCTTCCTGGTTTGGTTTGCATAGTGTGATCAGATCAATTGTCATCGTCATCGTCATTCGATGTTGAGTTGGAAGTGGCAAAATTCCTGCAGAAGCTCATTCAAGAACTAAAGACGAGCCTGCAAAGCTGGCTACGAAACTCAGTGTGGTGCTTTCTTGTTCTTTGTTGTTCACTGTTTCCGTTGTTCCATTGAAGTGCTTTAATCTTCCCTCTTTGGTTGTACTTATTGACTAAAATTAACTACTCAGATATTGCAACACATGGAATCGAGCGAGACAGAACACTTGATGTCGTATCAAGTAATATCAAGGCGACACACACCTCCTTCCCTGTATTACACTCGTTTTAATGAGCACGTGTGGAGGATTCTTCAAATAGCAAGATTTGAAATGCTCTAGACTTGCCTGTGGGGTAGAATTACCTCTATGGCGTGCGGATATGCTGACTGTAATTGCTAATTGTGTTTATCGACACGTTTCTTCAGTTTCACGTCTTACTTGACTGCCATCATGTGGATTTGGTTTAAAGAATACAGGCCAATAGGTCTTCAATTTCACATTTCTTGACCTGCGGCATCTCCGTTACAATGATCAATTATGCTTTTTATGCTCGAATATGAGGTTTTCTTTTTTGGCTTATGGAGAAGGAGAAGTTTTATTTACCAACTGCATGAGGAGTGCTATCCTCGACTGTGCATATAGCCTAATGATGGTTTCGTTTGGTTTTGTAATATGTATCTTATGGCGCCAATTCCCTCTTCTTTATCTAATTTCTCTCACATACCTTCTTCTTTCGTCCCCTTTTCTCCTAATGGGCTATGGAGACTGTCATTAATCAACATGGTCTCGATATTGAGGCCTTGAAGTCCTCGCGCCTTCCTTTATCAGGGGAAGTCAAACAGGAGGATCCGTCACACCTACACAAGCCGGTAAAATCTCCTGTAAAAATTCATTATCCTCACGTGGGAAAAATTACTTTACAAACTTGATATGGCACTGGCAGTGAGTCACCTTTGCTCTTTGCTGAACTTTGTTGAATGGAATATGATCTTTCGGGATCTTCACAGGCAAGCCTCCCTACCACAGCAGGCTTGGCTGAAATTGAGATATCTAAGAGCCATCCATTTTCTTCAAATAGGCAACTAGTTGGTCCAAATGTTGGACCTGTTTATATTCATCAACCTACAGTGCATAGAAGTGGTCATTCATTTGAAAATGAAGGTATATATAATTTTGACTTAAGCTATGCTGGTTTACAGTCGCAAGAAGGGCTTGATCAAGGAAATTGGGGAAGACAGCCGGAGTTTTTCAAGTATTCCTAAAGAGAAGATAAAGTGGTGATAGAATTATTATTCTTTGATTAAAGATGTTTGTTTTAATTTATATTTTCGTTTCTTCTTCTACTGTGTTCAAATTTTCTTTTGTTAGGACTAAGATGTAGTCTGATCATTATGGTATGAATTTTAGATTGTTGCGTGTATAAGAATGATATTAAACATATGATAGGAAATTTCCTAATCTATTTACTATCATATGTTATTCAGTTTATTAATCCATTATATTTCTACGTGAATTTAAATAGACATAAGCGTATTAAAATCTTTGAATATGGATCATCTTATCACCGAAAACTACACAAATAACATTGTATGTTTCTATCTATGTTTAATTAATGGTTATCTATTATAAGGAGCAATTGCGTATTATTACTTCTTAGTCTCAAACATAAACATTAGATCATTCAAGTAGTGGTCAGTCATTTAAAAATATTAAGCACAATAATATATAACTTACATGAATAAAATCACTTGCATACATAAAAATCATGAAATTCATATTGATCAAAAGCAAAACAAAACAAAAAATAGGTGTGGAGGAGAGTAAATTAGGAAAGATTTTTTTTTGGGAAAAATATTATCTCTCTCTCTCTCACCTCTTTCTCCTCCCCTTACACTACCACCTCCTGCCACTCTTTCCCCTCATCTCTCCTTCATTTTCTTATTATTTCTCTCCCTCACTTTCCCCTCCCCTTCACGCCACCCCTTCTACCTACACCCCCTCCCTTTTATTCTCTCTTTCTTCTCCCTTTTTCTCTTTCTCTCTTCTCCCCTCCCCACGCCATTTCCCTTTCCCTTTTAGTTCTTGTTCAATTCACGAGTCTCGTGTTTTCGTTGCCGTTGCATCACCGTTGCCGCTAGCTCGCTGTCGCCGAAAACCCGTGAGTTAACTTCTTAATTGAGGATTATGGTGTTAATTACATTTAGGGGTATATTATTTTAGAGATAATGATAATTAATATCGGTTAATTTTAGTTTAGCTTTAATTACGATTAGTTTAATTAAGTACGCTTAGCCCAATTAATCGGAACTAATGTAATTAATGATGGATTAACTGTTAAGTATAATTTTATGCTCTTTTTTGGATGAGATTGTGCCTAATTCTGATCGTTTGAGCTTGTGATGCTATGTTATTGATTGCCAAATTATATTTTATTTATTATTTTAAAAAAAGCAATTTATGGACAAGAAAATAGAGAATTTTGGGGTGTCGGATTTTGACGCCAAATTTTACGCACTAAACAAAACAGTGGAGTTTTAAAATGGAAGTGTGCAAAGTTTGATGGGTTGATTTCGAAAACATGACCGTGTACGAATATTTTACAGAGATATTTAAGTGTGAAAAATTCTCAAAGTTGATTATTTAAAAATGAACTCTTTTATTCTTGGCTAATTAATGGCAATAAGAATTGGTTTGATTGTTGGTGTGCTTGTGTGGTCATTTAATTGAACCTGTCACCCAACGGAAGTTTAGAGATGATGCGGATGCCTGGCAGGGGTTTGGATGCCAAGTCGCGGTTGAGGTGGGACTAATGCTCCCTTATGGAATGCCGTTTAGGCGGGGGGTCTAGATGATTCCGTGTTTGATGGGCCAGGACGATATCCAATTATGTCGAAAGACTGCTAACTTGTGTGTTGACTGTGGCCCGAGAAGTCATAATAATCAGAACACATGTGAATAATTGTGATATATTGTACCTGATTATAGGATAAAACTATGAGGCACGGTATGAGATGTTCGAAAACGGATTTTATCTTATAATAAGGACTCGTATGGATGCTTGATGTATGAAAGTTATGTGTTCTGATTATTGAATATGTTTGTTGCATTAGTGTTGGCATATCTGATGTACTAATATGGAGGGATATGTCAATGTGAGGTAAGATTGTATGCCGTTGCGTATTTAGGCTACCTCCAAGGCAAATTAACTTCCTAATCGAGGTTTAAGAAGTTGACTCGTTGAGATTTTATCTCACCCCGTTATTGTTGATTAGTTTCAGGCCCGTAACATGGGACGTCATCACATGTAGTTTGGGCCAAGATGCAGGCGTGCTTGGCATCGCTTTTGGTTGGCCTCACGCTAGAGAAGTTAGGTTAACCCTAATCCTAGTAGGTTTATGAGTTAATCGGTAGGAAGTTGCCCTTTGGAATGAGCTTGTAATTATTAAACTTTTAGGGTTAACAGTTTATAAATGAAAGGGTTGTTTTGGGAATGTTGGTCGTGTTTTTCTACTATCCTTATTATTTGTTGGTTGATTGTGTGTTTATATTAAGTGCTTCTGTGTGCATTTAATTGAAAGATAAAAAGAATGGGTCGACGACACGTCCTGAGGCGTCGTAATTTAATCAACCGTCGTGGGATGTTCGCGAGCTCGAGATTTGGGGCACGACAATTAATTTCTGACTTATCCATCTAAATTTCCTAAACCTAATTAGGGCATTTACATTAATCATTATCGTTGTTGGAAACGGAATTGGGAATTTAAATTGGAAATAAAGAGTCATAAGGAAAGCATCGAAACGATCTTAACAACTAGTTAAACAAATTATGGCAAACACAACCACACGTCACATGAAAACTATGAGGTTCGATACCTAAGGTGAGGATTTTAAAGGCTTATGGTTCTCATCTTAATTAATAAAAGAAAGTTTACTAACCACTACTATCATTAATCAGTGTATCTTTTATTAACTAAGATGAGCAGATTTAACAACAAATTACCATGAGCATTTCACTCACGTGATCCACTACTAAACCCTCCTAAGAGTTCCTTTTGGGGCGATCGCGATTTTAGACCACGATTGTAAATGCTTATGTTATGCTAAAACTAGTAAATATGCATTTTAAAATAAACAACAAGCACTTCAATAGAATCATCTCATACATGCCATACATCCAATCTCCACCTGTAAAACAAGGGTTAACATACACGTCTCCCCTTATTTTTCCCACCTACAAGAACATTTGACACCAGGTTAGCGACTAACCTCGTGTTCGTCGTGACTTTGACACGCAAATGATGTTGCATAAGACTACATTAGATAACAACCAACTCATTTTTATTGCCTCAAGTCCACTTTGGTACATATGTCCCTAGTAGAGTCGCCAAGCTTGTCTCGACTTAACCCTCTAAGCTTTAAGATCCCAAGGAATAGGTTTAGACATGCTTGTTGAAGAGACAATCCTCAAGACGCATCACATCAGGAAGACCCGAAAGCATCCTTTTTAATGTTCGTCCAGGAGGTCCATCAATCAAGAATGTGGATTCTCCCAAATCCGTATCTCACATGACAATGATCCATTTTAAGTTTTTGGACAATCCACATTATTTAGGAGTCGCCACTAGTCTCTTTGTTAGGGGTTGGCTAGCAACCCAATCAAGGGTTGGAAGACTTCCCTTAATTTCCACGGAACCAGAGATTTCGTGGATTTGAGGATTTGGGTTATGCTAAAGATGTCTATTAGCGCTCTTTTGTTACCTATGAGTATAGTTGTTTATCCAAAAAGATCATGCAATCTTTTTACATTTTCATGCAAGTTTAAAACTAGGTGATTAGACACTGATGATTCATTCATATGATTCTATACTATCTATCAAAATGAACATAAAAAGAGTCGAACAAGTAAATTGAGATTGCATTGCGAGAAATAAACACCCAACATGACAAAATAATGAAATAAGGAAGAAAAATTCTAAGTACGAATAAAGCAACCATGCAACTCGTTAGGTATTTATACAATACTAAGAAAAACTCGAGATATATATCAAGAAACAGATGGGTATGAATTGTCAAAGCCAGATTGGACATTGGCTATCCACCGTCGTTAAGTTCTTTTCAACTATTCCCTTAAAATGATTGCCTTTAGGACTAATTCTATTCCTATCCTAATCCTATACTAACATATAAGATCACATAACATGCAACACGAACAAATAAACTCAAACAAGGATAATCAATACAAAGAATTGGGCAAATGCATTTAATGAGTCAAACATAGCCTCGGGATTGGCCTTTGATTTGCATGCATAACAAGCCGTCCTATGACTTCTATTTGATTAATTACAGTCATCAATACTTGGCCATCTCTTACATTCATAAGTGGTGGTCAAGATCGAATAACTCCTAGAATTCGGGTCTAAGTGTATCCCTTTGGCTTACCTCATGTGCATGCATCAATCCTAAAACATCCATCTAAAAATCACATGCAAAGGAAATATGGATTCATTCAAGACAAAAAATTATCATTCAAAGAAGTATTCACACAATGAGATCTTAGAGAAAGAAAGCCAAAGAAAGTTAAACTCGTCGAAGATTGGCAATTAAGAACATGAGTTTTGAAAAATTGCAACCAAGAACAAAAATTTGGAAAAATTGCAATTAAGAATAGAAGTTTGAAAAAATTATAATTAAGTCCTTAGAAGGAAATTTTCAAATTTCAAATGATATTGAAAACGAATATTAAAATTGTTGGAATTTAGAGACAAATTTAACGTCATTGGAAAATGAATTTCGAGACCCGGGTGCAGATAATTTCGGAACACTGATCGGATCCTTTGAACGATTGAATATGACTCAATTCCGACAAACTTAATATGAAAGGAAAGCTTAGTACAATGTCTCAAACTTTTCGGGTTTTGAAAGTGTTTAGAGAAAAAAAAAAAAAGATGACATCAACGTCGATAAAGTTATGAAATGCTTTTAAGGGATCAAAACGAACTTGGGTGTGGAATTAACGGCACACTAATCAATCCCTCCTTTTGACTCTCCAAAGAAATTCAAACTTAACGAAACTAATGCCAAATCGAAGATTGAAAAGCATTTTAAAACTTTCAAGAAGCATGCATTCAGAGATTTGGACTGTATGAATTTATAAAACTCAAATAGTGCACACAAATCAATTCAATAAAGGAACTTGCAGCAAGCCCTGCAACTTTGACTGAGTTGGCAAAACTAGTAAACCGAGTGTTTATTTTTTGAAATTTGTTTACAATGAAGTGCAGTATGTCCTAAACAAATCTTATGAAGACATTCACAACAGATTTTGCATGCATGAATTTCTAAAATTAAAGAATTTATGCATATCATTATGGAAATAGAACATATGAGAAGCATAAAAGTCTAGTTCACAACCATTTACATCATCCAAAAGTCATCCATTCAATCTGAAATTTTTCTACAACGTGTTTTGAAGACATCTAAGGCTAACTCAATTCACATGAATTTATAAAAATCACAATAACCGCACATGTCATCCAAGATAGACAAATCTCAATAGCTAGTGCATTTAGTTTAAACATGATATACCTATCCAAACGATGTTCATTCCTCATGAAAATTTTATAAGAAACCATTTCTAGATTCATAACACGTGATTTTATAAAAATTGAGGAATCAATGCTGGACAGTCAACTAAGCAAAAATCCAAGTAAGGTCACAGACATTCTAGATGTGATCGACCTAAGTAAATGAACTTCAATCATCATGAAATTTTTATGTGATATAGATCTAAACGTAATGAACAATTTTCATTCAAATACTGACTTAAGGATCTAACCACATAAAATTATGTGAAAATAGCAAACATCAAAGGTCACCAAAATAGAGTATGGAAACAAAACATTGATCATTTATAGATTAAATGATGGTCAAAACATGCAAACTTAATGTCAAAAGAAAGTTCATGGAATTTCTTATGAATCCTTAGAATGCCACGAACACAATTGAAATCATTTTCCAACTCAAATGAAAACGTTTAGCAAAGAGGTTTTTAGTGAAACAGGACTTTACAGATGATGCATGGTTTACAAGTGATTAACCTAAATAAACGATTTGTGAATTTTATGCATGACCTAGAATCAAATGCCGTGGTCAATGTTCATTAAGACATCCAATCCAAAATCATTATGCAAAAACTCATCAAAAATCATCAAACCAAATAGGTCAGTTAGCCGATTCATTACAGTAAAATATGCATATTCTAAAAAAAATCACTACACTTCGGAATGGTTTTTGACAGGGTAAATGAAGTCTAAATCATGCTTGCAATATACCGTTGGAAAGCTTGTGAAATCATGTACAAATCATATGAGACATCAACATCAAACGAGATCATTTTCTAGCTCATTTCAAGACGTTAATCAAATCAGTCCAAACTAGCAATGATTTTCCAGAAATAGTAATCACACTCAATCAAACTACCAACTAATAATTGATCATCATAAGCTCATTCTAAATGATATTAATAATCTATATAAACATGATAAAGCATCCTATATTCGAATCCTAGCCCTCGCTATGTAGTATAGCCTGGCTTCATAGGATTTAAGTATGAGAATATGTACCTTGTTACTACCTTTGTGAAAAGCTTAATCGAGCTAATCAAACTTCACTTTGGGAACTAGAACATATCTAGGGACATCGATACTAGTCGAGGGACTTCAATGGACCACCAATGGATGCTGGAATGGCCAGCAAACCGTTGGAACAAAGAACCGGTGACAAACACGATACTTGAGCTGATAAGATAGCGTCAGATTGAGGTGTTCCAGTGAAGATTCAGCTATTTATGGTAACCACGAGCTCGGGAACTCATCTAGGAATGCCATCGCATGCTTCAAAAGGGAGGGAAACACCGTTGAATCGCTAGATTGGCGATTGGAACCGCTAGATGAACCTTCTAGCAAAGAACACATCCCACGGGGCTGAATGAAGATGGAGCTCGATTGGTGAGTTCCGATGAAGGAAATCGCTGACGAATGTTGCAACTGGCGAGGGGGGACGTCAATGCTAAGTCTAGGTGATGGTGGCTCATTGAAAGAAGCTGGGCATCTGGTGGTTGAGGGCGGTGACCAATCAAGTGTGTGTGTGTGTGAGAAAAAGAGATATATATATATAAGAGAAAGTAAATCTGGAAAAATGGGGCCCCCTTTGCATTTTTGAGGGAAATTTGAACTTACACTTAGCCTCAAAATAAAATTTGGGCCCTTGAATTGATCCAAGAGCTCAAAATTAACCCTTCTTAATTAAGGCTTAATCCTATTAGTTTAAAATTGATCTCATGGATCAATGATATGTCAAGATGCACGATTAGGATTAATTGTTGAACGATGGCTGAGATTAGATGCTTCATCAGTAAGCATGTCTTCTAATTGGATTAAACCTAAGGATTAAGATTAGCGACATGGCACTTGGGGGCATTTCGGTAAATTCACTAGGGGAATTTTTGTAAGTTTTGTGCAAGGGGGACTTGCGAAGGTCGACCAAGCCTCAGGCTGGTCAATGGTGGCCACCAACCACCAGTAGCTTGCCAAAAAGCTAAAAACCAATCGAACCAGTCCAAACCAGTTTTGACCAATTCGGTCAATTCTAGTCGCCTTAGCTAATTTATCCAAGCTCTTATGCAGTTAAGTCCCTGAAAGACCTAATTATAAGAAATTCATATCCAATTATAATAAGAAAAAAATGTGTTAATTTGCAAAGGAACGGTCCAAAATCACCGCAATTGAACCAATTAAAACTTTCAAAAGCATATAAATTGATTTCAATCAGTTTAATTAACCCAATAATCTTTAAAATTATTTTTAAAATCAATGGGCACATGAATTTGGAATTTCTTGCTAAATTGTGTAATTTGTGCAATCCCCATCTTCAAAAGCCAAATTGACCGAAATTGAATCTAATTAATACAAAAAAATATCAATTAGTTTAATTACCCATGTTCATAATGACTTAACGCATCCAAATTGACATTAGAATGGTTGTGCGGACTTTATGCCAAGATTAGACTGAGGGTCAATGATGAAATTGAACCTTAACCCATCACATTAAACCTTAATCTAGATAGGTCAACTTGAATTGCACAAATTGAAGCTCATCAACTTAACTTTCCAAAGTTCAAGTGAGCTAAAACTATCAAATTGGAAATTTCCCAAGTAAATTTGCATTGATTCCAGATTTGAATTCAATTTAAGAAAATGAGTTGATTTGAAGTGTAAACTCGCAAGTTATGAAGAATCAATTTAAACCCATGATTAAGGCTAAAAATAACAATTTTCATCCCAACAAACCAAATCTCAAAATTGGTGGCACGAGTACTCTCGAAATAGTCTCTCGATAAAATCTTGTGAAAGAAACCTAGTCAAAATATGAACAGAATAAATATAATTTTATTTTTGGTCGATTTTGAAACTAAAATCGAAAAATTTGTAAAATAAGATATCGATTTTCGCAAAATTTTCAATGCCAAAGTCAAATTGATGCTAAAATTGATTTGAGGGATTTTACATTTCTCAATTTTTTTGGTCAAATGATTGATCTTTAGTTGACCTTTTTACTAAAATGTCGATTTTATGATCAAAACTTTCGATTTTTTAAAATTTTTTGTGGCCAAAGTGAAACCAAAACTAATTGGGAACTTTTTATTTTGACCCGGGGTTGACTTTTGATTAAAAAGTTGACCAGAAAATCAACTCAAAAGTCAACTTTTTGACTTTTGAGGTTTTTGTTAAAAAAGAATAGGAAATTACCTCCAAATGATAGGCCAAAGAAAAAAGAAATGAGATATTACACTTTGGTTCAAGAAACGAGCTCTATCGCAATCGAAACTCTAATTTCAAACTTTTACATTTAACAATGCATTGACTAAAATTCAATTGTAAACAAGTCTCACGTTCAATGTTATATCTTTCTCAATACATCTTGAAATATCCTATGGCAGCTCGGGTCCAGCAGTAGAGTTGTTTGTGCCACAGTGTAGTTCTGAAATATTAGAGCATGCACAATAGCATATGAACAAACATATAATTGGCATTTATTTATGTACTATGAACCCGCAAAATATCCAAGTTAGGGAAAACATTCAAGCAAGACATAAAGGCTTAAGTCAACAAAAATAAATCATCCCCGATGAAGTCGCCAAGTTATTGCGACCTCTATCCCTCGTGGTAGCAATGGACTGCCTTCAGTTACTGGATTGCTAAGTTTAAACCTAGCATGGGCTCTCCAAGCCCATCAATTCACCACTTATGATCCACGTTTTTAACCTATAAGTGATCTCCGTTTAAAAGTCTCCATTAATTGATTTATGGTGAGTCGATTAAAAACCCAAATAAAATATTGAGAAAAATATTTTAATTCTATGCAATCAGAGAAAATAAGATTAAGGATTTGATTACAAAAATTAATCAACTGATGCCCTTCTAGTTTCTAATTTTGTTTAAAGCTCGAATTTAATTTTTTGGGGTATTTTTCAGTCATTTTTATTTGAAAAATCCTCAAAAATTATTTTTCTTCAAAAGAAGAATTGTTTTGAAAATTTTTATGATTTTTTTTTATTAATTTAATATATAGTTTTGCATTAAAAATATTATATAAAAAGAAGCGGACCTGGGTCGGATCTTTGCCTCCCAAATCGAAGCCAATCCGAGCCCTCCGGCTTGGGCCCACAGCTGGACAGGGCTCAGCAAATGAGCCCAGTCCGGCCATAACCCCTCAAATAGTAGAAAATGACACAAACCCAGCCCACATCCCGGAGAAGTTGGGTCCAGTCCTAAACCAAAAGCCCAGACCCTCTAAATTAAATTGAACCTAAGCCCAACCCACAAATTCTATTTGAGCCTAGCTTGAGAACGAAGACATATTGCCCAACCCGGCCGTCCCGAGTCGTGATCTTTCACGGCCACAAAAAGCAGAGGACCACGACGAACGACGGTCGGGCACTTGTAGTACGTTGGCTAAAAAGGAAAAATTGAACTAACCGAGGATCGAGATCACGGCGGAACTCATGACGGGCAACAAGCAACGACCAAAGTAGCTTAACAAAGGACAGTCGGGGCCGGAGCTCACGTGAAGCAGACGGTCGCAAGCTCCGGCCCATCATGTTGAAAGATATGCAGCTTTGACAGAAGATTTGAATTGATTGTGATCCAATATTGATTTGTACAGATCAATTTAAGATTAGATCTAGAATAGATTGATATATAGGATCATAATTTCCTTCTTTATTCATACTCTTGTATTATAACTACTAAGGTTGTACATCAGATTGTATTATTGAAGACAATACAATATACAAAAATCCTCTCTTCATTCTCGATCGTCTTCAATCTCTTTGTTTTTCTTCAACTTCTTACATGGTATCAGAGCAGTAAAAGGTTTTGATTTGCTTCCGCTTTCTTCATCTCATCATCCTCTGTTGAGATCTTCAACACTCCAACACCCTTCCTTCACCTTGCTTCCTATTGAGATTGTCAATTATGCACAAAACTTGACATCTCAGTATTTTCTTTTCCATCATGCCAAATAACTTACCTTTAGCCTTTGGTGAGCGTTCGGAGCATGAAAATCCCGTGCAAATTGCAGAAAGCTGGGACATTATCTCCACTGTCGACGTTGCCAGATCTCATGAACAACCTGTTCAAATTCAAGATGGTGATAATCCTCTGGCTCAGTCAATTCTGGGGCAACCCTTCTCGGTTCAGCCCATTCCGGGCCAAACAATAATGAGCCATCCTTACCATTGGCCACTGTTTCAGATGTAGCCCAACCCGTGGTTGTTTGGGCCTAGCCCGAATGCATCATCGCTAGGAATTCAAGGGCCATGGGCCTCTGAACAACCCGACGGCAGCTCACCAACCATAAGCGGGGCAAGCATGACCGCCAAGTCGGGTGGAGCAAATATGGGGCAAGCAGATGGATCCAACGGTTCGGGTAATGGAGGAAACTCATATCCGACCAATTTCAATGCAAGTTATGGAGCCGGTTCGAATGCTGGGTATGGGAGCGAATCCCTACCCAGGTTTCTCACCCGGATTTTTGCCTTTTCCAGGATTGATTTTCACCGAATGGCCAAAATCCGGCGACCCCCTATTTGTTTCCACTGCCGATGGACTTGAACTGAAGCTAATCGGCTAGCAAATTACCGGGCATGAAAATTACTCCAGCTAGTCGCGAGGAATTCCGGCGCGCGCTGGTGACAAAGGACAAAGATGGATTCCTCAATGGAACCATCGCTGTTCCTTCAGACGAGCGTCTAGCACAACATTGGAGGAAATGCAATCGGCTTGTCCGAACCTGGATCGGCAATTGCATCTCTCCAAAAGTCGCGGCCAGACTTCCACCCACATAAGACACTGAAAAGATGTGGGAGAATATTAAAGAAATGTACGGCAAACTCGACAGTGCCAAAAATTTTTCACTCATGCAAGAATTGAGCAATCTCAAACAGGGGAATATGACGGTCATGACTTGTTTTAACAAGCTATCATCTTTATGAAACGAGTTAGAAGCAGTCGAGGAAAAGCTCGAGGGACCAGAATCCACATTGAAGCAGTATCATTCCATTAAAGAAAGGGAAAAGGCTACACATTTCTTGCTGATTTTGAATGAAACTTACTTTACCTTTCGTTCACAGATCCTGGCCATGGACCCTGTCCCTCCGATCGAACGAATCTACCAGTTGGCAGTGTAGAAGGAGAGCCAATGACTCGCGTCACCGAAACATGTGAGGAATGGCGACAACATCGCTCTCGCAACCCGCGGCGAACGAAGAGACGGATTTGTAAAAACCCTAAATCGAGAGAGACAGAAGAGGCGCAGTAGGGTTTGGAAGAGGAGACGTTGCTCGCTCCTTTAAAAGAGACGGGATGAACGGCTGGGATTTGATGCGAGGATCTGATGGTCTAGATCGTGGGCGCGGATCGGACGGGACCAGATCGTGGACGCGGATTGGACGGTCTTCTTGGCTCCAAAGGCGCAGATGGATCCGACAACGGATATGACTCCGCGACTAAAGGAATGGACGGCCAGATATATGCCACGTCATCAAAGAATTTCCGACCTAATTTTAAGGCAAAGGGTAAAATGTTTTGCGATTATTACAAGCGTTCTAACCATATGATTGACAGTTGTTGGAAATTGCATGGAAAGCCTAGAGAAAAGGAGAAAAAAATATCAGCTGCCTATCAAGTGACTGGACCTACGGGCCAAAATGCTGACCAACTTATCTCTTATGGTCAATATCAACAATTGATGCATGCTCTACAAAAATTGGACACCTCCAACAGATGAGGAAGTTTCTCAGGTATCTCACATTGCCTAATTAATTCGATTTCAGGAAAGGCATGGATTATTGATTCAGGGGCAAGCGATCACATTGTTTGTGATAAGGGATTTTTTACAAGTATAAATGAGGGATTAAATTTTCCTGTTACCATGCAATTACCTAACGGGAATATCACACATGTGAATGTGACAGGAATAGTAAAGCTTAGTCCTCAAATTACTCTCGAGAATGTCCTTTATGTCCCGGAATTCCAATTTAATCTTATTTCTGTGTCAAGAGTATGCAAGGAAAATTCATGCCGGGTATTCTTCGATGCTGACACATGCTTCTTTCAGGCCCTTTCGACTAGCAGACTGATAGGCTTGGATAGTCTTTCTGAAGGCCTTTTTTTCTGGACAAATCTCCCAAGTAATTTCAATTTTTCTAGTACTTCTTTCAATAAGACTTCATTGTGTAATTTGACTACCAATGAAAAGAATTTCATTATGCACTTAAGGATGGGCCATAGTACCTTCTTTCCTTATGCTCAATGCTCCATATGCCCCCTTGCAAAATAGTCACGTACTCCATTCCCTTCAGGAAGTACTCGTGCTAATGAAATTTTCTCATTGATTCATGTGGATATTTGGGGGCCTTACCATACAACAAATCATGATGGGTCTCGTTATTTTCTCACCATAGTAGATGATTATTCTCGTGCAACATGGATTTTCTTAATGCAGTCTAAAGGCCAAGCTTATTCTCATCTAAGAACATTTATTGCTCTTTCGAAAAATCAATTCGGAAAGTCGATTAAAAAGATCCAAACTGATAATGGAAGGGAATTCTTCAACCATGATTGCATTTCATTGTTTTCATCTCATGGGATTCAACATGAAAGCTCTTGTATCTACACCCCACAACAAAATAGGGTGGTCGAGCGTAAACACAGGCATCTTCTCGGAAGTTGCTAGAGCCCTGAAATTTCAAGTAGTAATTCCAAATGAATATTGGGGAGAATGTGTTATTACAGCGGCCTATCTTATCAACCGAATGCCTACTCGGATACTCAATGGGAAGACACCTTTTGAAATATTATTTGGCAAGGCACCGGAGCGGACACATCTCAAAGTCTTCGGATGTTTATGTTATGCAGCCATAATGGGGCCTCGACACAAGATGGATCCTCGTGCATGACGCTGCGTATTCATGGGGTACCTAATCTACGAGAAAGGATATAGAGTCCTGGAGCTATCTACAAAAGAATTCTTTGTGAGTAGAGATGTTATATTTCATGAAAATGTCTTTCCTTTCAATGAAAAAAAAAAACTCTCACATGAAGAATCAGGTACAGTGAGTATTCCCCGTCGACCTGTGACTGATGATGCAACATATCGAGATCCTGATTATATACCATTAGCAATATCAGCTAATGATCATTATGTGCCAATGAATCTTTCAGTAGCAGGACCTATTTCTGATGAAAATTGGGTTCCGGAGAATGTTTCAGGGAATTCAATGGAAGATTCTTTTGCTGATGAAGAATTTCAAGACACTTTGCCTACATCAGCCAGAGAAACAACACCTTCACCCCCAAGAGTAGATCCTCCGAGACGTTCTGGTCGAGCTACACGACCTCCTACCTGGACAAAAGATTATGTGTGCGCCAGTCTCAACTCACCAGGTATCAAATATCTAGTTTCGTCCTATGTTTCCTTCCCTAATTTATCATCAGAACATAGGTGCTGTGTCAGTAGATTATCGGAGGATAAGGAACCTACTAGTTATAATGAGGCATCTGCCGATCCACGATGGCAGAAAGCCATGGAAGCAGAATTATAGGCATTGGTTGACAATAAGACCTGGGATCTTGTCTCATTACCGCCAAATTGTAAACCAATTGGCTGTAAATGGGTGTACAAGATTAAATATCGAACTGATGGCTCTATTGAAAGATTCAAGGCACGATTGGTTGCCAAAGGATTCACTCAGCAGGAAGGGTTCGATTATCGTGAGACATTCTCTCCTGTAGCCAAAGATGTCACAGTACGTTCATTCTTGACAGTTGCAGCTATTCATGACTGGTCTTTACATCAAATGGACATTCATAACGCCTTCCTTCATGGTGATTTAGATGAAGAGATATATATGGATGTTCCTCAGGGCTTACGGAGACAGGGGGAGAATAAAGTGTGTCGCCTCCGTAAATCCCTTTATGGGTTGAAGCAAGCTTCCAGGCAATGGTACGCCAAGTTTACAAGCGCTCTTACAACAGCAGGCTTCAAACAGTCCCAACATGATTATGCCCTATTCACAGGGACTAAAGGTATGTCATCTATCTATTTGATGATATATGTTAATGATATTCTCATTATGGGAAATGATGAAGCTTCCATAGAAGTTTTTAAGAAGTATCTGCATGCAATTTTTCACATTAAAGACTTAGGAGCACCTAAGTACTTTCTTGGCATTGAAATTACCCGTTCTGAACAAGGGATTTCCCTTAGTCAGCGGAAATTCATATTGGGGATTATTTCAGAAGCAGGTTTATCAGGTTGCAAGCCAGTTGTTATTCCCATTGAACAAAATACTAAATTGATGATCACAGATTATGATAAGGGAATTTCTCGAGAAGATGATTTCACATTGGAAGATCCTTCAAGCTATCAAAGGCTAGTTGGAAAACTAATATATTTGACAATGACCAGGCCTGACATCTCTTATGCAGTGCAGACTCTTAGTCAGTTCATGCACAGTCTGAAGCAGTCACATCTTAACGCTGCACTCAAAGTCGTCAAATATCTAAAGAAGTGTCCAGGACTTGGAATACTCTTGTCTAGAAGATGCAACATGGAAATGACAGCATGTTGTGATACAGACTATGCAACTTGTCCCATGAGTCGAAGATCTATCATTGGATATTGCATCAAGTTAGGAGATTCCTTATGTGACATCCTGAATTTTCAAAATTCGTTTTCGATTAAATAAATTGGGCATTTCATCGACGCGCCGATAGTGATATTCTCTGAGCTGATCACTCATGAGATAACTGGATTATCTGGGGAAGCAATTAAGGAATCTAAATGCAATAGATTTGAGAATTCGACCAGGAATTGACTGCTCGATCGTGTTAATCTGCAAGGGTCATTACGGTACTGTCGAAATTGATCAGAGACCGGAGATAGGTCGACTTGACTGAGATGTGTGATCAAAGTGTGGGTGATTCCACCAGATTGCAAAATACTCGTCGATCGGCACTATACCGATTTTTCTATTGTTTTGGTACCCGGTGCCCGTAATTGATACCTTGAGATTTCATGACAATCGAAAGTCACCAATGTGTCGAAGATGTACAATGTGACTCGAGATAAATCGATCACGGGTCAATTGCACTAAAAATTCCTAAAAGCTACCCCATAGACTAGGTCACGCTAAAAGCACGCCGGAGTGAAATTAACCGCGAATTTGAACCCAATTTCAGAAATTAAAAGTTCTGTGGTGTCACGAGCTATTTTAGGAACGTCGATTCATCCTCCGAGAAATTTTCAGAGATTCCGAGATTTTTACGGAAAATCGGTTCGGACGTTGCGAAAAAGTAACGAAAATTCAGATGGACTAAATCGGTGGAAATTGGGACTTCCAAGCCAAGCCTTTGAGTGTTGGGGACTCGTAGAAAATTATACGGAATTTTTCTTCACCAAAATTGGACCTCAATTTGAGAAATTAAGTGGAGAGATTGAAGCTCATTTTTAGTGAAATTTGGATTTAGGCTTGGACAGTAAATTTTGGCTTCAAATTGGAATTTTGGTGGATAATTTACAAGAAAGAATTAGGGGACATGAGGATAAGATTGAAGATTAAGGGGGAGACCAAGCTTTAATTGGATTGGGATATTTTTGTGACTTTTGGGGCATTTTTCCTCCAAACTTGCTGAGCACGTCCAACCACCCCTTCTCTCTCCTTCTTCGCACGTCTTCTCTCCCTCATCTCTCTCTCTCTCTCTCTCGCGGATCAACACAGCCAGCAGCTACTCATTTTTCTTCTCCATTGTTTCGGTCTCTCGCCTTGCTTTCCTTTCATTTTTCCTTTCACGACAGCTCTCCATCTTCACCCACTGAAACACCAATTTTTCCCCCATCTCCAAGCCACGACACGTCCTTATTTTGCTGCTTGCTCGGTCAACATTCAAGCGAAGCCCACCTTGTTGACTTCATTCACGCCAACGAAGCCGCGTGTCTGCGGTATCTTCTCCGAAGACCAAGCAGCTCTCTCCACCAATATCTTTTTTCTCTTTCAGCCGAATAGTTCAACTCCACGAATCCTCACCTGTCGAAACCCCTTCATCGTTCCTCTCTCCTTCGCTCGCAAGTTCGACAATCATTTGGCCAAGATTCGGCTCAGGCCTTTCTTCATCTCCACGAAGCTGATCCCAACGGTGATGCCGGCGTGATCGAAACAAAGATGTCTCTCGGTCAACATCCCACCGCTAGGCTCTGGGTTCGTTGAACCGCAGCTCTTTCGCACGCCCGCATCTCCTTCGTGCGAGACTCCTCCAGCGAAGACCAGCAAAGCCTCGCAGCCCATCTATCCGTGGAGTTCAGCCCATCTTCATGCGATTTCAGTCCAACGAAGAAGTCAGACCAGCCCATGTGAATGTCATCTTCAGCCCATTGATTTTAAGCCCATTTCCAGCAGATTTGAAGTCCAAGCTTAGGCCCAAGTTCAGTTGGTTTTAGCCCATTTGAAGTTCAGCCATTTTGAGCCCGTGAAGAAGGCCTAAGCCCGCGACCAGCCCTGCGCAGGCCCAAGACCAAAACTCAGCCTTGCCGAGTTGTGTTGGGCCCGTTTTAGGCCCGGTCCGAGAGTTCGTTCGGACACCGAAAATTAAGATTTTGGCCGCCGTCGCGTCGTCGTCGCGGTGAATCGGTTTCCGCAATTAACCGGTGAGTTTATACTCTAAACTCGCTTAGTAGGCTAATGACGTTTAATGGGTGTTTAGATTTATTTTATTAGGAATTAGGTGGTTAGTTAGATTCAATTATAAATGTAATTATTTAATTGAGCATGTTAGGTGGTTAGCATGGTTTAGCTAAGGCCTAAATAAATTATACTATTTATCTAGAAGGGTTCGGGAAATTTTCGGTTCCATATTGGTATTTAATTTAATAATTTTGGCCAAGGTTAGTATTTTTAGAAATTAAATTGAATTAATTAATTAATTTTCTAAATTTATTATTTATTAATTATTTTTCCGAATTTAGGCCGAGATGGCCAAAGGACCAGAATTTTGTGCTGATTGCAATGATGTGGTTAAATTCCCGCAATTGAGTGTTAAATTATGCAAATTGAGTGCCGATTGGATTTTTGTTGTTTAATTCCAAAAATTGTGAAATTCCAATGTTTATTCAGAAAATCCCGGTGTCGGGTTTTAACACCGAAAATGGATTTTAAGTACTATATCAAATAGTGGGGTTTGAAAAAGATAGGTATCGATCTTTTTTGGTTCGAATTGACCGTGTACCCACACACGACTATTTTCGGATATTTTTAATACGAAGGAAATAGGCCAGATCACTATTTTAATGGAAGCATTTGAGTGCAATGCACAAAGGTGTCCCGGCCGAGATTGAGTGGTCGTGTGTTGGTTAAGAGAACCGCCTTGAGCAATTATGCCGGACGTTACTAAATCCCTTTTCGGGTTGCCCATGCATTAGGGTAGCGGGTCGCAAAGAGATTCTCGGGACCTACGCCCCTTCGGGAAGCCGTCTAATTGAGAGACGTAGCCGTGCTCAAAGGAGGTGAGACGACGCCTGGCAATGCCAGAAGACCGCCAATAGAGTTGGCCGTACCCTTGAGGGGTGTAATTAACAATTGGAACGCATGATTGTTGAGTTTGATGCACTCGATTATGAGACCAAAACTGTGTGACATGGAATGGGACGTGTCATAACTGTTTGGCCTTATAATTAGAACCTCGGTGATTAATTGAATTGATGAGGTGTTCCGGTTGTTATGTGCATTGATTATATGCATTGCGATATGAACTATACTGACGTGCAGGGAATGAAACTGAGGCGAGGTAAGTCATCTATGCCAATTGAGTGGTTGTGTGGTTAGGACGCTTCTGGGCATATTTCCCTCCTAATTGGGGTTTAGAGCTTAGACTTGCTGAGATTTTATCTCACCCCGTTGTGGGATAACATTTTCAGGGTCGTCGAGTGGAGGACTGGGAGCCGAGAGAAGGTGATGAAGTGTAGGTCAGCTAGGACCATTTCTTTTTGGAAAGTGGTTCTTTTGTAGTCTTTTGGTCATAGACCTTGTGCTTGACATTATGTGAATATATAAAAGCATGTTTGTTCTGAGAATTTGTATCCTACATTTCTATCCTGAGATGATTACTGTCAGGGGATTTCTTTTTGCTTCCGCATGTGCAATAAAATGGAAAGGGTCGGCGACTCGTCTTGGGAAGTCGCAAATTATTATCAACCAGATAGGGATGGGCACGTGCTCGATCTTCGGGGCGTGACACCTTACTCTCGTGGAAAACTAAAAAAACAGCCCACTGTTTCTCTATCTTCAGCTGAAGCAGAGTATCGAGCTATGGCTAAAACTACCTGTCAGATAGTATGGATACGAGGTCTTCTTAAAGATCTTGGAATATAGGTACAAGGGGCAACAAAGCTATTCTGTGATAATGATGCGGCTCTAAAACTTGCAGCGAATCCTATAGTGCATGAAAGAACCAAGCATATAGAAGTGGATTGTCACTTTACACGAGATAAGATCTTAGAAGGAGCCATTGAAATAAGAGGAATTGGAACAACAGAACAGCCTGCAGACATCTTCACCAAACCTCTGTGTCAAAGACATCACACATATCTATTAAACAAGCTAGGTGTCTTAGACATATACAAGCCACCAGCTTGAGGGGGAATGTTGAAAGATATGCAGCTTTGACAGAAGATTTGAATTGATTGTGATCCGATATTGATTTGTACAAATCAATTTAAGATTAGATCAAGATTAGATCTAGAATAAATTGATTTATAGAATCATTAATTTCCTTCTTTATTCATACTCTTGTATTATAACTACTAAGGTTGTACATCATATTGTATTTTGAAGACAATACAATATACAAAAATCCTCTCTTCATTCTCGATCGTCTTCAATCTCTCTGTTTTTCTTCAACTTCTTACACATCATGCTCGAAACAGGGCAAAAACAGAGCCTGGCTTACCGGAGCTTGGCAAGGGGAAGGAAGTGCGGCGCAAGTCGTCAGCCGTGACACAGGTACGGTTGCTAGCAGTCTCTCCCCCCAACTCTCTTTCCTCACTTGAACTCTCTCTCACCGCCCTCTCTCCTTTTCTCATATCTCTCTCTTTCAGCCCCCTTTATCCGCCATTTTTTTCCTCTCCATCAACTGAGCTCGTGGCCCTGGTGTTTATCGGCAAGGAGCTCGTTTGACGGAGGTGGCTCAGCCACTGGATCTAGGGCACGCCAACTAGCCGTGCTTCGGCCGAACCAGGGTCAAATCCCTCGTCCAATCCATGCGGCAAGATTGCTCTGTAGGCGGCTTGCAGGCATCTGCCCAGCCGTCCCCTTCGTCGTTGTCCGCCTGCTCTGCTCTGCTCCTCTTCTCTGCATGCGGTGTCCTTCGTGCGCGTGAGGTGAGGTGCAGGGAAGGAAGGAGGAGGGAGGAAGGAGGAGCGAGACGGGCCGTGCCAAGGGGGAAGCTAGGCAAGACGGGCCCA
The DNA here is from genome assembly GCF_016545825.1 of Eucalyptus grandis. Taxonomy (NCBI): domain Eukaryota; kingdom Viridiplantae; phylum Streptophyta; class Magnoliopsida; order Myrtales; family Myrtaceae; genus Eucalyptus; species Eucalyptus grandis. Next base: position 22,362,864 of record NC_052616.1, read on the forward strand.
GGCCCTCGTGGGGAAGAAAGAAATTAAAAAAAAAGGGGGCTGGGCCTCGAGCCCCTTTCGTTTTTTTTATAAATAAAAATAAAGAAAACCTAGTCAATGCAAATTATATTACCGCCCAGCAATGTGTTATTCAGTGTAAATATTTGTGGGGAGGGCTAGATTGATTCCAAATTTTCTATACAATTTAATTTTAAATATTTAATCAAAATTTAAGTGTCAATAGCCATTTAGGTCCCTCGAATTAAATCCCTTTAATCCCCCGATCAGCCAAAGAACCTCCTATAGTATTTGAATCGAATCCGTCTATCTTATGTAGATTGAATGACGTTCCAAAATGCCCAGTCTGGTGTCTTACAGCCATGAGACTAACATCATAGAAAATCAACATAATATTATGTCCGTTTCTTTTTCCGCACTCCCATATTTGTCCCAGCTCATTGAGGCAAAATTAACCGGAAGCAAAATTTTTTGAGAGGATGACTATCAATATGTGAATTCAGTGTGAGTATTTGGACCTCTAAAGCTTAACAATACTTCATATTCGATTCCAAGCGATGACGATGAGGTTGAAGATGATTCCCATCAAATCGAATTTAAACCGCTTCACATATTGTTTCATTGGAATTTGACTCTGCAACAAGATATCTTTTATCGAGAATCGTTCTTCGATTTAACAAGAGGAAACATGTTCTATGATGACTCCAGATGGGAAATATCATTGATAGACAAGGAAATCGACAAGTTCATTCTAAACTATAGTATTTGAATCGAATCCGTCTATCTTATGTAGATTGAATGACGTTCCAAAATGCCCAGTCTGGTGTCTTACAGCCATGAGACTAACATCATAGAAAATCAACATAATATTATGTCCGTTTCTTTTTCCGCACTCCCATATTTGTCCCAGCTCATTGAGGCAAAATTAACCGGAAGCAAAATTTTTTGAGAGGATGACTATCAAGATCCCTGGCGGCTTGATCCCCTCTTTTAGCTCCTGTCCAATCTCTTCTTCAACGCGGAATTCTTCATTATCTCTAAAGACCCCAGTCCCTACACTTGCCAATTTAGTGAAAAGGAAATATGTGAATTCAGTGTGAGTATTTGGACCTCTAAAGCTTAACAATACTTCATATTCGATTCCAAGCGATGACGATGAGGTTGAAGATGATTCCCATCAAATCGAATTTAAACCGCTTCACATATTGTTTCATTGGAATTTGACTCTGCAACAAGATATCTTTTATCGAGAATCGTTCTTCGATTTAACAAGAGGAAACATGTTCTATGATGACTCCAGATGGGAAATATCATTGATAGACAAGGAAATCGACAAGTTCATTCTAAACTATACCGTACTACACGAACTATGCCGAAATTTAATCAACAACACTTAAGAACGTAACCAAATTATGCCAAAATTTAATTGACAACAAAACTTGAGAATGTGAAGATATAAAACTAGAATTTAATCGACTATGCGGTACCTAGGATACAGCGAAAATACATGCCGAAATTTATTCGCAACGTAAATCTAGAAACTATTGCTATTGTGTAAGAAAGTAAAGATAATTGAAAGATAACATGGTAATTTGTTTGTGGGTGGGGGTCTTTGAAGAGTACAATGTGGTTATTTAAAACCTACAATAAAAAATGATCAATTGAGATTACAAAGGAATGTTACAAACATAGGTTACAAATGGAGGTTACAAAAGAAGTTTACCAACGGTTACCAAATGATTACATCGACAATTACATTGACTCCACTGCTCTGACGGTTCCTTCAACTCCACTGTATTAATCGTTGCCTTAGTCCACGAGGTAGAGGGTTACTTCTTTGATGGTTGCCTTTGGAATTACCAACTTCACTTTTTGTCAATTCATCAATCATCAATTCTTCAAGTTGTTGATAATTCAGTTGTTGATAATTCTGTTCATAAATGATCAAACCTTATTATAAGTATGTCACATGTCAATAATAACTAAAAAAAAATTGTGTAAACACATAATAAACATAGTTTTTAGACAAAATCTTTTGCTTCTTGCCAAACAACAAAAAGGAATTTTAAAAACATAGTTTTATGGTTCCATTGGAGAACCTTACCTAGCAAGGGCATTGCTCTAAATCATGCGGCTCTTGCAATTTGACTTTTTAAAACTCAACATAATGAAAGCTTTTTGTTTTTTTTTTAGAATTCACACGTAATTATTTATCTTAATATTTTTTACATTTAAATGATATTTTACAATTTTAGGAGAAAGCAAAAGTACTTAACAGGCCTTGAGTATAATATCAATAGTGCTTGTAGTTTGGATAGGATCTCGTGATTTTCAAAATTCAGTGGTTCGATCATTCATGTCAAAGAAGATTTGCAACATTGCAGAAGATTTTTAGCATATGTCGGGTTGAACTGCAAGCAGAGGACCGATTCCACCGTATTAATGTAAAAGAAGTTTGAAGTAACAATACAAATCCCAAAGATGCAGAGAAAACTAACCTGCACGCTTCTCCTCTTTCTTATAGAACCAAAAATTGCAGCAATTGCAGGAAAATGAGCAAGTGAAAGTGCAGGAAACCGAGGAGGAAGTCGATTGTCAAGATCAAGTACACAAAGCTTCTTAAGTCCAGCAACCAAAGTAGTAGTTACAGAAGTCCAAGCCCAAGCCTGAGCCCAACCAACACATGCAGTAGGCCGAGCAACAACTGCCGAAGCCGGATTTATAACTGGAAGATATCGTTGTTGTTTCTTCATTTTTACAACGCCAACAACCGCAAGACTAATCATTCCGAACAAAATTAGAAACGCCATGGACCATTTCGGAGCCAATATGAGAGACAGAATCACAACAGCTAGTACTATAATCAACAAAACCGTCTCCTTCCGAACCATCGCTCGCTCCCGCGCTCTCTCAACCTATGCAACACGGACACGTTGCACGTGCTTCTGTATTGTGAGCGTGTCAGACACATCGACACGCTCGGACACGCTCGAATACCTGGTCAATGCGTGTGGGATTTTCCGACATGTGATCAACTTTTCTCACACATTTCGACACGCGTGTCCAGAAGACAATGGAGGGTGGAGGCGAGGGTGAGGGAGCAGAGACAAGGCCACGAGCGACGGCGAGCCCGCGATGGCAAGAGATGGCCAAAGAAAGAGAAGAGACTAAAGCGAGGGCCGCCACTATGATGCTGCAATGGATCGGCGACAAGGCTACAGTTGCGAGGGAGGAAGGGCCGAAGGCGAGGCGGTAAAAAATTGTGACGAGGACCGAGAGCAAGCAGAGATCGAGAGGAAGAGGAGAGGAAGGGGGTTGTGCGGCGAGCGGTGAGGAGGAGGAGGAGGAGGAGAAAGAGGGTGCTAGCTAGGGTTTTTGATAAGGAAACTCAAAAGAATAAAAAGGGGGACTCTAATGGCCTAATGTTTCATTTTGGAGGGAAGGAAAAGTGACAGCCTGTCAGGTGGTGGGGGAGGGAAAGAAAAGTGAAATAAATTTGAGGGTGGGGGAAATAGACAAGGGAAAGAAGGGAGTTGGGGTTGGGGGTAGATCCCCGAGGGGACCTTTTTTTTTTTAATCGGAAAAATAAATAAATGAGATTAAAAAATGATTCCGAAAAATAAAAGTACTGAATATTGAATAATGATAAATTTTGGTAATTATAGAAAATCATTGATTTATTTAAATAAGTTGATTCTAATTTTTTTAGTCATTAGTTTCATCAATAATTTTTGTTAAAGTTAAAAACATGTTTCTAAATATAGATACGCATTAACTGTGAATATGTCTTTTGAATTTTTAATGAATTGATTTATTAATATTATTAGTGTAAATTCGTTGTAGGCTCTTTTTTAATTAATTAATTATTTATGAATTTGAATCAAATTAATAAAAATAAAAATATTCGTTTAATATACAATGTGTCCCAATGTGTCATAAATTCTCTATTTTTGAAAAATGATGTGTCGATGTATCGTGTAGTGTCGTGTCGTGTGTCCATAACGTGTGTCAGCGCTACTTAACTCTCCACATAGGCACCGGAGGTCTGTCAACATTAGACAACAATATATCTTTCCCTTTGCACATTATATTATATTTTATACATGACCAAGACCGCTGACTTCTGGGACCCGTGCTTGGACAACGGGAGGGAAATAATCGGGTGCTCGGGGTCTTTGTTTAGCTGATTTTGGGAGTTGTTGAAGGCACTTCATCCTGTTCAAATACTGAATGCATGGTTGTCAGGATGCGCGTGGATGTGTCTGGCAAGGGATCTACAATCATCAGCGTCTGGTGAATTAGTCCCAAGTTAACGTGTTATTTACCTCTCTCTCAAAACATAAATTGGTCTTTAAAAGAGATCAACCCTTTAAACCAAAAAAAAAAAAAAAAAGACAGAGAGAGATATCCATCCTACAGGGGTCAGTGCACCGAAGTAGTTTTTTTTTTTTTTTTGGACGGTCACCGAAGTAGTTGATTTAAGCCCTTATATATGCTATACCAATTCATTAATCCCTTTCACACTAATGTCACTATTGATTTACGAAAATAGGGAAGGTTACGCCTGATTCTGTTGTTCTGGTCTAACGAGATTAAATTTAAAAGTATGACAAGCTTTCTTTGAATCCCACACTTTTGATTTTTCATTTGTGACCTTCGCATTTTGATTTTCTTCTCCCGTGAAACCACTGAATCATTTCATGTGTTGACTAGTTGACGAGCTATTACGTTCTTTTCTTTCTGTTTTTTCCTTGCTTTTCCATACAATACTAATGTAGTGGTTAAAAAGGGCAACACGGTAATGCCTGGAAGGCAACGAATAAGCACGCGTAAAGGAAGAATCCTAGAAGTAAAGAGGAAAGGTCCACTTGGAGCAGCGCTTGGACAGAGTGAGTGAAATTCTGAAAGCATGCTCAAAGGCGCTTCATCCTGTTCAAATAATGAAAGGATGGTTGTCAGGATGCGCATAGATATATTTGGCAAGGTAATCAATCCTCAGCGTCTGGTGAATTAGTCCCAAGTTAACCCGTTATCCCTCTCTCTCTCTCTCTCTCTCTCTCTCTCAGCCTAAATTGGTCTTTAAGAGGTCCATCCTCACGGGGTCGTGCACCAAAATAGTAGATTTGAGCCCTTATTAATGCTAAACCAACTCAATGATCCCTTTGACCCTAATGTCGAGGTACTGATTCATGAAAATACAGAAGATTACTTCTAATTCCATCGTTCTAGTCCAACGAGATGAAATCTAAAAGCAACGACGAGCTTTCTTTGAACTTGCCCTTTCACTTTTGTTTTTTGACTTTGTGACCTTCGCATTTTGGCTCTTTTCTACCGGAAATGAAAACTCTAAATTATTTCATATGTTGACTAGTGGACGAGATATTACGTTCTTTTCTTTCTTTTTCCCTTGACTTTTCGACACAACACTACTGTAGTGGTAAAAAAGGACAACGCGGAAAAAGGACAACGCGGAAATGCCTGGAAAGGAACGAATAAGCACGCGTAGAGGAAGAATCCCAGAAGTGAAGAGGAAAGGTCCCTTGGAGCAGTGAACGGAATGATCATTCACCGAATAATGCCAAGAGACAGCTGAGAAATCAGGAGTCGGTTCGGAGATATTTTCTTTCGAACAGAAATGTCCCTGTTCATTGTGCGAAAGATGGCACGTGACAAGCATGAGGTCGTCATCCGACAAAAATTTATGTTGTAGCTTCTTCTTCTTTTTTAACAAATTATGTTGTAGTTGAGATATGGGTCAATTGAGACATACCACGAAGTTCAAGGTCTACCTTGAAACAAATACCACTTCGAAGGTAATTTGAGAATGAAACCTCATTTCAGGGATTTTTTTTTTTATTAAATATTCCCCAAAAAGCCGTTGGCCGCACAAGTCCAATGCGGGTCTTTTTTAAAAGATGGTCTTGGATGGATCTATATTTAAATGGCCATGTGCAAAGGTGTCCCGAGAAGAGACCATTACAAGTTTAGATCAGATGGTGAGAAATGCAGAAGAGTCGCTGGGCGACATACGCAACGCCCTGCTGGTCGTCGCCGCCCTCATTGCGAGCACAACCTATCAAGCTGTGCTTCAGCCTCCAAGCTTTAAAACAAAAGTTGACGGTAGTTCTACAAAAGGCTTTCTCGCATCCTATGCATCTTGGATGACTGGCTCTCTCGGCGGGGACATAGCGTACATCATCTTCATAACCGGCAACACATTTGGACTCTTGGTGTCAGTCCAGATGATCATTTGCCTCACCAAAGATCTCCCCGTCAAGCTGCCGCTGTTACTCTCAGTGGCCGCAATGGTTCAAACTTACTGTTGCTACACGTATTACCTGCCGTTCACGTTACTGGACAAAGAGTTTGGTCTGAAAACCGTGGAATTGTTGAGCGTGCTGCCTCTTATTATTTCAGTTACTCTTCTACTGATACAGTGGTGGTTGGCGCGAGGTTTAGATCTTTGCTTGGGATGGCTCTTTCAGTCTAACCTTCTGGGTGATATGTACAGTCTGAGGACCCAATCCACCATTGTTAATGATGGTATTTCTCTTTCCTCAAGGTTGAGCTAAAAATGCAAGCCTTTAGCAGTATCGGAGGGAGTTTGTTCGGCAGGGTCAAATATTGATTTGATATGCTTAATTCTCTGCAGTTGATTGTGTAATATCTGCGAGTCTGTACCCATTTTTTTTTCTTATAAAATGTGTCCCGAGTTCAATGTCCTTGATACTCTACAGTTGATTGAGTACCATCCGTCAGTGATTCACTGTATCGTATTTTCCTAGTAAATTGTGTTCTGAGTTCGTAGCAAGTCTGTAACTTCTTAGATAGCAGTCGAGATTCTGAAATGTGGTTGTGCGAGTCTTCTACTAATTACTTGTTGGGTCTTTGCTTCCTGAGATGAATTGGCCATCAGGAGAACATCTTGTGAGGTTGAGAATTTGTCTCTGAGAGCAGATGGCAGAATTAATGTTATTACCTGTGAGCACTCACTAAACTAATTGAAATGGATACGAGACAAGCCGTGAACATGGAGTCGGAAGAAAAGCACGGGACACGCAATATTGGTTGGATCGAATTGAATGGTGCTGATACAAATTTAAATGAAATCGAAAGATCATTACAGCATAATACAGGCAGCTTGGGCTGATAATAGTAGTAACTTAATGAGAAGGTTGAGATCTAATTCTAGAATACTCAAATTTTAGAATAATCTTAGGATTTAGTCTCATATATCGTACAATAATAATAGAAGACTTATAAACGCATCAATATGAAACCCATTGTAACAAATAAGTAGAGAAAGGGGAATGTTCGAGCGAAGGGAACATCTTTTTCAGTTTTAAGAAAAGGAAAATCTTATCTACCTGCTCATTGCATATTTCATGGTCTATACGCCCTGCAATAATTTTTAGGTGGGTAGAATGACAATCAAATGATCAAACTATTGAAACGTCCTCGTACGAAATACAAAAAAAATTCAAATCAAGGGCAATCTAGGTCATTTGATGGGTAATATTCATCGTCCATAGCCACCACGCATTCCTATAGTATACAAAAAGTAGAGATTTGCTTAACTGTAAAGGTTATTGAACCTTTTTTGAATGTTTAGGTTTTCATTTTAGTCTGTATAAAACTTTTAGGGGTTTTGGTGTATTTTCCTCATTTTTTCATTTAATAACTAGCCAACTATTCTAAAAGTTTAAACCATTAGATGAAAATATGATTTATTATTTAAATATTATAACACTCTCATTCACACATGAGCTAGATTTTGGCCTAAGCCGAGGCATAGAAAGGCAAATAGAAACTCGAATATTTGAATTTAGTATAATTTGTTTTGATACCATAACTATTAATGTGTGATTTATTATTTAAGTATTCTAACAATGGCTTGAGCATAATGTTTCATATTTTTTATAGATATTTATGAAATCCCAATTAGTTCTGGGAGATTTAGTTTTGAGAATTCTTTAATTTGATGTGTGTAACATTACGTAGTGCTAGGGTCATGATATCCTGGCCCTACTTTCATGACCATGAGGTTTTGCTGGCGTCGAGGGCTTCGTGGACGGCTGAACGTGGAGCTTGAGGTCAACAAATCAATCGAGAAGATGCAGCGTGGACTGGAACGTGGCGGAGCTGGCCGCGTGGAGGAAGCTGCTGGGCGACCCACGCGGCTTCGCTGGTGGAGGCGACAAGAGGAGAAACGGCTTCGGCAACGCTGACAGAGACGTGGGGCTTCAATCGTGGCTGGCGGAAGAAGAGACACGGGCAGGTGGACTTCAAGCTTTGCTGGCAGATGGATGGAGGGTCTTCGGTCAAAGATGGTGGCCTCGCTTGAAGTGGAGCTGACTTGTACGTGGCAGCTTGAAGAAAAAATCGGTGGAGGAGAAGAACGTGGATTGGGCTGTCGGTGGTTTCTTTGGGCGGTCAACCGCTGGCTTTCGGTGGAAAGGAAACGCTGAACGTTGCAGGGAAATCCAGTGGAGTGGGCGGCGGTTTCGTAGCAGCTGAAGGGGGAATTCAGTGGAGTTGTGCGTGTGAAAGTGGGACAACAAGGGGGCAGAGAGAGAGAGAAGAAACGATGAAGCTGCTTCGGTTTTTGCTCAAAGGAAAAGAAATAATGGGAAAGCAGAAATAGAAAGGATAAGAATGAGAGAGAGGTGCCGTGAGAGATGGAGTCGGCGAGATTTGTTGGAGAAGTCACCGGTGGGGAAGAAAAGTCAAGCAAACATCTTCCTCCCTTTAATGCTTGGTCCCCTAGATCTTTCTTGAAGATAAATCCACCTTTAAACCCAATATTTGATACAAATGTTGCACCGCTAGGCCTAGCTCCGAATTTCGTAAATATTGGTTTCAATTTCTTCATGAAATTTATCAAATCAGCGTCCAATTTAGTCGTGGAAAAAGCCCATAAAATTTTCACACTTTCCTGTCATCAAGTAGCTTGATCTGGGAGTCAGAATTTTCTTCAATCGGGCCCATTCGAATTTCTACTAATTTTCCGAATCGTTCGAAACGATTTTCCGTAAAAATCTTGGAATCTCTTAAAATTCTTCGGAGGACAAATTGATGTTCCTAAAATAGATCGTGACATGATAGAATCTTCAATTTCGAAATCGGACTCGAATTCACGGTTAATTTCCATTCGATGCGTTTTTAGTGTGACCTAGACTATCGAGTAGTTTTCAGAGATTTTTAGTGCAAATGACCCGTTATCGATTTTCTTCGAGCCACAATGAACCCACTCAACACATTGGTGATTCCCTGTGGTCGTGAAAATCTCAAGGTTTCATTAATGGACACAGGGTACCCAAAACGACAGAAAATCGGTCTAGTGTCGATCGACGAGAATTTTGCAATGAAATCACCCATACTTTGATTACACATCTCAGTCAAATCGACATATCCCTGATCTCTGATCGATTTTGACAATGCCGTAATGACCCTTGCAGACTAGCATGGTCGAGCAGTCGATTTCTGGTCGAATTCTCAAGTTCATTGCATTAAATTCTCTTAATGACTTCCTTAGATAGTCTAGTTATCTCACGAGTGATCGGCTCTGAGAATAACATTATTGGCATGTCGATGAAAGACTCGATTTATTCAATTGAAATAAGGATTGAAAATCCAGAATGTCATAGATTGTGAAGATTTGAATACTCCTCGATAAGATCTGAAGTGTATGTTGTCTTGGTAATCCTCACATAAACAATACCGTTGTCCTTATGTGACTTGATTATCATGACATAATAATATATTTGATGTAGAGATACAAAACTTCTTGAATAGATGACTAAGTCTCTAAGTCTGAAGATGAAATAAAATCTTAGCCAAGTTGTTCCCAGAATATTACCTGGAAATTATCATTAGAATCATAAAAAAAAAAAAAAAACATATGGAAGGTTTTGTCAATCTTCAAAACATACTAGGAAGTTTTCTCAACAGGTGGAGCATTTAAAGCAACAAAAGATGGAGTAGGTGATCAATTGGATGGACAATAAGAAGGCAACATCGTCTTGCATCTTGCTGTCGCCATCCAAAATTTCGAGGCAAGTGATGTTGTTCCCTTTTGGGAAAATGTCACAAATAGTCCATGAACTTTCATCTAAAGTTCAATTTCATCATTGAGCTTTTTGATTTGTTCAATTTAGTCCATGAACTTTCATCTAATGTTCAATTTCATCTCTGATTATTTGAAAATTGACCAATTCATCCTTCTGTTAATTAAAGTTAACGGAATTGGCTTACATGGCTTTTAATCTCTTCAATATAAAATAAAAAAGGACATGTGGAATATCCACATGAAAATTACCTTTAAAACATGTCATATTGTGGCCACCATCCAAAAAAGAGATACAGAACCACTTATTCTCTTTGTTTTTGTGATTGGTGCTCTCATCTCTAGTTGACCCCTAATTTGTTTTCCTTTTTTAAGATATATAGTGACTCATAATTCTAGTAATCCAACTTAGTTCCACATCATCAATTAATGCTCCATGTCATCACTTAATGGTTTGAACAAATGGAAGGACTAGATGGAACATTTGTTAATAGTTCATGGACCAAATTGAGCAAATCGAAAACTCAAGGATGAAATTGAATATTAAATGAAAGTTCAGGGACCAAATTGAGCAAATCAAAAGCTCATGGACAAAAATGAACATTAGATAAAAGTTCATGGACCATTTGTGACATTTTCCCTTCCCTATTTCATTGCACTTTTCCTGACGCGTTATTTCAAAAGAAGGGTGTCGATTTGATATTTCTAAAATATGCAAAAGCCTTCTAAGCGAAGGAATCTATTGAATTGGATCTGTTTTGATCACCATTGGAATAAAGGATGTTCGTTCATGCCAAAAATTTTACGGTATTATTTTAATGCCTGACAATCAATGAGAACAAAAAAAAAACAAGATGGCAAATTATAGGTGGTTAGACCCGTTAAATAAGTGGGTCGGGTCATAAATAGTCCGACCCAAATCGATCCATTTAACTCGTTTATGACTTATTTAGCAATGCAAAATTTTTTACGCATATCCGACCCATTTAACGAAACTTAAGAAAGCTTATTTCTTACATATATATATATATATATATATATATATATATTTAAAATGGTATTGCTAAAATGGTTTTATACAACACAAATTTAATGGACAATTTTTATAATTTTTTAAATAATTATTTTAAAAATAGAATTTTAATTATTTTTTATTTTTTAAAAAATTAAAATTTTAATTATTTTTATTTTTAATAATATATATTTTTCTTTTTTTCTTTTTTCTTCTTCTTTGGCCGGCCGCCAACAACGACGATAGCCGATGACCGGCCACAGTGAGCCTCGAGCTCGCTTGGTGAGGCTTGAGCCTCGCCGGACATTGGCGAGGCTTCCACCTCACCCCTTGCCGAATATGGCGAAGCTCGAGCCTCGCCGGATGTCGGTGAGACCTCCACCTCGCTAGATTTGGCGAGCTCGAGCTTGCCTAACGCCGGCAAGCTCAAGGCTCTCCATCGTGGGGAAGGCTCGAGCTCGACCTCGCGCCGAGGCCTCGGCTCGCTAGATCCGGTGAGCTCGAGCTTGCTCGGTCAATCATTGGTCGCCGACCACCGGAAGAAGGAAGAAGAAAGAAAAAAAAAGGAAAGAAGATTAAAATAAAAAATAATTATAATTTTGATTTTTATAAAAAAAATAATTTATGTAAAGTTAAAGAGGGAAGAGAGAGATTGTGTTGTTTTGGTTGAAAATGGGTTTTAAATCCAATCCATTTAAGACCCACCTATCTTAAGTCTTTAATTGTTAAACCCGTTTAGCTAACTTCTTCAAAAAAACAAGTGACCCATATATGACCCATTTATAATTTAAGTGGGTCATATATGGGTTTAAGACCCATTTTTCTACCTCTAGATCTGGTTAACTTCATGCTTCGCCAACAGCACGTGGTCGGGGACGTGAATGCTTGTAACAAGAGCGGCAGGACGCCTCCAGATTTTTCACGTAGGGAATTAGGAGATAGAGAGATCAGAGAAATTCTGACAAAAGCTAGAGCCATACATGGAACAGGAAGATCAATCTCGCTCGCTTGATCACTAGTCGTGAAGGTATATCAATCAGATGGTGATGCTCCCAATCATCATCACGTCCCCTGTTAAGAACCTTGAGCAGAGAAAAAGAGCCGAAGGGCAACATACGCAACGCCCTATTGGTCGTCACCGCGTTCATCGCGAATGCAACTTACCAAACTATGCTTCAGCCTCCACAATTCATACCAGAAGTCAATAGTACTTCCACAAAAGGCTTACCCACGTCCTATTCACTTTGGATGACTGGTCATCTTGGCGGGGACTTAGCGTACATCCTCTTCATAATCGGCAACACATTTGGATTCTTGGTGTCAGTCCAGATGATCATTTGTCTCACCAGAGATCTCCCCTTCAAGCTGCCGATGTTACTCTCCGTGACCGCAATGGTTCAAACTGACTATTGCTACATGTATTACCTGCCGTTCAAGTCGCAGGGAAAAAAGTGCCTAGATGCAAGCTTTTTCTTTCAATAGCCAGTCAAATGACTACAGGATCATCGGTCTACTCTACCTCAATTCACCATTTCGAACTATATATAGAAGGTTTTTCCGTACCAGCTCCTTCCACCTACACTGCAGTTGAAGCACCTATAGGAGAATTTGGATAGGTATAGCATTGCAAGCAAATAGAGAATCACTGGCACTAGCGTGACCTTCGTTTTGCCAACAAAGAAGTCATCCTTGACGATTTCCCATTCCTTACCAGCCGAGCCGCCTCTCTTCGCCATTCGAAGTACTACCCCCGCCAATATCTTGGTCATCTGACCAAGGAGCATCACGTTGGCTTTGAAGCCGCTGCATGGTACTGGCATTTAGTAGATGTGGTTCGGTTATTCCTATTTGTATCTATTTATTGGGGGGTTTTTTCTCTTCCTTCGCTGGTTTTTCTCTTCTTCAGAGAGCTGGAGCTCAAAGCTAGGAGTGAGAGGCCGAGAGGGTGAGAGTTCCGAGCGACTTCGGCTAGAGTCCAAGGGAGAGAGAGCTTGAGTGGGTGTGAGAGAGTGAGCCAAGGGGAGAGGGAGCTCGAGAAGGTGGCTGGCCGTGTTGTGGGAGGTCCGTCCTCTAGCCCCCATCTGCCTCGGCCTTTTCCTGAACCAGGCAGGTCTTCACCACACCCCACCCCCCACCGCCCCCGAGGTGCCTCGTTTGTTTTGGGGGCGTCGTGCCAGAGCTCGCAGCCAACCAAGTCCACGCGAGTTTTGGTCCCGTCGGTCCTCCGTGAAACCTACCGTGTGATCTAGTATGCATGTTAGGAAGTATCGAGTTCGAAATCCCTCGTTTTGGTAGCGCACGCCGAGTGCTTGTGAAAATGTTTTTGTCGACTCCGTGACCACCTCCTCTAACTTTGGTTTGCTCCTGAACTGCTGGTTATCATCTCGTTTCTTTTCTTCACTGAGGCCCATTTTATGCGAGTACCGACCCCATCCATGTGGTGCTATGCTCTATTTTACTTTTACACATTAGTTATTAATTATTTCGGTGCGTTTGGAGTCTCAGTTGGTCCCTTGTCCTCTCTTTGGTCGATGCCTGTTTAGGTGTTTGCTAAAATATCTAACTGAGCTTGTGTGGTTTTTCTTTGATTTATGCTTGCTTCTGTACATCGGCTTCTCATTTGATGCAGCGTGTCCATGAGGTGGTGGTTGGCATGCGTCGATGGCATGAGGTGTTAGTCGAAGTGGGCATGGCTTTTTGGCTTTTCACTCGATGAAGGAAATGATCGGCAAATGAGGTATATGGTTTGGGTGAACTTCGGTGAAAATGTTTGCAAAGAAGAGGGGGGCTTCGAAAGGGGGCTGAGCGTGGTGAAGGAGAAAATATAAAGTAGTTGCTAACCACCAGGTCAATGTCCTACGTGGCGTGCGTGAGCTAAAGTAGCTACATTGAAAGGTCGACACGTGGCCTTGGACTTGGACCGGCTGCAAAATAGAAAAGTCTAAAAGGTGAGTTTTTTTTTTTTTTTTTCCTTCTTTTCTCTAGCCGGCTGGCAGAAATGCCCAAACTCCCGCTTAACATTTTCTCTCTCGTCTTTTCAATTATTTAGGGATTTTTAGGTTCTCTCTTAGAGAAGAACAAGCCACACGCTTCTTTCTCTCTTCAGTGTGTCTAGACCTATGCCTCCGCCTTCGCTTGCGCCTCCCCCCCCCAAAAAAAAAACCCCGTCAATCACAACTGCTACTTAGATATGCCTCTAGCATGTCGCCTCCCTCAAGAGCCCCGCCAATCTTAGCTGGGCCCCGACCTCCCTTATCGCCTTTCGGAGCCTCATCGGTGGCTCCAACGAGCTCAAGTTGAACCTTGCACCCGCTTCGCTCCTCTCTCACCTGGGTTTTTGGGAAATCAAGTGACGAAGAAGAAGCTTCTCCATTTTATTTTATTTTTCGCTTTTCTTGGAGACATTTCTTCTTGTTTTCACCCAACCCATAACTCTATTTCGGCACCGCCATTTGAAAAGCTCCTCTGCCGTTAGTGAGCTCAAAATGCTCTCGTTCTCTTATTACCACATTCTCTATTGAAGTTCGTTTCTTTTGAAACTATACAAACACTATTGTTTTCTTTTCCCTCTCCTTCGCCCGATTTTGATTTTGAGTTCAAAAACCCCTTATTTTCAAACCTATGTAAGCTCAAGATGCTTTACCTTTGTGAGCTCAATCGAATTCGTTCTCTCCTACATTTTCCAGATTCTTCTCCGGATCTGCTCAGTATGTGGGTAGGTTAAATTTCGGTTTTTACTGGCTGCGTAATTCTAGTACTGCATAGAGCTGTTGAGAGAAGCATTTGGAGAGCAAAAGTCTACTTTTTCTCCGTGCCGGTTAGCTGAATGAGGTAGAGACATATGTGCTTTGAGATGAGTTTTTGAATTATATCATGTTTGGAGCTAAGTAACTTATGATGGGTCTGTTTGTGATAATGGATAAATGAGCTTAATCACAGTGACAAGAGAAATGTGTTTTGGGTGATGGACATGGGTGGTTGTGCCATGTATTGTTGTCATGCCGTTTATAGTGTATTTTAGCTAAAGCGGATGTGAGTAGTACAACAAGTTGATTATGATGCAATTAGATTTTAGTCTTCAAGACGAGTGGTTCTATAGGTTTGGTGTGATGTCCAGCCATATCTATGTAGCTATAGGTTTGAAGGAGGTTTGGTATTGTTCTCACTTTATGCTAGAGTGAATGGCAACCGGTGCTCTAGAAATCTTCATTTGGTCAAAGAAAAAGTTCATAATCATGCCGATTCAACTGCGAGTTGCAAGCCTAACGATGTGTCTTTTCCTGCATTGTTTTGTGCAATGATCCAGTGAAGGTTGGGGTCGAAGCCCATGTTGCTAAGCTCGACTCTGAGATTGGCGACTTCAACAGTTTACTTGTTTTCCGCACACTTAAGCTCAAGAAACTTGGCATTTTTTGCAAATATGTAAATTGTCTTTGCCTGGATCATTGCTCATTCATCCTTCTAACAGTGCTGTTTCTCTTGTATATGCAAAAGTGTGGACATGGCACTACTCAATTTTCACCCTTCACATTACTTTGAGGCATTTTCTTGTAGAAGATGATCTTCTGGCATGTTTTATGCATTTATGATATGGAAACAAGTCATTATATATGTGAAGTATTGACTAGGTTCATAGACTTGCTCTAGAGTCTCCCCATATATAGTTTTTTCATCTGGAAGACTAGAACTAATTTGTTTTGTAGATTTTACTTTGATGGCTAGTCTTTTTTATCTAGGGAGAAGGGATACCCAAGGAAAAAATACTTTCTACAGTGACTATGGTCTATCGAATAGGCTAAATATGTTTGTTTATTTGCATAATGGTGGGGAGCCAGACATCTATTGTATTTGTGAGGCATGCTTTGAACATATATTGATAGATGAAATTGAATTTTTCAACACTATCGAAAATTAGTGCATCTTAAACGAATCTTTTTACTTTTGAAGTTGATTGGAAATTGTCTGAGCTCATTGTCAAGTGTGCATGCAGTAGTAACTTTATTGGAAACTTTTTGATTAAGATTAATAAGGAGAATAGTTGCTCCATCCACTAAGTTCTATCATTGGGTTCTCAAATGACACCACTTATAAGGACATTCCACTTTTTTTGTGAAGAGTTCCTAAGTTCTTGTTTGGTTTTCCAGAGGAAGCTAATATTGAAGCATGCCCACAAATACAGGGTTGGACTATTGAGACTAGAGCTGCACCAATGAAAGCTTAAGAGCGGTTCTGCAAAAATGGAGATCCGGCCAAGGGCCTTTAGAGGCCCATTGCAAGGTCGTTCCCAAATGCTGCCTAAGTCTCCGACTTCTGTTGGGATTTTAAGGGAACCAAACCCGGGATTTTGAGAAATATTCAACTATAGAGTGCATTTCTTAATTTGAATTAATGGATCCAATGGATGTTCTGTTCTTTAACTTGCGTTTATATATAGGATTTAATCTCTTCTTGGGGTTTCTGTCGCAATTTGTATATGTTTCTTTACTTCTTCCCATAGTTTGACACCTAAGAATTTCAATATTTTTCTGACCATTAAAAAGAAGAAGAGAATTTGAATATTTTACGTTCTATTCTCATACGATCAAAACTCGAAAATGAGACAGAAGGTCTGAAGGAGTCAACAAGTGCCTCTGACAAAAGAATATGCTGATATCGAGATATACAACAACACTGTGGGCCTCAAAGTCAGATAGAAAATTTTATTACTTATAAATTAAGTTTAGGGATAATAGCACAAACCATAAAATTTGACTCAATGTAATGTAATCCTAAACTTTTAATTTGTTAAATATGATTTATGAATTTTTTTGTACATGTTCAATATAGTTTTAACTATATAAAAATATTCAATATAGTCATTCTATTAATTCAAGATCATGAATAATATTAAATATTTTTATATAGCCTAGGGATTACATTGATTAAATTAAAAGTCCATAGATCACATTATATATTGGATTAAAGTTCAGAAATTATATTGAACAAATTAAAAGTCTAGGGACCAAGTTGCATATTGAGTAAAAAATTCAAAAACCATTTGTATCATTTTCTCATAAGTTTAAGACTAGGTTTGAAGTCCATTGGAGTCTAACTGGTTAGGATACCCGGCTCTTGCCCGAGATTGTCCCCAATTTGAGTCCCGGCAGCAGAAATTTCCTTTTTTTAAAAAACAAAATTAATTTTCCTCTTCGGCACAATTTTTCAATTTTCTTTTTCCCTGAATTATTTTTCCGCCTTCGCTCGTCTTCGTAAGTTCACAGTCCCCCGAGCATGCAACTTCTGCTAGGACATCTCTTTCTGCTCATGCTAGTTTTGGCTACAACGCGTCGGCGTGGAGTGTTTTTCTGCGTGGCGAACATGCGGTTCTTGATTCGCGCTTCAGTTTTGGAGGGCGCCCTCGCTTGTTCTCGTGGCTCAGAATTTTGGCTAATCGAGGAGCAAAAGAAGAGGACGAGACTGATCTGAAAAACAAGATTGAGCGAGGGAGGATTTTGCCGTGGTTTGAATCTTTATCCTTGGGAGTCTGAATGGGTGTCAATACATCAAAAATGGAGTGATCACTTTAAGGAAGTTTTTCCCTTCTTTACCGCGGTTTGGTGGTCGGGGAGTTGGGACTTCTGATCAAGTCGGGAGCAAAGCTAGTCGAATAGAAGGTCGATGCCGTCGACATTCCTTTCGAGCATTTAATGGGGATCTTTTTTTCATACCCTCAAATTATCCGGAAGACCCTTTTCCCCTACTCATGTTTTAATCTTCTGACAGTGCACATAAGTCGAAGAACTGTCGAAATATTAGATCATCATAGTTTAGTAAGTAGCTCTTTCAGGCTGGTCTCTTAGTGGAGGAAACAGAAAATAAATAGAGAAGGTACGCGTGCACATGTATGAACATATCAGAACCTCTACGTTGAAATAGTAGCCTTCCGCCTGTAACATGCGTGGCTGCTCAAGCTTTTGACTTCTCTGGTTTTTCTTATATGCTGGATCTTTTGTGCTCTGGTTTTAGTGTTCAAGTACCAAGCTTTTGCATTTTTCACAGCATAATCTCCTTACGAATGCCTTGTTGGAAGGATACGTTCTGAATTATGGTAAACTTTATTCTGTTGCATGCAGATGGACAAGCATCGAGAGCAGGATCAGCTTATAGAACTTATTTGGAGAGCATAGTCTCACCCTGATGTTCATTATTCGCTCCAGAACAATCGAATTAGTAGCATTTGATCGATATAATCAAGCCCACAAGCATAATCATATGTTCCCTTGTCACCGTGTGGTTACAAGGCTGTGATCAAGTTCTTCCCACATCGAGTTTCTGATTTGGAACTTGCAGTATCTCTTTGGATAGATGCCATAAAACAAACTCAGTAACCTCACTGTGACACAAAAATATGGTAACCATGTGCCTGTGCTGTGGAATTTATGGTAGAAGATGCATTTTGAGTGCAAATGGCCTGAATTTGACGTGCTTTGATGTCTTCCTGGTTTGTGAAGCTTCATTTTGGGGTTTGCATAGTGTGATCAGATCGATTGTCATCATCGTCGTCGCTTAATGTTGAGTTGGAAGTGGCAAAATTCCTGCAGAAGCTCATTCAAGAACCAAAGACGAGCCTGCAAAGCTGGCTACGAAACTCTGGGTGGTGCTTTCTTGTTCTTTGTTGTTCACTGTTTCCGTTGTTCCATTGAAGTGCTTTAATCTTCCCTCTTTGGTTGTACTTATTGACTGCAATTTATTACTCAGATATTGCAACACATGGAATCGAGCGAGACCGAACACTCGATGTCTTATCAAGTAATATCAAGACGACACACACCTCCTTTCCTGTATTACACTCGTTTTAATGAGCACATGTGGAGGATTCTTCAAATAGCAAGATTTGAAATACTCTAGACTTGCCTGTGGGGTAGAATTACCTCTATGGCGTGTGGATATGCTGACTGTAATTGCTAATTGTGTTTATCGACACGTTTCTTCAGTTTCACGTCTTACTTGATTGCCATCATGTGGATTTGGTTTAAAGAATGCAGGCCAATAGGTCTTCAATTTCACATTTATTGACCTGCGGCATCTCCGTTACAATGATCAATTATGCTTTTATTCTCCAATATGAGGTTTTCTTTTTTTGGCTTATGGAGAAGGAGAAGTTTTATTTACCAACTGCATGAGGAGTGCTATCCTCGACTGTGCATATAGCCTAATGATGGTTTCGTTTGGTTTTGTAATATGTATCTTATGGCATCGTATAAAGTGGTGGCTCAAAGCAGGAGGCTATTGAATATGTCTGAATTGCATTTTGCCAGTTCCCTCTTCTTTATCTAATTTCTCTCACATACCTTCTTCTTTCGTCCCCTTTTTCTCCTAATGGGCTATGGAGACTGTCATTAATCAACATGGTCTCGATATTGAGGCCTTGAAGTCCTCGCGCCTTCCTTTATCAGGGGGAAGTCAAACAGGAGGATCCGTCACACCTACACAAGCCGGTAAAATCTCCTGTAAAAATTCATTATCCTCACGTGGGAAAAATTACTTTGCAAACTTGATATGGCACTGGCAGTGAGTCACCTTTGCTCTTTGCTGAACTTTGTTGAATGGAATATGATCTTTCGGGATCTTTCACAGGCAAGCCTCCCTACCACAGCAGGCTTGGCTGAAATCGAGATATCTAAGAGCCATCCATTTTCTTCAAATAGGCAACCAGTTGGTCCAAATGTTGGACCTGTTTATTTTCATGAACCTACAGTGCATAGAAGTGGTCATTCATTTGAAAATGAAGGTATATATAATTTTGACTTAAGCTACGCTGGTTTACAGTCGCAAGAAGGGCTTGATCAAGGAAATTGGGGAAGACAGCTGGAGTTTTCAAGTATTCCTAAAGAGAAGATAAAGTGGTGATAGAGTTATTATTCTTTGATTCAAGATGTCTGTTTTAATTTATATTTTCGTTTCTTCTTCTATTATGTTCAAATTTTCTTTTGTTAGGACTAAGATGTAACTTGACCATTATGATATGGATTTTAGATTGTTGCGCGTATAAGAATGATATTAAACATTTAATAGGAAATTTCCTTTTTTTATTTACTATCCTATGCTATTCAGTTTATTAATTCATTATATTTCTACGTGAATTTAAATAGACATAAGCGTATTAAAATCTTTGAATATGGAATCACCGAAACAACACAAATAACATTATATGTTTTATCTATATTTAATTAATGGTTATCTATTATAAGGAGCAATTGCGTATTATTACTTCTTAGTCTCAAACATAAACATTAGATCATTCAAGTAGTGGTAAGTCATTTAAAAGTATTAAGCACAATAATATATAACTTACATGAATAAAATCACTTACATACATAAAAATCATGAAATTCATATTGACCAAAAACAAAACAAAACAAAAAATAGGTGTGGAGGAGAGAGTAAATTAGAAAGATTTTTTTTTTTTTGGAAAAATATTATCTCTCTCTCACACCTCTTTTCCCTCCCCTTACACTACCGCCGCCTGCCACTCTTTCCTCATCTCTCCTTCATTTTCTTATTATTTCTCTCCTCACTTTTCCTCCTCCCCTTCACGCCACCCCTTCTACCTACACCCCTCCCTTTTATTCTCTCTTTCTTCTCCCTTTTTCTCTCTTTCTCTCTTCTCCCCACCCCCACGCCATTTCCCTTTCCCTTTTAGTTCTTGTTCAATTCACGAGTCTCGTGTTTTCGTTGCCGTTGCGCCACTATCACCGCAAGCTCGCTGTTGCCGAAAACCCGTGAGTTAACTTCTTAATTGTAGATTATGATGTTAATTACATTTAGGGGTAGATTAGTTTAGAGATAATGATAGTTAATATCGGTTGATTTTAGTTTAGCTTTAATTACGATTAGTTTAATTAAGTACGCTTAGCCCAATTAATCGCAACTAATGTAATTAATGATGGATTAACCGTTAAGTATAATTTTATGCTCATTTTTTGGATGAGATTGTGCCTAATTATGATCGTTTGAGCTTGTGATGCTATGTTATTGATTGTCAAATTATGTTTTATTTATTATTTAAAAAAACAGTTTATGGACAAGAAAATAGAGAATTTTGGGGCGTCGGATTTTGACGCCAAATTTTATGCACTAAACAAAATAGTGGAGTTTTAAAATGGAAGTGCGCAAAGTTTGATGTGTTGATTTCGAATACATGACCATGTACGAATATTTTACTGAGATATCTAAGTGTGAAAAATGGTCAAAGTTGATTATTTAAAAATGAACTCTTTTATTCTTGGCTAACTAATGGCAATAAGAATTGGTTTGATTGTTGGTGTGCTTGTGTGGTCATTTAATTGAACCTGTCACCCAACGGAAGTTTAGAGATGATGCGGATGCCCGCGAGGTCCGGATGCCGAGTCGTGGTTGAGGCCAAACTAATGCTCCTTTATGGAATTCCGTCTAGGCGAGGGTCTAGATGATTCCGTGTTCGTTAGGGCGAGACAATATCCAATTATGTCGGAAGACTACCAACTCATGTGTTGACCGTGGCCCGAGAAGTCATAATAATCAAAACACATGTGAATAATTGTGATATATTGTACTTGATTATAGGATAAAACTGTGAGGCACAATATGCGATGTTCGAAAGCAGATTTTATCTTATAATCAGGACTCATATGGATGCTTGGTGTATGAAAGTTATGTGTTCTGAATATTGAATATGTTTGTTGCATTAGTGTTGGCATATCTGATGTACTAATATGGAGGAATATGTCAATGTGAGGTAAGATTGTATGCCATTGCGTGTTTAGGCTACCTTCATAGGCAAATTAACTTCCTAATCGAGGTTTAGAAGTTGACTCGTTGAGATTTTATCTCACCCCATTATTATTGATTATTTTCAAGCCCGTAACATGGGACGTCATCACGTGTAGTTTGGGCCAAGATGCAGGCGTGCCTAGCATCGCTTTTGGTTGGCCTCACGCTAGAGAGTTAGGTTAACTCTAATCCTAGTAGGTTTATGAGTTCATCGGTAGGAAGTTGCCCTTTTGGAATGAGCTTGTAATTATTAAATTTTAGGGTTAACGGTTTATAAATGAAAGGGTTGTTTTGGGAATGTTGGTTGTGTTTTTCTACTATCCTTATTATTTGTTGGTTGATTGTGTGTCTATATTAAGTGCTTCTGTGTGCATTTAATTGAAATATAAAAATAATGGGTCGGCGACGCATCCTAAGGCGTCGTAATTTAATCAACCGTCAGGGATGTTCGCGAGCTCGAGATTTGGGGCATGACAATTAATTTCCGGCTTATCCATCTAAATTTCCTAAACTTAATTAGGGCATTTACATTAATCATTATCGTTGTTGGAAACGGAATTGGGAATTTAAATTGGAAATAAAGCATCATAAGGAAAGCATTGGAACGATCTTACCAACTAGTTAAACAAATTATGGCAAACACAACCACATGTCACATGAAAACTGTGAGGTTCGATACCTAAGGTGAGGATTTTAAAGGCATGGTTCTCATCTTAATTAATAAAAGAATGTTTACTAACCACTACTATCATTAGTCAGTGTATCTTTTATTAACTAAGATGAGCAGATTTAACACCGAATTACCATGAGCATTTCACTCACGTGATCCACTACTAAACCCTCCTAAGAGTCCCTTTTGGGGTGATCGCGATTTTAAACCACGATTATAAATGCTTATGTTGTGCTAAAACTAGTAAATATGCATTTTAAAATAAACAACCAGCACTTCAATATAATCATCTCATACATGCCATACATCCAATCTCCACCTATAAAACAAGGGTTAACATACACGTCTCCCTTATTTTTCCCACCTACAAGAACATTTGACACCAAGTTAGCAACTAACCTCGTGTTCGTCGTGATGACACGCAAATGATGTTGCATAAGACTACGTTAGATAACAACCAACTCATTTTTACTGCTTCAAGTCCACTTCAGTACATATGTCCCTAGTAAAGTCGCCAAGCTTGTCTCGACTTAACCCTCCAAGCTTTAAGATCCCAAGGAATAGGTTTAGACATGCTTGTTGAAGAGACAATCCTCAAGACGCATCACATCAGGAAGACCCGAAAGTGTCCTTTTTAATGTTCATCCAGGAGGTCCATCAATCAAGAATGTGGATTCTCCCAAATCCGTATCTCACATGACAGTGATCCATTTTAAGTTTTTGGACAATGCACATTATTTAGGAGTCGCCACTAGTCTCTTTGTTGGGGGTTGGCTAGCAACCCAATCAAGGGTTGGAAGACTTCCCTTAATTTCCACAGAACCAGAGATTTCGTGGATTCGAGGATTTTGTTATGCTAAAGATGTCTATTACAGATGATGCAAATGAAAACGTTTAGCAAAGAGGTTTATAGTGAAACAGGACTTTACAGATGATGCACGGTTTACAAGTGATTAACCTAAATAAACGATTTGTGAATTTTATGCATGACCTAGAATCAAATGTCGTGGTCAATGTTCATTAAGACATCCAATCCAAAATCATTATGCAAAAAAACTCATGAAAAATCATCAAACCGAATAGGTCAATTAGCCAATTCATTACAGTAAAATATGCATATTCTAAAAAAAAAATCACTGCACTTCGGAATAGTTTTTGACAGGGTAAATGAAGTCTAAATCATGCTTACAATATACCATTGGAAAGCTTGTGAAATTATCTACAAATCATATGAGACATCAACATCAAACGAGATCATAGCTCATTTCAAGACGTTAATCAAATCAGTCCAAACTAGCAACGGTTTTCCAAAATAGTAATCACACTCAATCAAACTACCAACTAATAATTGATCATCATAAGCTCATTCTAAATGATAGTAATCATCTATATAAACATGATAAAGCATCCTATAGTCGAATCCTAGCCCTCGCTATGTAGTATAGCCTCGCTTCATAGGATTTAAGTATGAGAATATGTACCTTGTTACTACCTTCGTGAAAAGCTTAATCGAGCTAATCAAACTTCACTTTGGGAACTAGAACATATCTAGGGACATCGAAACTAGTTGAGGGACTTCAATGAACCACCAATGGATGCCGGAATGGCCAGCAAACTGTTGGGACAAAGAACCGGTGACAAACACGATACTTGAGCTGATACGATAGCGTCAAATTGAGGTGTTCCAGTGAAGATTCAGCTATTTATGGTAACCACGAGCTCGGAAACTCATCTAGGAATGCCATCGCATGCTTCAAAGGGGAGGGAAACACCGTTGAATCGCTAGATTGTCGATTGGAACCGCTAGATGAACCTTCTAGCAAAGAACACATCCCATGGGGCTGAATGAAGATGGAGCTCGATTCGTGAGTTCCGATGAAGGAAATCGCTGACGAATGTTGCAACTGGTGAGGGGGGACGTCAATGCTAAGTCTAGGTGATGGTGGCTCACTGAAAGAAGCTCGGCATCTGGTGGTTGATGGCGGTGACTGAGCAAGTGTGTGTATGAGAAAGAGAGAGAGATATATATATATATAAGAGAAAGTAAATCTGGAAAAATGGGGCCCCCTTTTGCATTTTTGGAGGGAAATTTGAACTTACACTTAGCCTCAAAATCAAATTTGGGCCCTTGAATTGATCCAAGAGCTCAAAATTAACCCTTCTTAATTAAGGCTTAATCCTATTAGTTTAAAATTGATCTCATGGATCAATGATATGTCAAGATGCACGATTAGGATTAATTGTTGAACGATGGCTGAGATTAGATGCTTCATCACTAAGCATGTCTTCTAATTGAATTAAACCTAAGGATTAAGATTAGCGACACGGCACTTAGGGGCATTTCGGTAAATTCACCAGGGGAATTTTTGTAAGTTTTGTGCAAGGGGGACTTAGGAAGGTCAGCCAAGCCTCGGGCTGGTCAATGGCGGCCACCGACCACTAGTAGCTTGCCGAAAAGCTAAAAATCAATCGAACCAATCCAAACTAGTTTTGACTAGTTTGGTCAATTCTAGTCGCCTTAGCTAATTTTTCCAAACTCTTATGTAGATAAGTCCCTGAAAGACCTAATTATAAGGAATTCATATCCAATTATAATATTTAAAAAAAAAAAGGTGTTAATTTGCAAAGGAACAGTCCAAAATCACTGCAATTGAACCAATTAAAACTTTCAAAAGCATCTAAATTGATTTCAATCAGTTGAATTAACCCGATAATCTTTAAAATTATGTTTAAAATCAATGGGCGCATGAATTTGGAATGTGTAATTTGTGCAATCCCCATCTTCAAAAGCTTGATTGACCGAAGTTGAATCTAATTAATACAAAAATATATCAATTGGTTTAATTACCCATGTTCATAATGACTTAATGCATCCAAATTGACATTAGCATGGTTGTACGGACTTTATGCTGAGATTAGACTAAGGGTCAATGATGAAATTGAACCTTAATCCATCACATTAAACCTTAATCTAGATAGGTCAACTGAATTGCACAAGTTGAAGCTCATCAACTTAACTTTCCAAAGTTCAAGCGAGCTAAAACTATCAAATTGGAAATTTCCCAAGTAAATTTGCATTGATTCCATATTTGAATTCAATTTAAGAAAATGAGTTGAATTGAAGTGTAAACTCGCAAGTTATGAAGAATCAATTTAGACCCATGATTAAGGCTAAAAATAACAATTTTCATCCCAACAAACCAAATCTCAAAATTGGTGGCACGAGTACTCTTGAAATAGTCTCTGGATAAAATCTTGTGAAAGAAACCCAAATCAAAATATGAACAGAATAAAAATAATTTTATTTTTGGTCAATTTTGAAACTAAAATCGAAAAAATTTGTAAAATAAGATATCGATTTTCGCAAAATTTTCGATGCCAATGTCAATTTTATGATCAAAACTTTCAATTTTTAGAACTTTTTGTGGCCAAAGTGAAACTATAACTAATTGGGAACTTTTTGTTTTGACCGGTTGACTTTTGATTAAAAGATTGACCAAAAAATCAACACAAAAGTCAACTTTTTGACTTTTGAGGTTTTTGTTAAAAATGAGTAGGAAATTACCTCCAAATGATAGGCCAAAGAAAAAGAAATGAGATGTTATACTTTTTGGTTCAAGAAACGAGCTTTGTTGCAATCGAAACTCTAATTTCAAACTTTTACATTTAACAATGCATCGACTAAAATTCAAGTGTAAACAAGTCTCACATTTAATGTTGTATCTTTCTCAACACATCTTGAAATATCCTATGGCAGCTCAGCTCCAGCAATAGAGTTGTTTGTGCCACAGTATAATTCTGAAATATTAGAGCATGCACAATAGCGTATGAATAAACATATAATTGGCATTTATTTATGTTCTATGAACCCACAAAATATCCAAGTTAGGAAAACATTCAAGCAAGACATAAAGGCTTAAGTCCACAAAAACAAATCGGCCCGACGGCGTCGTCAAGTTATTGTGACCTCTATCCCTCGTGGTAGCAATGGTGGACCGCCTCAAAGTTCAGTTAATGGATTGCTAGGTTTACCACTTATGATCCGTGTTTTTAACCTATAAATGATCTCCATTTAAAAGTCTCCACTAATTGATTTATGGTGAGTCGATTAAAAATCCAAATAAAATATTGAGAAAAGTATTTTAATTCTAGGTAATCAGAGAAATAAGATTAAGGATTTGATTACAAAAATTAATCAACTAATGCCCTTCTAGTTTCTAATTTTGTTTAAAGCTTGAATTTAATTTTTGGGGTATTTTTCAGTCATTTTTCTTGAAAACTCCTCAAAGTTTATTTTTCTTCAAAAGAATCAGATTTTTTTTGAAAATTTTTATGATTTTGTTTATTTTTTTTAATATATAGTTTTACATTAAAAATATTATATAGAAAGAAGCGGACCTGGGTCGGATCTTTGCCTCTCAAATCGAAGCCAACCCGAGCCCGCCAGGTTGGGCCCACGGCTCGACAGGACTCAGCGAATGAGCCTAGTCCGGCCATAACCCCTCAAATAGTAGAAAATGAAACAAACCCAGCCCACATCCTAGAGAAGTTGGGTCCAGTCCTGAACCAAAAGCCCAGACCCTCTAAATTAAAATGAACCTAAGCCCAACCCACAAATTCTATTTAAGCCCATCCCGAGAACGAAACCCAAAAAACCCGGCCAGACATATTTGCCCAACCCGGCCGTCCCGACTCGCGATCTTTCACGGCCACAGCGCAGACGACCACGGCGAACGCCGTCGCTCATCTCGGCCCGGCCACGCGGACGTCGCCACGTCACCTCGCACGCTCGGGCTACGAGCTCGACCTCCGCCCACCCAGCCATCGCCGCCGACCATCGTCGCTGGTCACTGCAATTCCAGCTAAGACCACCGAACGGAGGGATTCGAGAACTCTCTCGAGCATTTCGTCGAACACTTGTAGTATGCTGGCTAAAAAGGAAGAATCGAACCAACCGAGGCTCGAGATCACGGCGGAACTCATGACGGGCAACAAGCAACGACCAGAGCAGCTTAACAAAGGACAATCGGAGCCGGAGCTCACGTGAACCAGACGGTCGCGAGCTCCGGCCCATCATGCTCGAAACAGCGCAAAACAGAGCCTGGCTTACCGGAGCTTGGCAAGGGGAAGGAAGTACGGCGGCAGGTCGTCAGCCGCGACACAGGTGCGGTTGCTGGCGGTCTCTCCCCCAACTCTCTTTCCTCGCTCGAACTCTCTCTCACCGCCCTCTCTCCTTTTCTCATATTTGTCTCTTTCAGCCCCCCTTATCCGCCATTTTTTTCCTCTCCATTAACCGAGCTAGTGGCCCTGGTGTTTATCGGCGAGGAGCTCGGTCGACGGAGGTGGCTCAGCCGCAGGATCTGGGGCACGCCGACCAGCCGTGCTTCGGTCGAACCGGGGTCAAATCCTTCGTCCAATCCGTGCGGCAGGACTGTTCTGCAGGCGGCTTGTAGGCGTCTGCCAGCCGTCCCCTCCGTCACTGTCCGCCTGCTCTGCTCTGCTCTGCATGCGGCGTCCTTCGTGCGCGTGAGGCGCAGGGAAGGAAGGAGGAGGGAGTAAAGGAGGAGCGAGACGGGCCGGGCCGGGCCAAGGGGGAAGCTAGGGCAAGACGGGCCCGGGCCCTCGTGGGGAAGAAAGAAATAAAAAAAAAGGGGGCTGAGCCCCGAGCCCCTTTCGTTTTCTTTTAAAAAATAAAAATAAAAATAAAAGAAAACCCAGTCAATGCAAATTATATTACCGCCCACGCGATGTGTTATTCAGTGTAAATATTTTTGGGTAGGGCTAGATTGATTCCTAATTCTCTATACAATTTAATTTTAAATATTTAATTAAAAGTTAAGTGTCAATAGCCATTTAGGTCCCTTGAATTAAATCCCTTTAACCCCCAATTAGCTGAAGAAGCTCCGATAGTATTTGAATCGACTCCGTCTATCTTATGTAGATTGAATGACGTTCAAAATGCCCAGAATGGTGTCTTACAACCATTAGACTAACATCATAGAAAATCGACATAATATCATGTCCATTTCTTTTTCCGCACTCCTGTATTTGTACCAGCTCATTGAGGCGAAATTAGCCAGAAGCAAAATTTTGTGAGAGGATGACTATCAAGATCCTTGGTGGCTTGAACCACCTGCCGTGGTGACACCGATGGTAGATCCTAGTGCATTCCTCCGTGGAGGCCTGGGTTCGAAACCCCGGGGGAGGTAGTTGGGTCATTTGTGCGCCTTGCCCGGTGCGTGGGGTGGTGGTTTCCCACGTTGCCCCTGTGGTCTACTCTCCTACTCTTTGGGTCGTGCGGGGTTCCCTGGGTCACCAAAAAAAAAGAAAAAAAGATCCTTGGTGGCTTGATCACCTCTTTTAGCTCATGTCCAATCTCTTCTTCAACACAGAATTCTTCATTATCTTTAAAGACCCCAATCCCTACACTTGCCAATTTAGTGAAAAGGAAATCTGTGAATTCAGTGTGAGTATTTGGACTTCTAAAACTCAAGAATACTTCATATTCGATAGAGATAGTTGTTGCTCTACCTGCTTTAGAGTAAATTTTTCATGAACAAATAGGCTTCGTAATGCTGAAATTAACTTTTAACATACAATATGATTTCATAATTGTTATTCTGCTGAAATATGTCTAGGAAATTCCCCCATTTTCTCTAGGTCGTTATTTTTGGCATGTCATGATTCTCCAAAATGATTTTGAAAGGTTTTCTCCTAAAAAATTATTTTCATTTTTCAAAACCCTTATTTTATATGGCCAATAGGACGAAAATACTTCTATCCAAGAATGAATAGGCAAAGCACACAAGTAATATAGATAAATCCCATACTGAACAATCATCAATCCCACACCAAACAGACATAAATCCGACACACATTTGTGTTAATGCACAATAAAAAAAAGTGAAAGATACTCCTAAGAATTGAAGTACTGCAACTGGGGCGTGCTTCACCACCTCGTCAACCAGCACGTGCCCTATGTGGCGCCCCGGTCATTGCTGGTGGTGGTGCCGCCGCCACCGCCAGTGGTGCCGCCAATGGAACTCCACTACGCTGCCTGTGCCTACACCAACAATAGAATAGGGCGAGGGCGAGAACGATGAGAGCTGTCGCAAATGAAAAGGCCATTGCCGTGATGGCCAACACCTTATACTTGTGGTAATTTGCTTCCGCACTATACCGTGGGGGACAAACGGCATTTTGAATATCAATTAAAAGCCTTGACAACATCTGCAAGAGAGAAAATAAGATATGGGGTGTTTGAGAGCAAGATGAACAAACACCACACAACACATTCATGGGACACAGAATATAAAATAGTCGAATATAACCTAAAACAAATAGAGCTTGAAAAGATAGGCAACGGATTCGATTAAAAAATGATTGTGTTTTATTCTGTTCCTAAAAATAGATTATGAGTAAAAGAACGCGTTTAATAATGAATAAAATTTCTGATTCTAGAATAGAAAAATAACAGAAATGCGTTTTGTAACGAATAACTGTATAAAATTTCTATTCCAATTCTTTTTTAATTACCTTTTTAGATTAATGTAAACTTGATATTGAATTTTCATAAACCATTCACTAATCAATTATATTTTTATACTAAGTAATAAAAAGGGAACTTTCCTACCATACAAGTGAACACGCGAGCTTTGATTGTCATGGCAGTTCACTCCATATAAGCAACCAAAATATTTATCGAACAACAACTAACAACAACTTAGATACATGAATGAACTACGAAAGAGCTTTAGAACAACTGAGAGTGCTCGACATTGCAAGAATATATCCAAATTCAGTATGATTAAACCAACAACAAATATAGGCACAACTACCTCATCGGCTTCGTAATCGCTGCATGGAATCGCCACACCGAGCGACTACCTCATGGACTATCGAACGCCGCCGCACGACCGTTGCACGACCGCTGCACGACCGCCGCACGATCTCCGCACGACTGCCGCACTCAAAACCAAGCCAAACACTCCATTTCAATAGAGCCAAGCCCGTCCCCCTCGTCCACAACGCCTCGCGGAAGATGAATAGGTAGATAAAATATTAAAAAAATATATAAAAAGAGGCGAAACAGCGAGAAGAAATGAAGGCAACGCACCCGCAGCGGTGGTGAAGGCGCGAAAGGAGAATCGATCGGCGAGCTCGAGTGAGCGGAGGAGAAGACGGAGAGAGATTACCGCCCACTCGATGGGATATGGAAGATTTCAGCTATAATCTGAGCTCAAGATCATCAAATTTCCCAATCCCACAAAAAGCCCTAATTCTCTCGACTTCCCCCTCTTATATGTGCCGCGGAGGCGCGGTGGCGGGTTGGAAATTTCCCGCCTTTTGTGGACATCGCCTGAAATGGGGGAGTCGTCGTTAGCCACCTTGTGTTGTCGAAATTTTTTTGCCAGAACCAGAAGGAGAACCTCCACGAGTAGTAGCGACAAACGCTAAATTTTCTTCACAAGCCAACACCACGAGATCGAAACCCCACTCGTCCTCGCCCTCCCCTTATAAAACAGTCGCCTCTTGCCCCTCAATCCCTCTATAACAATTACATCATGGGGGCGAATTGGTTTTATGGACTATATCAAACATAAATGTAATGAAATTATGTAAAAATTAAAAGAAATTCTATATTACAAAAAAAAAAATTGAGGGTCATACTAAATATATTTATTTCAAGAATACAAATTTTGTGTAGTTACCAAATGCTTTTGAATGCTTAAAAGCTCGTCTATAGAATAGAAGCGAAAAATATTTTTTTGGGTAGAAATTGTCATCGGGAATAAAATAGTTATCATACAGACCCTTTTACAATGACACTTCTAGTAAATACAACGAGTAAATTGCCATACTTAAAACAGAATTGTGTTTATTTTTTATATAATTTTTCTTAAAATATCTATGTAATCAATTAAACAATCTACACAATAGCTCCCCTTTTATCACGCAAAAAAAACAGAATTGAAAGGAAAATTTTGGGGACACAATCGAAGACAGTGCTATGTATTTATCTTTTATCTAGAGTAATATAAAAAGCAATGAGTTTGAAATTACAAAATTATTTATAGTGACATATATAAAGCTCTAAAATGAGTATTTAAATTTGTGGGAAACACACCACATGTCATTCTCAATTTGATACGATAACCAAATTTCCAATATCGTTATGGCGAAATTCCAATACTTAAAACAGAATTGTCTTTACTTTCCTTCCCCCTTCCCCCTAATTTGGATTCTTCCCTGTTTTCGCTTCGAGTGAAATTAAAAAAATATATAATAAAAGGGAAAATAAATTACATTAGAACTCGTTTAGTGACGTGGGACCCACAAAACATGCAAACCCCGCGTTTTTCTCCATGGAGGTTCTGGTTCTAGTTCTGACAAAAATTTCCGACGACATAGCATGGCTGACGACGACACCCCCATTACAGTTAATCCCCCTCGCTTTCTCTATCTACTTCTTCTGCTGGGTGGATCCACACACCAGAATTCAGGCTATGTCCACCAAAGGCGAGGAGGGCCGAGGGCCGGGGGAATCTCCACTCTCCCTCATTTCACTCCACTCCTCACTCCACCCAATCTAGGGTTTTCGATCGGAGGACGATTTGATTCTCACTTCTTGAAGTCAAATCGTTTGTCCAGACACCTCTCTCTGGTCCCGTCGACTCTAGTCCCGTCTATGGTCACCTCTTTTGGTCGAATTGCCTCCGATCGACTCGACTGCTCGTAAGATCCTAAATTAGGTTTCTCGCTTTGATTCCTTCTCATTGTACCTATTTTTAGTTGTGATGCTCACTTATTGAAGTTGAATCCTTTGTCCAGTTGCCTCTCTCCGATTGTGTTGCCTTCATCACGTCACCTCTGTTTGTACTTGCCTCTCTCATCGTTGCTTCCCTCGTGCTTGTCTCGCCTAAACCCAGGTTTCTTGATTCGATTCCTTCTCATTGTACATTTTCTATTGTGATTCTCACTTCCTAGGAATCAACTTCTTTCTAACGGTTATTGTTGCGTTGGATTTTTGTTGCAAATTTACTAACAACTTATATTCTCCTATATCATAGCTCTGATGGTCCTTATATTTTCGACAATCATTGCTCTTGACAGTCATTATATTAGTTGAAGATGGATATGGCTTCTTGGGGTGTTTGAGAGCAAGACAAACAAACACCACACAACGCATTCATGGGAGACAGAATATAAAATAGTCGATTATAGCCTAAAACAAATAGAGCTTGAAAAGATAGGCAACAGATTCTGATAAAAAAATGATTGTTTTTTATTTTATTCCCGCGAATCGATTCTCGAGTAAAAAAACGCGTTTGATAACGAATAAAATTTCTGATTCTAGAATATAAAAAATAACAGAAATGCGTTTTGTAACGAATAACTATATAAAATTTCTAACCAATTCTTTTTTAATTACCTTTTTAGATTAATGTAAATTTGATATTGAATTTTCATATACTGATTAATTATATTTTTATACTAAGTAATAAAAAGGGAACTTTCCTACCATACAAGTGAACACGCAAGCTCTGATTGATCTTTGGTCATGGTAGTTCACTCCATATAATCGACCAAAATATTTATCGAACAACAGCTGACAACAACTTAGATACATGAATGAACTACGAAAGAGCTTCAAAACAATTGAGAGTGCTCGACATTGCAAGAATATATCCAAATTCATTACGATTAAACCAGCAACAAATATAGGCACAACTACCTTATTGGCTTCATAATCGCTGCGTGAAATCGCCACGCCGAGCAACTACCTCATGGACTATCGAACGCCGCTGTACGACTGCCGCACGACCGTCGCACAACTGCCGCACTCAAAACCAAGCTGAACACTCCATTTCAACAGAGCCAAGCCCGTCCCCCTCGTCCACAACGCCTCGCGGAAGATGAATCGGTAGACAAAAGATTAAAAAAATATATAAAAGAGGCGAAACGGCGAGAAGAAATAAAGGCAACGCACCTGCAGCGGCAGCGGAGGCGCGAAAGGAGAATCGACCGGCGAGCTCGAGTGAGCGGAGGAGAAGATGGAGAGAGATTACCGCCGACTCGATGGGATATGGAAGATTTCAGCTATAATCCGAGCTTGAGATCGTCCAATTTCCCAATCCCACAAAAAGCTCTAATTCTCTCGACTTCCCCTTCTTATATGTGCCGCGGAGGCGCGGTGGTGGGTCGGAAAGTTCCCGCCTTTTAGCGGCGTGCCATGTGCAAAGTGAGACTATACTAACCCCAACCACAGCCATGATCACTTACAAGTCGCAGCACTTATAGGTTGGACTGACAGAACACTACCGAAACTACCGAATGAAAACTAAAGGTAAATCCATGTTATTGCTCTACATAAAAGAAACACGAGGCAAAACAATCGAACCACAGAGCAATCCAAAAGAGAGAGCGACAGATCGTGCGCGAGACAGAGCAATCAAGAGAGAGAAAGAGAGAGAAAGAGAACCTAATCTGGCTAGCTCGATCTAGAAAGAAAACCACCGATCGAGCGAGCAGACGTCCGATCTCCGAGAAAGAACCAAATCCTCACGATCTCCAACCGCCGGCGCTCGATCTCCGATCTCACGCCAATGGAGGAAAACCTTCGCCTTCGACCAAAGCTCGGGAAAGAAAAGCGAAAACCGAGAGATCCAGAGAGGGAGCTCTGAGAGAGAATCGAGAACTGAGAGTCTCTTTGCTCGAGCAAGCTAACCTCCGATCTCCAGAAAGATAGACATATCTGCTGTCGCCATCATCGTCGATGTCGCCGATCAGAGAGCCGAACCCGCTCAAGAGCCACCGAGAGAGAAAAACGAAGAACCAGAGAGATCAAGCGAGAGAACACCGGTGGAGGTTATCACTGCTGAGAAGAGAGTGAGATCCGGCGATTTAGGGTTTACTCCCATCTCCCATCGAAGAGCTCCATCGAGCAATTACAAAGAGATAGAGAGAGAATCCCCGAGAGAGTACGTGAGTCTAGAGGTTTCAAGAGCGCTCGTGAGAGAGAATTCGCGCGCGAAAAAATCCGAGCCCCCTCTACGCCAAAAAATGAGCGAGCCTTTATATATTTTTTTCAACGTTTTTTTTTTTCCTTTTTTTTTCTTTTTCTTTTCTTTTTGGTTCCTTTTTTTCTCTTCATTCATTCTTCCTTCTTTTTTCTTCTTTTTTTTTTTCTTTCTTCTCTCTTTTTTTTTTTTTGTTTTTCCTTATTTCTATTTTTTTTATCATTTCATTTCAAACATTTTTTTTTTTTTTTTTGCAAATTATTTGTTTAAAATGTCAACAAAAATTTCAGTGTCAACAAGATCTCCGAAAACTGGAAGCGGTTGAAGGCCTTTTGCTTGTCGTAAAATGGCATCAGGAATTGCCTTCTCAGGTTTTAGTGAACCCACCCGAGCAATTAGAATGCATCAATATTTTCTAACCCTTTTCTCGATTTGAATTGCAGGTTCATGGGAGACATTCGGATGACCACACGCTACCCGCCTTACCGTGACCACGGTGAGCGCTATCCTATGGCGGTATTGGTTGTGATCATAGGAGTTGTCGTCCTAGTCATTGGCAGCTTCATTTTTTGGTGGATGTTCAAATGTGGTAGTTGGTCTCTCGTAGCAGCGCCGGTGGTGCTAGCAGAGGCACCTGCTGAGGCACCGGGGGAGGCGCCTGAGGAGGTAGGTGGAGCTCGTGGACATGGCATTCACTTTAGGAGCGTCATCCCCGGAGTCTAGTTAGGTTATTTGGAAGATTCGCTTGTGCAAATTGGGTGGTCCTAGACCGCAATCTTGCAATGGCAGTCGACGGTGACGGTCGGCGGTCATGCGGTAGTCATGTGGCGATCGTGCGACGGTCGTGGGCGGTCGTGCGACGATCGTGCGGCGGCGGTTGACGGTCCGTGAGTAAGAAAAAAACAAATAAATACAAAAATTATAAATTTTTACCAAACATATTTTTATTCTTTTTTTATTCCAAGAATAGAAATTTTGTATAATTACCAAACATCTTATTTTACTTCGAAATTGTTCCCGGAAGTGTGAACAGAGATGAATGAATATTTCCTTCAGTAAATTGAATCACAGTCAAGAAAAATAAGATTCGAGAGATATTCCCATTGGGTTGAATCAATCTGACTAGTCAGATTATTGTGCGACAAAGTGATTTTTGTCAGACTCTTGGATTTGCTGAGTGATGGAATTGAACCAGTAAAACTGTTGAATGAGAGGTCCAAATAAGTTTGCAAAAGATTGGTGAAAGAGCTTGGGATAATTCCGTCAAAGTTGCAATTCATCAATTCTACTCTTGACAGATTTCTGAGATTACCAATTGATTCTGGGAGCCTTCCGAAATATTTGTGAAACTAAGAACTAGTGTCCGAAGAGAACCATTCTCCGGAAATTCGGGCAAAGAACCCTAAAGGAGTTTGTTGAATGATAGGTCAAGGTCTAAAGTGTTTGTACCTGGAAGATTTTATCAGGGAATACTCCCTGTAGACCACAAGAATTGAGATGCATAATAGTTAAATTGGAGAAGCGGGCAAAGAACTCTAGGACGGTGGTAGACAGATTATTGTCGTCCAGTTTAATCACCGACAGAGAAGGAATATTCATGAGGGAAGAGCAAGATTCAATGGGACCTGATAGATAACAATTCTGCTCAATACTTGAAGCTTCGGCAGTGAAGAAGACAAGGCATTGCACAATTCATTGCCTGTAGCAGACACGATCACTCCGTCAAGGTTCAACTCTCAGCTCTCTAAGATTCCCAACAAGCATCTTCAGATTCGGATTCTCGAGTTTCAGTGAAGTGAGCCAAGGAAAATAATGCATGGATACATCAAGAGTAACCAACCTTGTCAAATGTGATATTCCCATGAGAACCTGTCCTGTGAAGCCCGCATTTGAAAGATTCAGGTACACCAAATTGGTGAGATTACTGAACCCATATGGGATCTCCAGAAACTGGAAGTGGTTGAAGGCCTTTTGCTTGTCGTAAAATGGCATCAGGAATTGCCTTCTCAGGTTTTAGTGAACCCACCTGAGCAATCAGAATGCATCATATAATAAGCTTAATAACCACATGAGAAGTGCAAGAGAACCTTTTAATGCCAAAGTACAAAAAAAAGGGAAGAAAAATTCTTAATTAATTTATCTTGCACCAATAATACAAAAAACTCTTAAGGAATAGTTTTACAAAGATCTTAAACATATATAAAATTAAATCACCGCTTCACCGACGATAATGAGAAAATGGCCTCCCTTGTCAAAGGTTAAGTCCAATATAGAGAGCATTTACTTTTCAAGTAGCAATAGCAATACTAGCCAACTGTTCTTAGAAATACACAGATGAAATTATAAGCTAGACAGTATCATCTGAACCTTGCCCCTACCTTACTATGACCTCGGATTGCGTTTGTTGCCTTGTAAATCTCATGTTCCATTGATTGTCCCCATGGAAAATTGATCCAGGATCTCAACGTACTAAGGTATGTCAGATCGATCATAGGCTTCACTGCCACCATTAGCCCCATCAACCTTCGCAGCCTCGACCCAGCCGTCATTCGATGATCCAGGCTCCCCCTTGTCGCCGGACCCGTTGGCTATCTCCGCAGACCCATCTCCGGGGGAGTCAACGAGCACGTCAGCAAGGAACCTATCGCAAAACTCCTAGATCGAATCAGCCCTAATCCTGCCATCGACAACTCCGCCGTCCTCGTCATCCTTCATCAGGATGTTCTCAATCTCGTCGAACCACGAGAGCCCTGAGTCTGGAGACGACGACGACGCGTTCGTCGAGGAGCAAGTGCCGATGACGTCGTCGGCCTCAGGGAGGTCACTGAAGAAGCTGTCGAGGTTGATGTGAGACATCATGTCGTCCTCCATATGCAACTCCAAATCCACCATCAGAACACCAAGGAAAAAAAAACAACAAAACAGGAAAAAGAAGATGAAGGCAACGATGGGAGATCTCTACAAAAACATCTTATTTGCTCGCGGTGCTTTGCCAGTCGGAAAGAGGGAGGGTGCAGAGGGCGCAGAGAGGGGGAGGTTGCGGTCCTCTCACTAGTCCCGTGCAGTGGTTCGTCGATTGCTCGCGGTCCTCTCACCGGTCCCATGTGGTGGTTCGCCGGTCGGAAAGAGGGAGGGTGGAGAGAAAGGGGGAGGTCGCGGTCCTCTCGCCGGTGCGGTGCGGTGGTTTTGTCGGTTGCTAGCGGTGGTTCACCGGTCGGAAAGAGGGAGGGCACAGAGAGACTGGGAGGTCGTGTCCTGTTCTTTGGAGAGAGAAAGAGAGAGGGAGAATTGAGTGAGAGAGGCGCGAAGAAAGAGACTCGGAAGAAAAAACCCTCAGTCTCCCGTCCGAAATTTTTTTAAATGGTGCCTGACACGAGGACACGTGTCGTCTTCCCACCGCCTTCTTGTTTGCCATGCTAGAGTATGAGACGTACCTAATATTTTCTCAATATTTTATCCTCTCCCTTGCTAGAGGCGCCCCTTCCCAAAAGGTGACAGCAGCGATTATGGTGGCCACGAGGAGGACGTGATGGTTTGCCATTGGGGGAGAGAGAGAGAGAGAAGTTTTTTGTTTGATGGACATAAGAGAAACATCAAGTATATTCAGATTAGATACTTCCAATAGATATGTTCTAGGCATAGAAGGAGGACAGATCAAGGTAGGCCAATGTTTTGTTTTGTTTTTTGTTTTTTTGGCTAAGAGGTAGGGCAATTACTTGTTGAAATGACCATGGCAACTTATAACGAATTTTCGGTGGGGCCCCCCGCCGAGAGGGGGAGGGGATGCATGGCATGGTCTTGTTCTCGCTGGGCCGAATACATTGTTTTGGTCCCGGCTAGTGAATCGGGCTCAAATGTCCTAGGCCCCCAAATATACAGGCCGAGCCATTTTTCTGGATAAAAACCATTTTTTCTACTTTTTTTTTTTTTTTTTGTAGTTGTTATTATATTTTTCTATCCAAATAAAACAATTTTAAAATTTGCAAAAAAATATGTTTGTGCGAAATGTGGGCTATGTGGCTAGACTTGATAATCGTTTGGTTTTCGTTAAATACCTAACAATATATTTTGTAAACTGGATTAGATATTAAACTATATAGTGTGGTTAATTAAATTAGAGGTCACATAATTTGATGAAAAAAGAAGTTGCTCTAAATTTTACATTGTGGTTGATAAAATTCGTTTTCCAATTTGCCCTTACACGTATGGCTTTAGTTGGATCGCGCCACGTTCACGGCTTTTATGTTGACCAAAGGATTTGGCTTAAATTCAGCATGAAAAAAAGTATATTTTTTGTTCTGAATTTCACGTTCAAATAAGGTACCATGATGATAGAACAAGCCTCAAAACATATCATATGAAAGGAAAGCTTGAAAAATATGAGGAGATAAGAAGTACTCTTCTTTTTATTAGATGTTAAACATTATAATGGGTTTAATTTTATAACCGTTTGTTTGCTTTTAAACTCAACAATCCGCTCCGCCGGGTCCTTCAAACAATAAGGTATAGCTCATGAAATCTCCGGCGTCCCTGTTGGTGGTCTCGAGGTAGCATTTTTCTGAATCTGTTCAAGCCGATGCTCGGCTATCTTGAGCTGCTGTCCAATCATGCGAGCCACTCTTGTAATGAATTTGCCTAAAATAGCAAGCGTGTGAACGACTTGTCAGGATAACATCCGCTTCCCATCGGCGGGCTGGGCATCTTTTGAGTCGAGTAGGCCTCACCTCCGTAATACAACCTTGTGGCACTGGATGCGAACTGAGGGAACAAGTTAGCCGGCCAATAGCCCACCCCACCTCCAATTTTTTGTTAATGGATCCTGATGTGAAGTCAGTCATTAAATAATCGTAGAAAATTATTTATGTACTTTCGAAGCGCGAACATTCCTGCTGTGGACAAGTCAATCAATTCACACATAGTGATTTTATTGGACGATTAGGAATATTGTGCCTCAAAAGCTCAAAAGATTTTCTCCGCCATCACAAATATATTTAGAAATAAAGGGGAATAAATTCTTAGTTGTGGGAGTTCCATACCATTTGAAAATGAGTCGACTGAAATTAGATTTACTTTGGACTTGGTATTTACTATTTGTTCTCATGTCGGGCTGCTTTGTCTGTCACACTATCCACTAATGCTGTAGAAACCAGTATTAACGGCTCATGATTTCTAACTCGAATTAAAATGTCTTATCTCGATTATTGGGCTTATGCATAAATTATATAGCACAAGCAACAAAAATACTGTGCTCTTCAATAAGATAGACTTGAAAAGAATTCGAAGCAAGAAAGTTAATTACCTGGCCAATTGGAAGATGAATCTCGAATTGTATACCATCAAGGACAGACGAATTTGTGATAGCTCCTCCAATAGTAATCGGTTTATCAACTTGCACAAAGCCCGAACAAAGCAAATCATAGCATCCTGTGTTGTGACCTCCATCCACCTGTCCTCTCAACATGTGTTAGAATAGTTTCCCGGGTTTAAATTAAATTGAACAAAGTTGTAACATTTTTGCTTACAGTCCAGTAAATAAAGAAGTGACTAAGGTTGTCGTTCTATAGGTCCGGATCCACCCACCAACACAAATTCCATTAGATCCATTGTCCTATGACAAGAAAATCGTAAGAAAGATGTTAATTAGTCGGTGTATTGCGAAAACATACCCTCCATCCAACGTTTGGAATGTGTAATTGATCGTCAGAGTTTGAATAGCGCTATGCTGTCACTTCTCACAGCTTGGTTTGTAAACATCGACGAATGCTTTTGCTCCAAAAAGCGGTTGATTTGGGATGGAATCCAAGTCTATATAAGCATACTAGAAAATCAAGAACAACGCCATCAGTAAACGAAAGTACCCTTGGCCAAAATCAGATTCGATTTTCGCCACTAGCTAACATGAACGTGTAATAACTAGTGCATTCTAGACATAATTTTTGTCGAGAGAAAAGATAGTCAGCAAAAAAGGGTATTCATTCCTCATAGAAACAAATGGAAGGAAAGACAGCTAAAGACGTGTCAAAGGCCATTGAATCAAGTTTAATTTGAATGCAATTCAAGAAATTAGCCATACAAGTAGTAGAGACAACAATCCAGTCTGAACTCAGCTCCGTCCTTAGGGGAAGATCGTACATGAAAACCTGGGGATATAGGAGCTTGAGGATGATAGATTTGTGGACGTGCATGCGCAAGAGATTTTGCTCTCATCATATCTTCCTTTGTGGTTCTACGAATCGGAACTGTTCCATGAGGACAGCCTTCCAAAAGATGTGATCTCTCCGGTCGTTGCTTAACTTGTGCTGTTTGTCCGTGCTTGGATGCATTTAGCAAAAAGCTAGGCTTTCTCTGTCCAAATTTTAGGATTGAATAAAAGCAATATGATGAATA
Organism: Eucalyptus grandis; assembly: GCF_016545825.1. Taxonomy (NCBI): domain Eukaryota; kingdom Viridiplantae; phylum Streptophyta; class Magnoliopsida; order Myrtales; family Myrtaceae; genus Eucalyptus; species Eucalyptus grandis. The sequence continues at coordinate 22,403,807 of NC_052616.1, forward strand.
ACGGTATATTAATAAAAGTGGGAAATAGTTATGAAACCGTGATGATGATTTACTTATATTCGGTATAGATGTCTATTTAAGCAAAAAATCACATGATTTCATTTAATTTCAGTCCATGGGTTTTCTCTATAGTATTTAACTTTATGAATTGCCAAAGTGGTCGAAATATGAAAAGATCATCTACCTATTGCTGCATTCATTTCCTTGTACCACGCCCAGGATTGGTTACCTGAGGAAGGCATCACGAGGATCCGGCTGAGGGCTGTTTCCAAATTTGGTTACAAATGCCCCGCGGTTTGTTATTACCCCATTTTACGGTTGGAGTTAACTCCGATAACCGAAGCAGTTTAAGGTCCTGCTCAGGACCAATCTCTATTACAGAGTTGGTAACACAAGAAAATTAAATACGATCAAGAAAAGTACACGCTCGTCAAAATACTTGACACTTGGTACAATAACATGACGCTTTGAAGATCAATGTGCCCGGAAAAATGTAGAAACAAGAAAACAGACACAAAACCTAATATGGTTTTGCAGAGTTTTTTTATTTTATTTTATTAAAACTGCGAGAATATAATAATATGCTATCAGAATTTTCATGCGACGATTAGGGATCAAACTAATACTATTGAAATAGCAGAAAAATTTCATGGAAAATCGCACAATTAGTGTGCAAGACGGTGTCACTGCTATTGAATAGAGGAGGAGGCACTAGCGGAGGTTGCTTTGTGCATGTGGGTATAACAAGTTAGGTTTGATTGCGCAATTTTTCCTACAATTTCACCAATAAATTAATACCTAAAGCTTATGATCTTTCAATAAATGGTAGGCAAATGCTGATCGTGTGTCTATATCAATACTATCAATGATCTTTCCATAAATTATCTGCAATAGTTACGATAACAAAGGTTAGTACATCAATATGACTAACAAGATCACTCACATGTAACTGTACAAGTACATAAGCGCGCAATGGGATGAAGTTCAAAATTAATCAAGATACCTTAGAAGTCTTGATTGGCCCGCCTCTCTTGCTCCGAATCTTGTTCTTCGCCTTTGGGACCCACAAAGAGGGAAAACCATAGAACTGCAAGTAATGACATTTTTCTCATTCCCATGGTCGTAATCTCTGTGCGATGTCCGTATGATTTGCTAAAGGGCTCTTTAAAGAGGATGAATATTATGGAGTGAAGTGATATTATCATCTCTTTCTAAAATTAATGGAGAGTGTTTGGATAACTGAAATAATATAGTTACATGGCAGTACTTTTTTTTCGGAGGGGGGTATATGGCAGTACTTGATTTGCAGTTATCCTTATCCAATTTCTTTACATTATTGCAAATAGCTCATTTTCTATAAGAGAATAAAACCATGCAATTTTATAAACTAAGAGGATACATTAGTGATGAGTATTTGAAGTCTAATATTAGAAGTTTATTTCATGGTAACATTAGATTTCGCATCTGATTATCTTTGGTGTGTTTGATTTCATTGAAGTATTTAGTCTAAATTCGCTAGATTATGATTACTAATAAAAAGGCACACATTATTGACGGAGCAAAAAATGAGAAAATAAAAGGATAAAATATTTTTTTAATCACTATCACGTGGGATTCCATTTTCTTGAAATTCTCGTAATTAATTGATTGAGGGGTAACTAATAAGACAGTCCAATAGCCAGAACCATATTCCATTTTTTTAGTACAAAAGACCAAGCAAGTTTGCTATCGAATTAGGCTACAGATTGTGTCAGCTAGTGGAATCCCACCTCTCTCTCTCTCTCTCTCTCTCTCTCTCTCTCTCTCTCTCCCTCTTTTCTCCCTCCTTCTCACCCCCGCGTCAGTCTATTTGGTCTCCGAAACCCCTTAGTGCTACGACAGTCGAAATATATTCACCAATTGGTAAATTTAGTTTGAGTTTTGAGGTCATCGGACCTGAGAATTTGTTGGCTTATCCATATTTCATTCGGATTTGATAGGATTCCGTAATCTCGTTATCTATATTGCTCTACCCAAACCCTAACGGTACTTCTACTACTATTCTTTGTACGGACAATCGTATAGAATACTTTACCCAATGGGGCAGAGATTCCGGCATTTGAGCACATATGTTTTTCTAAGATATTCATTTTGCTTGATGTGGGTGCAGAAGGTTCAAAATGATGAGGAAAAAGACAAATAAGAGAGTAAAAGAAAAAAGGCCAAAAACTGGGAAAAATAATGTAAAATGGGCTTCAGGCTTTTTGGTGTGGGCCGGTCGTCCGTAAGAAGATGAGGGTTTTGGGCTAGTTTGTTGTGGGTTAGGTTCCCTTGTTTTAGATTTCAAGCCAAAAATTAAATTAAAAAACGATGTGTTCTTGGGCTTATTTAATTAATTCCCATCGGGCTAAAGGTAGGCCCTTTTTTTAGCCCAACCCGATCCAATAGGGTTCGGGTCAATTTAGTTGGGTCAGGTCTCTTAACCTGATCTGAATTCCTTTTATATAATAATAATAATAATAATAATAATAATAATAATAATAATAATAATAATAATAAATAAATAAATAAAATAAATAAATAAATAAATAAATAAATACATGTCATTTAAAAAAAGTTAAGAAAAGCATTGGAACATTTGAAAAAACTAGTCCGGCAAAGTTAGTAATCACCTACCAACTAGTGGTCTGAGGTGAGTCTGGTGCCGATCGGACCGAATGACTAGTGAGGGGTGGCGTTCAACCACTATGTGGGCATCGACAACAACACTATTGGAAGATGGTGTTGTGGGTTCGGAGAAGAGAAGTTACGCAGGAAGAAGTCCTGAGAAAAAGGCCATGTGCAAGAAAAGAGGAAGGAATAAAAAAAATAGAAAAAAAAATCAAAAAAAGGATTTAAAAAAAAAAAAAAAAGGTTTCGGTTATAATAAAAATGAGTTAATAATGGGCTGGATTGGGGTGTTAATAGAAGCTGGGCTTTGTCTAGGTTTATTTGGATTTAGGCTTAAGGTGACTAAAGAGGAATTGGGCTTGAATTGCTGCAATAGTTCAAGCCCAGCAGACCAGACCCATTTTTTGAGCGGGCCCAGGGGCCGGTATTAAGGAGCTCACCCTCATTTTTTATCTTGCAGATGTCGTTGCGGCTGTTAGGCGTCATTCAGACTGAGGCCCTTTACCCACCGTATGTGGAGAAAAAAAAAAAAAAAAAACGGACCGCACTCGGGCGCTAGCCATCGCGGCGATGAGCTTCTCATTCCCGATGGCCATCATTGTCCTGGCCCTCCTCTGATGGAACAACAAGCCCCTCCTCCCATGACAATGCCATTCAAAATTGAAACAATCATTGAAACCAGAATGTAAAAAGTAAGACTACACATATACATCCAAATGAAGATTCCTTAGATACACTAACATCGATGTCGCTATTATGAACTCCCCCAGAATATACGCGTTATAATATCAAATCTCCTGAAGTTTATTGCGTGTTGCCATCAGATAATTTAAAGTGAACTCCTTCCGAAAGAAGATTTCCCCTGACGTCCAATTTCCGAGCAAATTCACATAAACCAACGTTATCAACAATCAAACGTTTTCCTAGTCTAAATGAACACCATATGAATTGCATATAACATATATCAATCTTGTCTGAAACTGATCCCTAACAGAGATCAAGTCTTGTTTGAAACTGATGGACAATGTGATCTTTCTGATAGTTTAATAAAGGATTGACAGTGGGATCATCTAGGCATGACGAGCAGAACTCGACAACATCTACAGGAATTACTCAAAGTCAAAACCCTAGCTTGATACTAATTGACATAGCCAAAAATAAAGAAAGAACAAGTGATTATGCAAACGAAAGAAAGAATAAGACGAAGCTGGGAATAGGAGCATAGTTTGCCCATTACCGGAAGAACCAAGGACCACTCTCTGCACAGCATAGTTTGCCCGTTCTGTAAAGCAATGGAGCCTCAGTACCTAATCTTCCTGGCCATTACTGGAGGAGAACGAAGCCACGAGTGACTATGCATTAGGAAATGGTCTTTGTGGAACGAGTCCTATCACTTGCGTGTCCTATCCCATTTTAAGCATGATCCCACACTTCACTTTTAATTGAGACTCACCATTTGTTTTACGAAAAATGAATAATTTTAAAAATATTTTTCCAAAATGAACAAGCTTGTATCGCTTAGAAAGATGAATAAACGAAAAATATTTTCATCTTTCATTAAAAGGTTTACATAAAATTCATTGTTCGAGCGAAATAAGTGATCATTTTTCGGATTTTCCTAAAAAAAATCATTTGTGTTGTTTAAAATAATCAATTAATGAAAAATGCTTTGAATATCGATAACAACGCATGTCTTCATATTCATGGACAATGAATATATATATTTCGTTTATTTATTTTTCCAAGCGATATAAGCGAATATTTTGGAAAAAATATTTTGCTGATCATTCATTTTTATAAAACAAATGGAGCCTAAGTTCACTAATTTCGAATTTTGGTTTAACGAGGCCCAAATCTTTTTTGGTGAGGCCCAAACCTGTTTAATAGAGTTCAATTGGCGAATGTCTTAGACTTAGGCCCAGCTTTACCGTCTAGGACTGCCTCATTCGACAAAGCTAATCGGTTTCGACCATTTCCCTTAATTTTCATTTTAAAAGGTTTTTTTTTTCTGAAATTTTACATTAATTCAAACATCCCCCCATATAATTTTGGCTGAAATAATTTTATTATTGGACCAAAGGTGCTTGGCAAATAGTTTTGCCCCCACGGAAATTATAAGCCACGAATCCACGTCTTCATGCTATGGCTAATAGAGAGGCTAAAGCTAATTTGGATAATACCAAATGTTTGGGTATCTATTAGGTGAAAATCTTAGGAAAGGTGCAATCGAAATACCTAAAATTGATCATGAAAATTCAATCAAGCCACGAAATTTTTAATTTATGCGATCAAGTTATAAATCTAGTTCAATTTGGTGCAATCGAGTACCTATGATCTCTTTGTCCAATTAGACTGACGAAAGATGCTGGTTTGACTTTTTTTTATTACTCTTTCCATCATTGCCCTTATGTTAATGATTAGTGCCACATTGATAGCAACAATGCCACTTTCTACCTAACTTTAATTAATATTAGATTAAAAAGGCAAAAAAGGCAAAAAAGGCTTAAAAGTCTCTTTTTTTTATATAAAAAAAAAAGCGTACTCTACTAAATCCCAATATGCACTTTAATTTCATTTTTGGATTTTTAATTTTAATTTCTTTTCATTTTCTTATCCTTTTTTCCTTTTAATTTTTCAAATATTTTCCCATTTAATATTTCAAACTTTATTTTTCCATGCAACGCCAATCAATGCCATGTTTATTCAAGAAGCACAAAAAAGTGCCATGTCAATGTTTTTCAATAGCCAAAGTGGGTGGAGCTAATAAAGAGATTTGATTGTATCAATTTGACAAATATTATGACGTAATTGCACTTTGATCGAACCATCTTTGAAATCTAATAGCCGATGTTAGAATATATGATTTGCTCAAAATGGAGGATGCTCAAGTGTATCTTTTTATAGCAATGATAAATTGAAAATATTGAATACATCATATTTTAACATGTGAGTCATTAAAATAACACATATGAGTCGCATCAACTAGAGAATAATCTTGTGCAACTTATGACTTCTTTTTGAGGATTGAGATAATATTCGGTTTGCTTATAAACCATTAAGATGCAATTTTAGATTTTTTTAGATTTCTAACTAACCAACCTCAATATGTTTCGAGAGCCATTTTCATTTTCAAGAGAAAAGTAACCCAGAAATTGTGAAAATCCTCACGCATTAAACACACTTTGATGAATGCAAATGGATCTCTGTTTCCAATCAAAGACACTTCCAAAGTCTTACATCTAATTTGTTTCGGGGCAGACTTTCACTCATTGATGACAGCAATTGCTCTATTAGATATACACCACAACTATCGTCAAGTTAATTTTCCATGTCCATCTCCAACCATTGACCTTTGATAGTTAAATTGGACGAAACTAATGGAATGACTATGTCACGCTAATTAACAAGTTTTAGTATATAACTGCACTTTCTTTTATGACTAAAATCCTGCTTGTTTCTAAAATCTCAAAGCCAGTGTGGGAAAAATGTAATTCGCCCAAGGTGGAGGTAAGTTTGATGCTAAAGCGTATGTTTTTACAGTAGTAACAACTTTGAAGATCTTTTTTTTTTTTTTTAATTGAGATAATACTTTGTGAGCATATTACCGTCTATATTAACCAACCCCGATGGGCTAAACCCAAACATGTGTTCAGAGTCTGCTTCATTTTCCAGAGAGAAGGAAAGCAGAAATTAGGGATGAATGCAAACGGATCTCTCTTTCCTACCAAAGACACTCCCAAACTATTGCACTCTGCTTAACTCACTGTATTGGCCAAATTCAACACGACATTTGCAACTGGCAAAAGGGACAGTGGCCCTCTATAAATACAGTACATTCCTCTTGGAAGACGGTCCAGCAAGCCGAGTACGTCATGTGTCATAGATGATGTTTACCAATCCTAATACGAAAGAGGACTTGTATAGGCCAATAGATAGTCAAAAAAAGTCGATAGGATTCCGTTATAAGTTAGCCACAAACTCATGCAGAAGCATGTATCTGTGCCGTGCGCACTGTATGCATAAGCTCTACTTATATGCAAAGTAGAAGTTTTGAATTGAAACCATCTGAACAGGAAGAACCCTTTTCTCATTGAGATTACTATGATTCTGCTTCGGGAAATCTATAAAAGATAGATGATTCACTCAAAAGAAAAGAAGAAAAGAAACTGCAATGCTTGCCATGATTATAGTTCTTAAGAAGATTAAATTTACCAAGATCATATACAAGAGCTGCAATAAGTCACTCATATTGATGAATGGAGCAATTGCTCTAGATGTACAACGCAAGAATTGTTTGACTTAAATCTTCAGTCGTCCATCTTCAGCCATTGACCTCATGTCAGATCGTGTCTAAAGTTTGTTGTAGCGACAGCTTATTCCATACCTCAATATCTTGATAGTTATTCCGTGTCAGGCAGCTTAGTCCTAATGGCACCACCGAATTAATTGACAGTAAAAATCTGCCATACCGAGAGTTACAGCTTTGCTATAGCAGATGCAGGCAAGTTCGATCTAGGGGGCAGCTTTAGATCCTCCCAGTCTTCATCATCCACCTTGGAGAAATACTTGTCTACCGTCTTGTCACTGAGAAGCTCCAATCTAGGAGGCTCCCACTACAAAAGAGAAGGATGAAAATCTCCGCAAAGCAACTCATGACAAGGGAATAAAAAGAATAGGAATGACGCTGAAAATTGGAAAAGGATACTTGTCAAACCTTCGGGTTCCTATCCTTATCCACGAGTATGGCTCTGCAGCCCTGCATTACACGTACAAGTGTCACTTTATCAACTGGATTCAAATTAAACTGTACAACAATCGTCTGATTAATTGCAGAACCTCAACAAAGTCCTTGCTGACTTCGCCTCGTATTACGTGGCAAACCATTCTGTATTCTCGTACAAGGCACTGCCCAACTCCTTGTAGTCGACCCTCTCTTATCTGCAATTGCGAGATCAATGCTCATAAGTATATGACCATTTCACAATTTTTAAACAGGTCACCTGACTAACCTGACTCCCCACTTATCTCTAATATCAACTAAGGCAATTGTGCAACTTAATTAACTGTTGCAGTAAAATGCCCTTTTAGAACAAATTGAGTGATTGTAGATACTCTAGGCACTTTGACCTTTATGAAAGGATAGGGAATCGAATTCCACCATTGCACACTGACTCGTTGAGTAGTCAGTGAGGAAATACTCCGCAGCCCCACTATGAATTTTGGCCATTACTTTGTTCATCCATCTATCACTGGTAGTCTTATTCTCACGTTCTAATCAATAAAGGTGGCCATTAATGCACATGATGTTGTTATAGGCATATGTCTACATGTCCAAAATTTAAATCAAGAATACAGTTGTCATGATATTCATTCCAGTAGGTGATCCAAGGCAAAAAGAGAAGAAAAGTAAGTCTCGGTTTTCCAGTACAGTAATGATGTCATTCCCTTTAGCTGACATTACAACAAGAAGTTGGTGGGGGCATATTAGATGAAGATCATTCGAACATGTTAACAATTCACATTATCTGCAAGTCATTAGTTGTGTCGAAAGTTGCACTGCTGACATATCATCTAAAGATTCAGCAATCTCACCGATCTAAGAGAAATTTTAAGGCTTGTTGGTGATGCTTTCTTTAATGACTGAATCGAGGCAAGGATCCAACCATCTACCTTATTTGTGGCTTCTCGCTCCTGCAAAAGAGACATCCAGGAAATGTTGAAATCAACATAATGTGGATCAGCTTTCAGAAATTACCCATAAAAGAGCTCATGCGTGTAAATAATACATCAGCAGAGGTCCTCTCTCATGAACACAACGAGGACTCGAAATGGAGAACAAATCACCAACAGCTTACAAGAGCAGATAGAATGTCTTCCACTGTTCTTCGTGAGAAGCACCTATTGATGACATCCAACCTGTCAAAAACACAAATGGAAAATGATGAATGAGACATTGATTGCGAGAGTGAGTCAGCAGGATCCGACGCTAGCCACTCAAGCTTCTTGATTAATGTTGAATGTCTACGCGCAGTTAGCAGTATATCATAGAGAATATAAAGTTGTGCTATGTTGACAAGTCCATGGTTTGGTAAAAATGCACTTTTTTCCACTTAATTTCCTTTCTTTATTTCATGTTGTTTTGTTTTATCTTTAATTAATTTATCCTCTTTCCCCATGAATAAGTTTTTCAGGTTTCTTGATGAGAACATTTGTGCATGGACTGCTAGACATAACCATTCAGAGAACTCGACAAGAAGATATAGCAAACGGTAGGTTGAAACTAACCGATGGTATGCACTCTGCTCTTTCAACATAGGCAGCTCAGAGTCTTCACCAATTATTGCTGAAATTACAGCTTGATCGCTAGAATCTACCGTGTGTAGAGCTGCTTCGAGTGATGGCAATTTCTGAACAATGTCATGAACATACGAAGATAAGTTAAATAACCATAGGAAATGAACACACGAGAATGAACATCTATTGTCCAGCACAACAGTACAGGTAACTACTATAAATTTAGCATTGGCCAAGCTTTCCAAATTAGCAACAACATGACAAAGTATTTTCAATTACTATCCTTACATCAGTGTTCCTTCTTACATATATTTCGAATATTCCATCCCTTACAAGACCTCAAATGCTAGGATTTTCCCCCAAAACTTTGAACTTATGCATAGTCAATTGACAGATCCCAACATGAACCACTTGCAAACTGTCACATTTTATCCATGAAACATGAGGAGGCAATTGTTTGACAGGTCTAAACCTTCTTAGGTTGAATTTCCCTAGTCTTACCCACAGGAATATCTTTTGAAGCTTTATAGAATGCGCATTCAGTTCTAATTCTTTCGTTTGTGCACATCCACCAAGCAAGCAGTTCTCTCAGCTACACTGTATAATTTTCAGATCTAATCTCTTATTGCATAATATTCAATGATATTCAGAGTCATTATATCTATCAGTACCAATGTGGTCCTATATGGTTTCCAGCCAACATACTAGATTCCACATCCACTAAAAAAAGAAGAAAGAAAGACCTTCCTCTCCAACAAGACATATAACTGAAAATAAAAGGACCTGGAAGGAAATCATTTTCCTGTTATAAGACAATATAAAGAAATAATCCACCTTTCGGCACATCTCATTCTGTCAACATGACAAAATTCTTCCAACAAACAATCAGACATTTCCCAGCTGTGAGTATCAAAATGAATTGAACGAGAAGGCATGCTTCCTCTAACAAGCGCTAATTGTATAGGTTGTACTGGTCTTCTATACTTCCTATTTTCTTTGCTCCATAAAATTTCTTCACCTTTCCTTTAGCTGAACTTTTCTAACTACCTCTAGTACTAAAGATCATATTGGTCTTCTGTGCTTTGTCTATTCCCTTGTTCCCCTTGTACCTTCTACATTCATCGAGCAAGAATCATAAAACTGAATTAAAAGCAAATGAATACCGCCGAGGGAACAAAGTGAGTTGCAAGGCCACATGCAAGCATCTCTGCTCCATCCAATCTAGCACCAGTAAGACCAAGATATTCCCCTGGCACAGATAACAAAGAAGCATGATAGATTTCAATATTTAGACAAGACAGCGTGCTAACAAGTGTAACAGAACACATCCAATCTAACACAAATATGTGCAACTTCCCCAAGAAAGTAGAAGATTATATGAGCTGAAATCTAGTGCATGATTTTTATCTTTAGTATTGCAAGATATATAAGTTGAAATCTAGTAGTCCACAGGAAAAAATGGTTCTTGCATGTCAAGATCAGGTTTAGTTGCAGATCGAGAGATTATCTAATTTTGATACAAGAGGATAAAAGAACAAGGGTAATTGAGAAAAGACATCATTATGCGGGTTGATACAGAGAAATTAAAACTATAACCCTGGACTCCAAGTTGAAGATGTGCATATCAGATTCTTCTCTTTTCTAAACACTAAATCCAATAACATAGAGTCTTAGATCCAAATCTATCAAAATCAACATTGGGAATCTCTTCCACTAGTTCTTGCGTGGAGTTTCTGACTGCTATTAGCAATTCAAGTCAAGGCACCAATGATAAAATTTATTATTTATAACTCAAGATCCCAAAGCCACAAACGAAGTGCCAGTAGAAGCACAAAACAACTGAAAGCAGTCACCTTGGTGCGACTCATCTTTCAGCTATTAACAGGAAGAAAAAGAAAAACAATTAATGTGCATATTCCAGCTGGGAATTTTTCCATCTTCCATAGAGGAGCGACTGAACCAAGGACTAACCTAAAACACCAAAAGAACGTTATTTCCTTCTCATCACCCTCCAGGTTATAATCAAAGTGTAGAAAGTGGATGGTCGATAAAGTATGTCAACCCTGCATATCATTAAGTAGCAACAACTAGCCATATAGCCATATAATCCTGCATTTGTCGCCTCCATCGATTGTGTTGTTCGTCCTCTAGACATATGAATTGAGGCAAATTTCCTTATCTCAAGTTATCTAATCATCGAAAGAATATGCTCTCGAAATACCATATAAACACAGTAGCAAATCTGCTATATTTGCATAATACAAGATGGAAGCCCACCAGCTTATGATATGTTGACTCAAGGACTCAGTTGTTTTGGTTGTCACTTAAGTTTCTGAGTCATCCATAGTAAGGAGTTAGGACTAGCACTTCCACTGGCACTGCCAGTAGAATGCTACTGACACAACAACAACCGAACCTCTACCCAATAAGTATATTTACATACTTCCAGAAATTATAAACCTTTTATCTTCAATCAACATTGACTCACAAAACTCAATTTGAAAATAAAGTGCCCTTATATCTACATACTTCCAGAAGTTAGAAACTTTTTATCTTCAATCAATGTTGACTCAGAGAACTCGATGAGAAAATAAAGTGCCCTTTTCTATTGTTGGTCATTACCAAAATGTCCTGGGAGCCTTGACAGGAAATATGAGGCACCTACGTCTGGAAAGAGAGCCAGAGCTGTTTCAGGCATAGAAAAAACCTGCAACGAGGTTAACCAAACTTTGCTGATAAAAGCTGCTGGAAATCTTGATATGATGTTAAGGGAACAAGAAACTGGACAATCACAACAAGATGGCACCCATCAGCCTTTTGCTTACATTAGCCACTCAAATCAACACATATCTGCAGTACCAATTACGTACTCTAGGTTATGTAACCAATTGCATAACAAATGGTAAAAGGTACTGAGAATATAATCATTTTATGTTCCACAAGCAAATATCTGCTTTACAAATTGCCAATTGACATGTACCGTGCCTTATTTATTAAGTAAACAAGAATTTTAATCTCGTTAAGTGATTGACATGTACCCTGCTTTATTTATTAAGCAAACGAGAATTTTAATCTCGTTAAGTGGGGTCAACTGAGCTCAAGTCACTATTTCAGAAAAAATATGGGTACATATAAGTGTATGCACAGTAAATTTATGAAAGTCTTGTATTGACTTCTGTGGAATCTTGCCCACCTAAATATGTATATTATCCATGTATTAAAGTCAGGGTAACATTCCACTATTCAAATGTACGTGCTCTTTAGGGGCTAAGCAAATTCATGAAAATCCCAGATGTAGTCCAAGAGGGAAAAATTGGTAGGCTATGTTCCATTTTACATTCTCCCCCAAGAACTCTAACCTTCAATGACACTGTAAAGTTTTTCATTCATGGTGTAAAATGAGGGTCTATGCTTGAAGAGTCTAGAACAATGTAAGAATAACTACTTAATTATGTGTCCTTCATGTTTGGTAGTTACTCTTTTGGCCACCTGAGTCTGCTGTCACTTATCTGTGTACCTCCTATCATCATCCTGCTATGAACACATGCTGATACAGTCGGAATAATTGATTTATTTGGGTTTGTGACTCTGTGTGATTCACCAAATCTTGTTCAACTCCACTTCCAGTGATAATAATCTTAAATTCTTTTATTTGCTCTACGGACCACCCATGATTGAGCGCACAATAATATTATATCAAAATGAATCATCATGATCTTTTTTCAACCAGAATTTGAAACAAGGAAAACATGTTCTACTCTATGGGTGATGTCAATTAATTGAAACAATTTCACTAGCATTTTCAGAAAATTATTAAGCTGCAGATCAGCCATAATAAGTGAAATGGTAAGCGAGATTAATGCCATCAGCAAAGTGCCTAATGCCAAAAAGAAAAATTCGTTTTTTCTCTCTAAATCGGACAAGCTTAGAAGTAACCTATGTGCTACAACACACCACTGACTGCCACAGTCTTTAACAGCAGGTTTTGTAACAAAAAAGAAAAAAGAAAAAGAAAGAACAAGAATTGTAAGCCAACATAAAGAGGCAATACCGAATTCTCTGTTGCCACGCGAAAACTACCATGAGTGGAACAACCAGCCCCTCCTCCCATGACAATGCCATTCATGATTGAAACCTTCATTAAAACCAGCATGTATAGTAAGACTACACATATGGAACAACCAGCCCCTTCACTAACATCGATGTCACTAATATGAACTCCCAAAAAGACACAAAATAATAGCAGATCACCTGAGGTTTACTGTACGTTGCTATCAGATAATGTAAAGTGTAATTCTTCCGGAAGAAGATTGCAACTGACTTCCATTTTCCTAGCACATTTACAGAAACCAATATTATCAAGAATCATGCGTTTTCCCTATTTTTGACTTTACAGTCAATATGAGATGAACCATGAAACTTCACCGTGAAACAAGGGAAAACTAAGTGCATCTACTTGTAATGAGATATAAGTACAATTTGGCCCTATTTTTGACTTTACAGTCAGTATGAGATGAACCATGTAACAACTAAAATAATCTGTACCACTGTTGATATCATGCACAGCAGATGTGACATCACCACCAGCAGAAAACGCTCTCCCTTTCCCCTACAGAAACAAAAACACAAACAAAACAGTCAATGCCAAGAAGATAATGGCCACAAGATCTATAATTGTCAAGCTATAATTAAGGTATTGCAATCTAAAGGAGCCAACAATTGTCTCCTTAATTTCAATCAATGCCAACAAGACCAATCTGACAACTGTTCTTCAATGTGATGTCAAACTCGAGGAAAGTATGGCTTTGTAGCCTATATAGATGAGTACTTTTTTGTGGCTGATATGAACTACTTCAATTACAGACATCTTTGGGTTGTGTGCCCTTCCAAATGATTGACCAATGCAAACTTTGTAAACAGCCAACAATAATTTGAAGCCATAGTACACTCACTGCAACTCAGAACTAGACATCTGAAAGGCCATCCAACTCCCAAAAGCTCTAGAATTATTTCCCGTATTGTATTACTAGTCCCCATGTATATGATATGTTACCTAAAAAATAGGTCTCTAAATGCACTCAAAGAAGCTAACAAAACATAATTCATCTTGCTGCTCAAGCATATTAATAAATTGAATATACATTTTCTAAAATATTTATATATGAGTGCACGGGCCCTATATGGTACACCAGCAAAAGAATTTGAACCAAGCTAAGTCCAATAAACTCTACCAATCCTCACAGTGGGCAAGAAAAGTCTGTCAATCTCCCAAAAGACAATCTCAAGGTTAACAATTCTGATATTTCCACTTGTGCAAATTGGAGGGCTATTAACAGTCAATAAAAAAAAAAAAAAGCTTTGCAAGAAGCAATGTACCTTTACGATTACCAACTTCACATTAGAATCCTTCTAATAAAGAAGTAAAAGTTCCAAAAACCGAGATATCTGCAAATAAAAGCAATAAATAGTTATACAATAACCACATAAGCAAACCAAGCTTGATAAAAAATGTGAACTATTGAGGTTTGAGACAACCAAGAGAAGTCAAAAATGTTAACGTATACGTACACATCGTTGACAACAGAACCCAACTGCCAACAAAGTGACTACCACAATCAAGAAAGGCATAAAAGGTATTCAAAAAGCTATAAACAATGGTACTACTGCATGACAATTCCACAGATATTTTTGGTGGACGCAACCAAAAGAGGCTATTCAGGCTGAACTATTCTACAAAGAGACTCGCGTATTTTAAGCAGGATTTATAGCATCATTGACATGTACTAGACGTTGCTGGATTTGGTTCGTGATCTTGTAAAACAACTTTCTTTCCCTGTGACCTTTCATAATGCGTGCTTCCAAAGTTTGGATAAAAGGTGCACATTCATTATTGCCTAGCAAAAGAATAATTAAACCCAAAAAGTTAGGCAGAACACTCCTCCTGCTCTTAGCAAAACCCCATGCACTCTCCAGGGTACTCATCAAATGCAAGACAAGGGCAGGAAAATGTACCAACTTCAAATGACAAAGTAGATGATGCTATCAGATATTTAGTTGATCCTGTATGATAAACACTGATAAAAAAATTTCGCATTGTGGAAAAATCTTTCTTGAGAGTGCAGGGTTTCAGGTGCTATATGGTAGGAAAACTCAACATATAAATTAGACGGCCATTTCATAAAAGCAACACCCATGCATAGATTGAAAAGCCTCTACAGAGAGACAGCAAATTGGCAACAACATAACAAAAGAACCGCATGCAACACTCCCAACCAAACAGTAAGAATGAAGGAAGTCCCAACTGCACAGAGTATCCAGCAGCCAGATAAGAGGCGTACCATATAATCCGTAGCAGCATTCAGCTGCTCGGGTCTGTTCAGTATCAGCGTCCTCGCAAACGACTTCTCCTCCACCAAAACCTACAAACGCAAGGAACATCGAATCTCCATCACAAGTTCTCAAAGAAGTACGACTCAGTTCTGTCTAGAGCACAAAAAAATAGGCAATGTTCCAATCAGTGAAACAGCATCTCATGCTTCATGCCTCAGTAATTCCGGCTAAAATTAAGATTTTCAAAAACCCGTCATCACTTGAGCCACGAATGCGTAGCCAAGATTTAATCCACGGACAATTCACGTCTCACCATTACCGGAAGAACCAAGAACCACTCTCTGCACAGCATAGTCGACCGTTCTGTAAAGCAATGGAGCCTCAGTACCTGATCTTCCTGGCCATTACTGGAGGAGAACGAAGCCATGGAATTTCTTCTTCTTCTTGATCGAGCAGGGAGTGACTACCCTTCACTGCCTCCCGAGAGAGCAAGTCAAATACGACTCGATCAAGAAGCTCCTCTTCCCACGATGAAGCTGACGTAGAGGACAAGTCAAACACGAAGCCATGGAACTTCTTCTTCTTATTGATCAAGCGTGGAGTGACTACCCTTCTCTGCCTCCCGAGAGGGCAAGTCAAATACGTCAATGTAAATCAATTGGTCACCCAAGTAAAATAGGATGTTTTACGAGGCTTGCATGTGTAACTTTAATTGCTATGAATTTGGAAAGGCGGCTTAACATTTGTGTTTAGCAATTTTATATTATAATTTTGACAGAAGGACCACTTCGTATATAATTGACGGGCCTAATTGTCCAAAAAGAAAAAAAAAAAAAGTTGACAGATCAAATTGCTTGGCTCGCAATGAATTTGGGTTTTTTTTCTATATTTTTACCCCAACATGTAAAAGTTGCATTAATCTAAACTTTCCATATATAAATTTGACTCTGATAATTTTATCATTTCACATATTTGGTAATGAATTTTATCTCACGGAAATATTTAGACATGTAGAACTCACTCCTCGCGACCGAGTCTGCATGTTGTGGTGATGCATTGGCTAATAGAGGGGCTAAAATTAATTACTAAAAAAAAATCAGTTGTCCGGAAATCCAATCTTTCGATTTCTAAACTTATCATGATAATAAAATCAAGTCCTAAAGCTTTCAATTTCTGCAATCAAATCTTAAATTTTGTTCAATTTGTGCAATCAAGTTTCTATAATATTTCATTTTTGTGATAATGCAATCAAGTCCTTCAACCCAACTCCAAATCCCCATCTACACTTTTATTTCGTTTTTGGCCTTTCCATTTTAATCCTTTTGCCTTTTTTTATTATTATTTAAGTTTTATATCCTTTTATAATTTATACTTCAATTTTTTCAACTTTTCTTTAATGTTTCAAGCTCTTTTCTAATGTAACGCCAATTGCCACCTCGTGTTTTTAAAAGATAATAAATCACGTTAGAAATTCTCTTTTAACTAAATTGGAGGGAACTAATGAAAGAATTTGATTGCATTAATGTGATAAATTTTAGAACTTACTTGATATACTTCGGCAATAAATTTTGGGATTTGGACAAAATCTAATAACCAATATTAGAATAATATAATTTGCCCAAAGTGAAGGTAATGCCTATGCCAAAGTGGAGTATTTTACTGGTGACAAGTTCATAGAATAGCATGCATCATTTTTTAAGAAATGTTTTATTGAAATAGCACTTATGGGTCGCTTCAACTAGAGAGTGATCTGTGATTGCAAATCATTTCTCTTTTAAGATTCGAGACCTAATTTTAGTTTGCATATAACCAATCAAATGGAATTTCAGATTTATTTTATTTTTATTTAACCAACCCCATGGGTTAAACCCCAAATATATTTTTCAGTACCAAGAGCTACAGCTTTGCGAAAGCAGATGCAGGCAAGTTCGGTCTGGGGGGCAGCTTCAGCTCTTCCCAGTCTTCGTCATCCACCTTGGAGAAGTAGATGTCTACCATCTTGTCAGTGACAAGGCCCAATCTAGGAGGCTCCCACTACATAAGAGAAGGAGAAAATCTTTGTATAGGAACTCATGACAAGGAAGTTTAAATAGCCATCTGCTCTAGATTATAAAAGATCAAATAATAAATAATTATAAATTATTGTAGAGCTCGTTCCTTCAAGAACTTATAGCTTACAACAAACTGTTACTCTCATGGTAGTCCAAAAACTATTATACTAACAAAACCTTTAAATGAATAGGAATGGACATCTGAAAATGGAAAGAGAATGCTTGTCAAACCTTTGGGTTCCTATCCTTATCCAAGATCACAGCTCTGCAGCCCTGCATCACATGGGCAAGCGTCGATTTACCGCCTGAATTCGAACGAAAACTATACAATAATCATCCAATCAAATTACAGAACCTCAACAAAGTCCTTGCTGACTTCGCCTCGCATTGCATGGCAATCAATTCTGTGTTCTCGTACAAGGCACTGGCCAACTCCTTGCAGTCGACCTTCTCTTATCTGCAATTGGCGGATCAACACTTAGAAGTATGACCATTTTCACAATCTTCAAACAGGTCAACTGCCTTAGCTCAATTCCCACTTATCTCTACTATCAACAAAGGGAGTTGGGCAACTTAATTAATGCTCTTTCAAAATAATGACGTGATTATACATACTCAAGGTGCTTTGACCTTTATAAAAGGATAGCGAGTCGCATTCTACTATTGCACACTGATTCGAGTTGTCAGCGAGCAAATACTGCACAACTATGAATTTGTGAATTACTTAGTTCATCTATCCTATCACAGGCCTTTTAAGTGAATTTGTGAATGACTTCCCTACGTTTTAATCAATACTGGTGGTCATTATCCAGGTTAGAGATTCATGCACGAGGTGTCGTTAAAGGCATATGCCTACACCTCTATATTTAAATCAAGCACACAGTTGTCATGATATCTGTTCCAGTAAAAGAGAAGAAAAAGAAATTTCGGTTTTTCAGTAGAATCTTGATGTCATTCCTTCAACTGACATCAGAACAAGAAGTTGGTCCGCGCATCTTAGATGGAAATCGTATGAACATATTCACAATTCACATAATCTATAAATTGTTAGTTGTATAAAAAATTGCACTGTTGATATTTCATCAAAAGATTTGGCAACCTCACCGATCTAAGGGAAATTTTAAGGCTTATTGGCGATGCTTTCTTCAGTGACTGAAGTGAGGCTTGGATCCAATCATCTACCTCATTTGTGGCTTCTTGCTCCTGCAAAAGGGACATCGAGGAAATCTTGCATCAAAATAATGTGCACAGATCACCATGGAGAGATGACCCCATCAAAGAGCTTAGAGCTCATGCATGCACACATGCAGAGCCCTTTGCAGGAGCACAATGAGGACTCCAAATGGAGAACACAATCACCAACAGCTTACAAGAGCATATAGAATGTCTTCCACAGTTCTTCGTGAGAAGCACCTATTGATGACATCTAACCTGTCAAAAACAGAAATTGAAACAGATAAATAAGACGTTGATTGAGAGTGAGTCAGCAGGGTGTGCTGCTAGCCACTCAAGCTTCTTGAGTTAAAGTTGGAAGTCCACACACGTGTTACTAGTACATAAAAGTGGGAATAAAGTCATGCAATGTTGACACATCCTTGGTTGGGTAAGAATCCACTTTTTTCACTTGACTTCCATTCCTTCTTTCATGTTATGTTGTTCTCCATACAACCAATTTATCATCTTTTCACGTAACAAAATTTTCAAGGTTTCTTGGTATTTTCTAGGATAAGAACATTTGTGGACTGCTAGACAAAACCATACGGAAAACTCAAGAAGATAGTGGGAAATGGTAGGTTAAAACTAACCGATTGTATGCACTTTGCTTTTCCAACATAGGCAGCTCAGAGTATTCACCAATGACTGCTGAAATTATGGCTTGATCACTGGAATCTACTGAGTGTAGAGCAGCTTCCAGGGACAGCAATTCCTGAACGATGTCATGTATATACAAAAAGAAATTAGATAACCATAGGAAATGAGAGCAAAGATGAACGTCTGTGTCCAGCACAAGAATACAGGTAACTCTGATGAATTTAGTGTTGCCTTAGCATTCCCAAATTGGCAACAACAACTTGACTGAGCATTTTCACTTCTGAGGTTAATTTTCATAAGCATTCCTTCTCATACATCTTTCTAAGATTCCATCCTTTACAAGAACTCAAATGCGATGGTTTCCCCTCAACACTTTAAACTCGAGCACAGTCTATCCACATATCCCAACACAGCCCACTTCCAAACGGTCACATTTTATCCATGAAATATGAGGAGGCCATCGTTCGACAGGTCTAAACCATTTTGGGTTGAATTTCCCTGGTCTTACCCCATATGGGTATATTGTTGAAGCTTTCTTCAATGTGCATTCACTTCTAATTCTTTCATTTGTGTGCATCCACCAAGAAAGCAGTTCTCTCAGCTACACTATCTAATTTCCACATCTAGTATTTATCGTGCAATATTCAATGATATTCAAGATGTCACTATAGCTACTGGTATTAATGTGGTCCTATATGGTTTCCAGCCAACATATAATGGCTCCAAATGCACCTCACTATGGAGAAGAGAACCACCCCCCAACCCCAACCCCCAAACCAAACAAGATATTTAACCCAAAATAGAAAGGACTTGAAAGGAAATCATTTTCTTGTTGTGAAACGATATAACAAAATAATCCACCTTTTAGCTTCTGTCAATATGACAATCTTCATCTCCTCACACAAACAAAAGTAATGTGTGTCCCCTTCTTTAAGTATAGATGAGAACTATTCAGTGAGGACATCAGTCTATAAATATAAATGCCTGTACTAGAGAATAACAATAAGCTATTTATTTTGCACTCCTGCAGACAATTTGCAATAGTATCAAATTGATTCTTGCCATGATGGTCTCTATCCCCAACCTCGCCATTTCCCATGAAACGTGATTCCGTGGAGTTATGTCACATTCATGCCTATGTAGCAATCTAAGCTCTTTTTTCTCATTTTGTTCCACCTTTTCTTTAACATTACCCTGGTAAGCAATTAGACATTTTCCTAGCTTTGAGTATCTAAAGGAAGGACGAGGCAAAGTAGATGCTTTCTCGAATGAGCACTAGTTGTAAAGGTTGTATTGGTCTTCTATAATTCATTTTTCCTTACCCCCGATAACTCCTTCGCCTTGTCCTTTGGCAAAAATTCTCTAAAAACCTCTAGTGCCAAAGATCTTATTGCTCTTCTATGCTTTGCCCTTTCCCCTTTTTCCCCTTGTAGCTTCTACATTCATCAAGCAATAATCACAAAACTGAAGTAAAAGCAGATGGATACCACTGAGGGAACGAAGTGAGTTGCAAGGCCACATGCAAGCATCTCTGCTCCATCCAGTCTAGCACCAGTAAGACCAAGATATTCCCCTGGCATTGATAACAAAGAAGCAGGGTGGATTTTAATATAAAGACAAGACATTGGGTAACAAGTGTAACAAAATATGAACAATCTAACTCGAATATGTGTGACTTCCCCAAGGAAGCAGCAAGAATATTCGAGCTGAAATGTAGTGCATGATAGTACTGCAAGATATATGAGCTGAAATCTAGTCCACGGGAAAAATGGTATGTCAAGTTCAAGTTTAATTGCAAACCAGGAGAATTTTTATTTGATAGAAAAGGATAAAAGATTGGGGTAAACGACAAAAAACATCATTATCCAGGTTGATGTATTGAAACTTAAACTATAACACTGGACTTCAGGTTAAAGATGTGCATATTAGATTTTTCTTTTTTCCCAACACTAAATTGAATGTCATAGAATCTTAGATGCAAATTTATCGAAATCAACATTAGGAATCTCTTCAATACGTTCTCTTGTGCAATTTCTAACTGCTATTAACAATTCAAGTTGAAGCATCAACAGTTTAATTTTGGTTTTGTAACGTCAAGATCCCAAAGCCAAAATGGAGTGCCAGTAGAAGCTCAAAACAACTTAATACAGTCACCATTGTGTGATTCATCCATCAGCTTTAAACAGGGAGGAAAAGAAAAATATCAATGTGCATATTCCAGCTGGGAATTTATCAATCTCCATAGAACCAAGGTTTAACCCAAGACACCATAAATAAATTGTTTTCTTCTCATCACCCTCCAGCCCCAAGGTATCAAAGTGTAAAAAGTGGATGGTCGCTAAAGTATGCCAACCCTGCACTCCATAAGTAGCATTGTTATGTATCATTTGTTGCCTCCGTCGATTGCAACGTTGGTCCTCTTGAAATATGATTTGAGGAAAATTTCCTTGTCTCAAATTTCACAATCTTCAGAAGAATATGCTTCCCAAATACCATATCAACACAATAGCAAATTGGCTATATCTGTAGAATAAAATTTGAAAGCCCACCGGATTATGATTTGTTGATTCAAGAACTCAAATGCTTTGGCTGTCACCAAAGTTTCTAACTTATCCATAGTACAGACTCGCACTTTCACTAGCACTAACAGTAGAATGCTCCACAGAATTAACTACTAAACCTCTAACCAACAAGTATATTTGCATACTTCCAGAAGTCAGAAAATTTTTGTCTTAATTGAATATTAACTCGCAAAACTAGATGTGAAGATAAAGTGCCTTTGCCTATTTTGTTGGCCATTACCAAAATGTCCTGGGAGCCTTGACAAAAAATATGAGGAACCTATGTCAGGAAAGAGACCCAGGGCTGTTTCGGGCATAGCAAAAACCTGCAACGAGATTAACCAAACTATGCTGGATAGAAAGCTGCTGGGAAATCTTGATAAAAATGATTTATAGGGAACAAAAAGCTGGACAATCAACAACGACAACAGCACCCACCAATTGCTTGCTCGTATGAAGCACTCAAATTTACACATCCGCAGTATTGGTTAGATACTCTAGGTTATGTAACCAATTGCATAACAAGTAGTGAAAGTTATCGAAAAAATAACCATTACATGTTCCACAAGCAAACGACTGTTTTAAGAATTACCAGTAGACATCTACCCAGCCTTATCCATTAAGCAAACAACAATAATTATCTTGATAAGGGAGGTCAACTGAATAGATCCTCTTAAGTCACTACTTCAAATAATATATAGGAACATGTAAGTCTTATGCACAGTAAATTTATGATAGTCCTGTATTAACTTCTGTGGAATCTTGCCCCCTAGATATGTATATTATCCATATACAAAGCCAGGGAACATTCTTTATTCAAATATACTCACTTGTTACAGGCTGAGCCAATTCATGGAATTCCCAGATGTAGCCAAGAAGGGAAAATGGCAGGCTGTGCTCCATTGTACATTCTCCCTAATACCACTATGTTTCAATGACACTGAAGTTTTTAATCCATGGTGAAAAATTAGGGTCTACACTTCAGGAGTCTAGAACAATGCAAGTTGCAACAATAAGGGATTCGTTACGTATTTTCCTTTGCATTCAGTAGTTGATCTTTTCTCAACCAGAATTTAAAACAGGGAACATATGTCCTATTCTATGGGAACTGTTGGTTATCAAAAACAATTTCACCAGCAATTTTGGAAAATACTTTGGCTGCAGAGCAGCCATAACAAGTGAAATGGTAAGCGAGATTAATGACATCAGCAAAACACCTAACGCAGAAGATATTCGTTTTTAAGATATTATTTAAATCAGACAAGGTGAGAAGTAACCTGTGCCACACCACCCACCATTGATTGCCACAATAGAACATTCCCAACCTAACCAAAACAATAGGTCTCCAAACAAATAAAAAAGGAAATGTAAGCCAACAAAAAGAGGCAATACCGAATTCTCCGTTGCCACACGAAAACTACCATGGATGGAAAAACCAGCCCCCGCTCCCATGACAATGCCATTCAAGATTGAAACCTTCAGTAAAACCAGCAGTGGTAAGTAAAATTTCACATAAATATCCATATGAAGATTCCTTAGATATGGTAACATCAATGTCAATATTTTGAACTCCCAAAAAGATACGCTGTAGTATCAGATCACCTGAGGTTTACAGTATGTTGCCATCAGATAAAATAATCTATACTCCTTCCGAAAGACGCTTGCACTTGACTTCCAATTTCCTAACAATTTATACAAACCAATATTGTCAACAACTTACGTTTTCCAAGTCCAAATGAACACCATATGAATTGCATATAAAAGAGATCATGCCTCGTCCAAAACTGATAGACAGCATGATCTCTTTGAAATATAAATGGAAGACAGACTGGCAGGATTTTACTCTAATGACATATGAAACTTCACCTTCAAACAAGTGGAAACTGTATGCTTAAATGCATCCACTTATAAATGGGATATAAGTACAGTTTGGCCATATTTTTTACATTACAGTCAGTATGAGATGAACCATAAAACAACGAAAATGTCTGTACCATTGTTGATATCATGCACAACAGCTGCAACATCACCACCAGCACAAAAAGCTCTCCCCTTGCCCTACAGAAAAAGAAGTACCAACAAAACAGTTACCACCAAGCTAAGAAAATATGTAGGACTTCCAAATTGAGAAGGCCAAGTATGAAAGAAGAACATGGTAACAGAAAAAAATGGCCATGAGATCTAACAATGTCAAGCTCTTATAAGGTCTTGCAATCTAAAGGAGCCAACAATCGTCTCCTCGATGAATCTTAAAAGCCAACAAGACCAATCTGACAACTGTTCTTTAATGCGATGTGGAACTTGTGAAAAGTATGGCTGTGGAGCCTAAATATTTGGAGAACTTTTTTGTAGCTAACAAGAATTACTTCAATCACAGACATATTTAGGTTTCTTACCTTTCCAAATGAATGACCAATGCAAAATACGTTAACGGCCAACAATAATGTGGAAGCTAGAGTACACCCTCTGCAATTCAGAACCAGACATTTGAGGCCATCCAACTCCAAAATGCTCTAGAAATCTATTTATTTCTCATTTCGTCTGCCACTAGTGCCCATGTTCATGACAAATAGGTCTTAAATGCAGTCAAAGAAGATAACAAAACCTAATCTACCTTGCTGCTCAAGCATATCAACAAACTCAATATATTTTGTAAATATAAACATATGAGTGCACAGCCTAAAATGATACACCAGCAAGGGAAATCTCACCAACAAGTCCAATAAAATCTACTAATCTTCCGGTGGCCAAAAAAAAAAAAAAAAAAATATATATATATATATATATTAATCTCCCAAAAGACAGTCTCAAGACCGATGATTCTGATGTTTCTACTCATGCAAATTTGATAACCCTTAAGAGTCATAAAAAGTGCTTTGAATGAAGGAATGTACCTTTAAGATTACCAACTTGACGTAAGGATCCTTCTCATAAACAAGGAAAAGTTCCCATAACCGAGATATCTGCCAATAAAAGCAACAAATAATTATATAATAACCATGTTAACGAATGACGTGAACTATTGAGGTTTACATGTTCTTAAATTATTTGAAATGACAACAAAAAGAGGCCTTTCAGGCTGAATTGTGCCACAAAGAGACAATTATTTTATGCAACATTTACAACATCCTTGAAGTGTTTTGGGCGTTGCTAGATTTGGTTCTTGATCTTATAAAACAACTTTCTTTCTCTGTGACCTTTCGTAATGTGTGATTCCAAAGTTCTCATCAAAAGTGCACATTCATTTTTGCCTGGAAAAAGAAAACCCAAGGATTTAACCAGAACACTACTACTGCTCTTAGGAAAACCCCATGCAGTCTCCAAGGCATTCTTCAAATGCAAAACAAGAGCTTTGTACCAACCTTAAAACAATAGACTAGATATTGCTATCAGATATTAAGTTTACTCTGTATGATAGGCCCTGATGAATAGTTTTCGGATTGTGGAAAGAGCTTTCTCGAGAGTGCAGCCTTTCAGGTGCTGTATTATAAGGAAAAACTCAACAAATAAATTCCAAGAACCCATCTCACGGGAAGCAACGCCCACTAATAATTCGAAAGCCACAACGGGAACTGACGTAACGAAGGAACACCCATGCCACACTCCTAACCAAACGGTAAGACTGAAGGGAGACCAAACTGCACAGAGAACGCAGCAGCCAGACGCCAGACAAGAGGTACTTACCATATGATACGAAGCAGCATTCAGCCGCTTGGGTCTGTTCAGTATCACTGTCCTCACAAACGACTTATCCTCCACCAAGACCTGCGAAAAAACCAAGCCAACCGAATCTCCATTACAAGTTCTTAAAGTAATGCTACTAGTCTTCCGATGCTGTAACGCGCATACAAAAAGGAAAAAAAAAAAAAAAACGCAAATTTTCCGCTCAGCCGAACACCATCCCACGCCTCGCCAATTCCACACTCCAGCCAAAAAAAAGACAAACTTCATCAACAACCACCCAGCACCCTTTGAACCCCGATCGCGTCGGCATTCCCACAGCATGAGCACGACTCGACCGAAAGCCTTGACCGGACTCGCGGCGCATGCAATACCCAAGGAAACGAAAGGACCCCGGTGCCTCCCTGCATGGTAGAGTTTGCATTCTCTGCAGAGCGACGGACCTCGTTACCTGATCTTCCTCGCCATTGCTGGAGGAGAACGATGCCATGGAACTTCTTCTTTCTTCTTCTTCTTCTGCTTCTGCTGTTGCTGCAGTCGCTTTTTCTTGCTTCGGTTTCCAAACATGCTCAGGTAAGTTTGAATTCGGGAAAAGAAGGCATTTTAATATTAGGACATAAATATTATTTTATGCATTTATAAGTAATAGATTTGTTAAGTGATGACTGTTCCAGATATTCCGAATCCCTCCATATGTCACGGATGCCGCAGGATTTGAAATAAATATAAAATTGACCAACTAATCGCTTCTCATTTCTTTCAATCATTTCTGTCGGTCCAAGCACAATAGTGCCTCTACAATGTTTTCTCTTCTGTCTTAATCCCTCTCTATTATTATAGTGTTCGTCGACACGTTGATGAAAATCAATTGGATGCCTAAGTAAAGGATGATGTTTTCGCGATGTTGCCCGTGTAAATTTTTATTGATATAATTTTGGAAAGTTGACTTTATGGTTGCATCAATGATTTAGATCACGATTTTGACTAGAAGGATTGGTTATAATAGAAAAATGTACCTAATTGGTCTGAAAACAAAGTTGACGGACCAAATTAATTTAAACATTCATTATACACAATGGCTAGTACTCTTAACCCCACATGGAAAAGTTGATTTAATTTAAACATTCCTTATATAAATTTTGGCTGAGATAATTTTACTATCTTATCTGAGGTATTTGCCTACTTGATAATGAGTTCCGTCTCATAAAAAAATTTAGTCATAAACTATTCCATGTGGCCTGCCAATACACAATGGCTAGTAGAGGGGCAGAAATTAATTTAAAAAAGAGAGCGGTTGTAGGGTATTTCTCAAATGAAAATCTATGGATACATGCTATCGAAATCCTAAAATTTATTGTGACAATATAATCAAGCGCTAAAACTTTCAATATTTACAATTAAGGTGTAATTCTTATCGAAATCGTGCAATCAATTTTAAAAAAACGGCACGAATTTTCTCCAAACTTTAATTAAAATAAGATTAAAAGGAAAATAAATAAATAAGTCGCGGACAAAAGAAAGAGAGAGGCCTACTCTAGGGGCATAAGGTCCACTTCGCTGGCGATCCACGCTTTGATTTCTTTTTTGGCCTTTTCATTGAATCCCTTTTTTGTTTTGTTATTTTATATACCTTTTTTAATTTTTTTTCTTAAACTGATTTTCAATGCTTCAAGCTTTTTTTCTCTGATTTAGCGCCAATTGGCGGCACATGTTTTCCCAAATAAAATTCGAAAAATCCCACAGCAGTAAGTTTTTCGATAGTGAAAGTAGACGAAATTAATGAACAACTTGATTTAACTAATTTGACATGTTATATGACTTACTTGTATCATCTATCCTTGTAATCTAGATATTAAAATACATAATTTGCTCAAGGTGTAGTTTTTTTTAGCAGCAATAAGTTCATAATATAGTGTGTTGATGACAAGACTTGATTACACTAAGTTGACAAGCTTTAGGACTAGATTGCACTTTCACAATAAATTTTATGATTTTCATTAGCTTATCCCAAAGCAAAGGTAAAGCTTATGACAAAGTGTAATATGTTAGCAGTGCCAAGTTCAATGTATGATATGCATCACACTTTAACATATGTTTTATTAAAACAACACATAGGGAGTTACTCCAACTATAGGACTATCCATCACAGATCAATCAATCAGTGAATCCTATCGAATTTCTACTGGTCTATTGACCGATAGAAGTCCGACTTCATCTTAGGAACGGTAATCATATAAGATGAATGGCATGACAATTTCAGCTAGCTCGACCACCGTTTGAGATGACTATTATTCGTAGAGGGCCACTGCCCCTTTTCCAGGTTGCTCATCCTGTGTTGAACTAGACAAAGCTCAGGGAGAATTTTCACCATTTCTTTTGAAAATGAAACAGGCTTTGAAGATATATTTGTGTTTCACGTGGTTGGTCAATTCGACTTCTTATAAGTTACTACGAAGTTTTAAGTCGAAACCATCTGCACAGGAAGAACCTTTCCCTCAATGGCATTACTATGATTCCGCTTCGAGGAATGTATAAAATGATGATTGGCTCCC
Organism: Eucalyptus grandis; assembly: GCF_016545825.1. NCBI lineage: Eukaryota > Viridiplantae > Streptophyta > Magnoliopsida > Myrtales > Myrtaceae > Eucalyptus > Eucalyptus grandis. The sequence goes on from NC_052616.1 coordinate 22,431,737, forward strand.
CAAAAATATAAAATAAATAAGACACTGAAATGTTCGCCATGATTTTAGTTCCCAAGCAGGCTAAATCCGCCAAGATCATACAGGAGAGGTGATTGTGTCTAAAATTCGCTGGAGTGACGGCCTTTTCCATAACCCACAAGTACTTATCTTGATAGCTATTTGGCATCGTGCAGCTTGGTCCTCCTCGCACCACTGAATTTATTGATAGTGAAAATATCTGCGATACTGAGAGTTACAGCTTTGCAAATGCAGATGCAGGCAAGTTTGATCTGGGGGGCAGCTTTAGATCTTCCCAGTCTTCATCATCCACCTTGGAGAAGTAGCTTTCTACCATCTTGTCAGTGACAAGCTCCAATCTAGGAGGCTCCCACTACAACAGAGAAGGATGAAAATCGTTGTAAAGCAACTCATAACACGGAAGGAACGATCCCTGAAAAATGGAAAAAGAACACTTGTCGAACCTTTGGGTTCTTATCCTTATCCAAGAGTAAGGCTCTGCAGCCCTGCATTACACAAACAATTGTCAATTTATCAACTAAATTCAAACGAAACTATACAATAATCATCTGATTAAATAACAGAACCTCAACAAAGTCCTTGCTGACTTGGCCTCGCATTACATGGCAAACCATTCTGTATTCTCGAACAAGGCATTGACCAACTCCTTGTAGTCGACCTTCTCTTATCTGCAATTGCAGGATCAATCCTTATAAGTATGACCATTTCACAGTTTTTAAACAGATAACCTGCCTAAGCTAAATCCCCAATTATCTCTAATACAAACTAAGGTAATTATGCAACTTAAATAATTATCGCAGATAAAATGCTCTTTTAGAATTGTACATACTCTAGGCAATTTGACCTTTATAAAAGGAGAGGGAATCAAATTCCACTATTGCGCACTGACACGAGTTGTTAGTGAGCAAATACTGCACACTGGCCCAACTTCTCAACCCTACTATGAATTTTAGCTATTACTTTGCTCATCTAGCCATCACAGGTCTTTAAATTAATTTTTATTCTCTACTTTTTAATTGATACTGGTAGCCATTATCCAGGTCAGAGACACTGAGAGAGAAGATGGCGTCCTAGGCATATGCCTGCACCTCTAAAATTTAAATCAAGCATACAGTTGTCATGATATGTGTTCCATTGGTGATCTGAGGCAAGAAGAAAGAACAAAAAAACTCGGTTTCCCAGTCGAGTAATGATGCCATTCCCTTCAGCCGACATTACAAGTAGTTGGTTCACATATCTTAGAAATCGTTCGACCATAATCATAATACACATTATCTAAAAGTTGCGCCAATAAATGCACTGCAGCTTTCACATCAAAAGATTCAGCGATCTCACCGATCTAAGAGAAATTTTAAGGCTTGTTGGTGATGCTTTCTTCAGTGACTGAATTGAGGCAAGGATCCAATCATCTACCTTATTTGTGGCTTCTCGCTCCTGCAAAAGAGAGATGTAGGAAATGTTAAAATCAACAATATGTGCACAAATCAGCATTGCGAAATTGCCCCATGAAAGAGCTCATGCATGTACACACGCAGATGCCCCTTCTCATGAACACTACAAGGACTTGAAATGGAGAGCAAAATTGCCAACAGCTTACAAGAGCAGACAGTATGTCTTCCACTGTTCTTCGCGAGAAGCACCTATTGATGACATCCAACCTGTCAAAAACAGAACCTGAAAATGATGAATGAGACATGGATTGAGAGAGTGAATTAGCAGGTTCCACCATAGCCACTCAAGCTTCTTGAGTAAAGTTGGAAGTCTACACACATGTTATCACCATATAAAAGAGGATATAAAGTCATTCTATTTTGACACATCTTAATTTGGTTATTATTTCTTTCACATTGTGTTGTTTTGTTTAATCTATGACCAATTTATCTTCTTTACATATGTATAAGATTTTTAGGTTTCTTGGTATTTTCTAATTAAGAACATCTGTGCATGGACAGCCAGGCAAAACCATACGGAGAACTCAACAAGAAGATAAGAGGCTGGTAGGTCAAAACTAACCGATGGTATGCACTTTGCTCTTTCAAAATAGGCAGCTCAGAGTATTCACGGATGATTGCTGAAATTATGGCTTGATCTCTAGAATCTACCGTGTATAAAGCTGCTTCTAGCGATGGCAATTTCTGAACAATGTCGTCAATATACAAAGAGATATCAGATAACCACAGGAAATGAGTGTGAAGATAAAAATCTGTCATCCAGCACAAGAACACAGGTAACTATTATGAATTTAGTATTGCCCTAGCATTCCCAAATCAGCAACAACAATATGATTTAAGTGTTTTTCACTTACCCTCTGAGGTTAATTTCCATAAGGATTCCTTCTTACATATCTTTCTAAGATTCCATCACTCACAAAACCCCAAATGCAAGGATTTTCCCCAAAACTTTGAACTCATGCATAGTCTCTATCCACAAATCCCAACATGGCCTCCTTCCAAATAGTCACACTTTATAGAAGAAACATGAGGAAGCCATTGTTCGACAGGTCTAAATCATCTTAGATTGAATTTCCCTGGTCTTACCATAAACTGGTATATCCTTGAAGCTTTCTTGAATGTGCATTCGCTTCTAATTCTTTCACTTGTGCACATTCACCAAGCAAGCAGTTCTCTCAGGCACACTGTCTAATTTTTAAATCTAATCTTTTATTGTGCTATATTCAATGTCACTATATCTATCAGCATCAATGTTGACCTATATGGTTTCCAGCCAACATACTAGACTCCAAATGCACCTCACTATTAGGAAAAGAACAACCACCCCAAACCCGCCACCCCCCCAAAAAAAAAAAAAAAAAAAATAGTAAAAAGTAAAGCAACCAGACATTTCCCTAGCTCTGAAAATCTTGAAGGACAAGGCAAGGTGGATGCTTTCTCTGCTAAGCACTAGTCGCAAAGGTTGTAATGTTCTTCTGTACTTCGTTTTTCCTTTTCTCCTGACAACTACCTTCACCTTTTCCTTTGGCAGAACTTTTCTAACAACCTCTACTACTAAACATCATATTGGTCTTCGACGCTTTGTCTTTTCCCTTTTTCCCCCAGGTAGCTTTTAGATTCATCAAGCAATTATCACAAAACTGAAGTAAAAGCAGAAGGATACCGCTGAGGGAACAAAGTGAGTTGCAAGGCCACATGCAAGCATCTCTGCTCCATCCAATCTAGCACCGGTAAGACCAAGATATTCCCCTGGCACAGATAACAAAGAAGCATGGTAAATATTAATTTTTAGACAAGATAGCAGTGACAACAAATGTAACAGAATACAAATAATCTAACAAGAATATGTGTAACATCCCCAAGAAAGTATAAGATTATATGAGCTGAAATATAGAGAATGATTTAATCTTTAATATTACAGGACACATGAGTTGAAATCTAGTCCTTAGGAAAAATGGTTCTTGTGTGTCAAGATCAGGTTTAGTCACAAACCAGGAGAATCTTTAATTTTGATATAAAAGGATAAAAAATATCAACGATAATCGACAAAAAACATCATTATGCAAGTTGATATTAAAAAATTAAACTGTAATCCTGGACTTCATGTTAAATATGTGCATATCAGATTGTTCTCTTTTCTCAACACTAAATTAAATAACATATGATCCAAATCTATCAAAATCAACACCAGGAATCTCTTCCATAAGTTCTCTTCTGCGATTTCTAACTGCTATTAACAAGCACCAATGATATAATTTATGATTTTTAATGTCAAGATCCCAATTCCACAAATAAAGTGCCAGCAGAACTCCAAAAAAGTGAATGCAGTCGCACTTTTGTGATTCATTTTTCTGTTTGAAAGGAGAAAAAGAAGAAAAAGAATTAATGTGCATATTCCAGCTTGGAATTTATCCATCTTCCAAACAGAAGCAACTGAAACCAAGGTTCAACCCAAAACACGAGAAAGAATGTTGTTTTCTTCTCATCACCCTGCAGGTGATAATTAAAGTGTAAAAGGTGGACAGTCACTAAAGTATGTCAACCCTGCATTTCATTAAATCGCATCATCTAGCCATATTATCACTATTATGCATCGTTTGTCACTCCATCGATTGCACTCTTTGTCCTCTTGACATACGTTTTGAGGAAATTATTCCTTAGCTCATGTTTCCCAATCTTCTGAAGAATATACTTCCTAAATCCCAAATTAACACGGTAGCAAATTTGCTATATTTGCAGAATATAAGATGGAAGCCCACCAGCTTATGATATATCGATTCAGGAACTCAAATGTGTTGGTTGTCACCTACATTTGCTAATTCACCCGTAGTACAGACTAGCACTTCCACAAGCACTACCAGTAGAATGCTCCTGACAGCATTAACAACTGAACCTCTACCCAATAAATATATCAACATACTTCCAGAAGTTAGAAACTTTTGATCTTCAATTAATATTGACTCATAAAACTAGATAGAAGATAAAGTGCCTTTTTCTGTCACTGGCCATTACCAAAATGTCCTGGGAGCCTTGACAGGAAATACGAGGCACCTATGTCTGGAAAGAGACCCAGAGCTGTTTCAGGCATAGCAAAAACCTGCAACAAGATTAAGCAGACTATGCTGATAAAAGCTGCTGGAAATCTGGGTTAGAATGATCTTTAGGAAACAAGAAGCTGGAGAATCAACACCACAATAGCACCCACCAACTGCTAGTTACATGAGGCACTTTAATTAACACATACCTGCAGTATTGGTTAGATACTCTAGGCTATGTAACCAATTGCAGATCAAGTGGTAAAAGATATTGAGAAAAATAACCATTATATGTTCCACAAGCAAATATCTGATCTAAGAATTGCCAATAGACATCTACCATTCCTTATCCATTAAGCAAACAACAATTTCAATCTCGTTAAGTGGGATCAACTGATCTCATGTCACATATATCGGATAATATATAGGTACATAGAAGTGAATCCACAGTAAATTTATGAAAGTCTCGTATTAACTTCAGTGGAATCTTGACCACCTAGATATGTCTATTATCCATGTATAAAGCCAGGGAAACATTCTTTATTCAAACATACATGCTCTTTAAGGACTAAGCATATTCATGAAATCCCCAGAAGTAGCCCAACAGGGGTAAATGGCAAGCTCCACTCCACTGTACATTCTCTCTAGGAATTCTAACCTTCAATGACACTGTAAAGTTTTTCATTCATGGTGTAAAATGAGGGTCTCTGCTCGAAGAGTCTAGAACAATGTAAGAATAACCAACTTGATTAACTATTTTCTTTCACCATTGGTAGTTACACTTTTGGGCACTGAGATCTCATATTCTTCTGCTGTTACCTTACTTGTGTACCTCCTATCATCCTCCTGCTTCACTGAATCTTGTTCACCCTCACTTCTAGTGATAATAATCTTAAATTCTGTTATTTGCTCTCCCAACCACCCATGAATGGGCAGACAATAATATTATATCAAAATGCACCATAATGATCTTTCTTCAACCAGAATTTGAAACAAGGAACACATGCTCTATTCCATAGGAGATGCTAGTTAATTAAAACAATTTCAACAGCATTTTCAGTAATAGTCAGGCTGCAGATCAGCCATAACTAGTGAAATGGTAAAACAGATTAATAAAATCAGAAGCACCTAATGCCCAAAAAAAAAAAAAAAATTTAAGGAATGCACTCTCTTAATCAGACAAGCTTAAGAGTAACCTGTGTGCTATAACTCATCATAGACTGCCACAAACTATAACAGTAGATTGCCTAACAAATAAAAAGGTAATATAAGCTAACATAAAAAGGCAATACCGAATTCTCTGTTGCCACGCGAAAACTACCGTGTATGGAACAACCAGCCCCTCCTCCCATGACAATGCCATTCAAGATTGAAACCTTCATTAAAACCAGAATGTAAAAAGTAAGACTAGACATACATATCCAAATGAAGATCCTTTAGATACACTAAGATCGATTTCGCTATTATGAACTTCCCAAAAAGATACGCGTTATAATATCAGATCACCTGAGGTCTACTGTATGTCGCCATCAGATAATTTAAAGTGAACTCCTTCCGAAAGAAGATTTCACCCGACTTCCAATTTCCTAGCAAATTTACAGAAACCAATGTTATCAACAATCAAACGTTTTCCTAGTCCGAATGAACACCATATGAATTGCATATAACAGAGATCAAATACTGTCTGAAGCTGATGGACAATGTGATCTTTTTGATAGGTTAATAAAGGATTGGCACAATTGGCACTTTTGTCACGTGAAACTTCACCTTGAGACAAGGGAAATCTGGATGCTTAAGTGCATCTACTCACAATGGGATATAAGTACAGTTTGGCCCTATTTTTGACTTTACAGTCAGTATGAGAAGAACCATGAAACCAATAAAATGATCTGTACCATTGTTGATATCACGCACAACAGTGGCAACATCACCACCGGCACAAAAAGCTCTTCCTTTTCCCTACAGAAACAAAAACGCAAACAAAACAGTCATCTCCAAACTAAGAAAATATGTAGGATTTCCAAATTGGGATAGCAAAGTATGAAAGGAGAACATTTTAACAGAAGATAATGGCCACAGGATCTAACAATGTCAAGTAATCTTAAGGTCTTGCAATCTAAAGGAGCCAATGACAATGAATGCCAAAAATATTAATCTGACAACTGTTCCGTAATGTGATGTTGGACTTGAAAAAAGCATGCCTGTGAAGCCTAAATGGATGAGCACTTTGTTGTAGCTGACATGAATTACTTCAATGATAGGCATCTTTGGGTTGAGCAAATGCAAAATTTATAGACAGCCAACAATAATTCAAAGCTAGAGTGCACCTCTGCAACTCAGAACCAGACATTTGAAAGGCCATCCAACTCCCAAAAGCTCCAGAAATCTATTTATTTCTCATATTGTACACCAGTAGTCCCCATGTATATGATATGTTTAAAAAAAAAATAGGTCTTAAATGCAGTCAAAGGAGCTAATAAAACATAATTTACCGCGCTGCTCAGGCATATTAATAAATTGACAATTTTGTAAAACACATACATAAGTGAGCACACAGCCCTAGATGGTACACCAGCATGAGAAATTTCACCAAACGAAGTCCAATAAACTCTACCAATCTTCCAGCGGGCAAAAGGAATCTATCAATCTCCCAAAAGACAGTCTCAAGGCTCATGATTCTGATATTTCTACTTGTGCAATTTGGAGGGCTCTTAACAGTCATAAAAAAAAAAAATGCTTTGTATGAAGCAATGTACCTTTAAGATTAGCAACTTCACATTAGAATCCTTCTCATAAACAAGGAAAAGTTCCAATAACCGAGCTATCTGCGAACAAGAGTAACAATTAGTAATACAATAACCATGTAGCAAACAAAGCTTAATTAACGATGTGAGCTATTGAGGTTTGAGACAACAAGTAAAAGTTGAATATGTCACCTACACATATTTAAATAATATAAAATGACAACAGACCCCAACTGCCAACAAGGCGACTACCACAAAAGGCAGAAAAGGCATTCAAAAAGCAACAAACAATGGTATTACTGCATGACAATTCCACAGATATATTTTGCTGGATGCAAGAAAAGATGCTATTCAGGCTGAAGTGTGCTAAAAACAGACTCACGTATTTTATGCAGGAACTAACAACATCTTTGAAGAGTATGTGCGCATCGCCAGATTTGGTTCTTGATCTCATATAATAACCTTCTTTAACTATGACCTTTAGTAATGCGTGCTTCCAAATTTGCATAAAAAGGGAACATTCATCTTTTCTTAAGAAAAGAATAAAAACTCAAAAAGTTAAGCAGAGCACTACTACTGCTCTTAGCAAAACCACATGCAGTCTCCAAGGTATTAATCAAACGCAAGACAAGAGCAGGAACGTAAAATTTTAAAATGATCAACTAGATAATGCTATCAGATGTTAGTTTATCCTGTATGATGAAACTAATGAGTAGTTTTTGGATTGTGGAAAGAGCTTTCTCGAAAGTGCAGGATTACAGGTGCTCTATGTAGGAAAACTCAATAAATAAATTCCACCAACCATTTCGCAAAAAGCAACACCCGTGATTAGTTTGAAAAGCCTCAACAGAGAAACAGCAAATTGGCGACCAATGTAACAAAAGAACCCCATCCAACACTGCCAACCAAACAGTTAGAATGAAGGAAGACCCAACTGCAAAAAGTATCCAGCAGCCAGATAAGAGACATACCATATCGTAAGAAAGAGCATTCAGCTGCTTGGGTCTGTTTAGTATGAGTGCTCTCACAAAGGACTTCTCCTCCACCAAAACCTACAAAAACAAAGAAAATCGAATCTCCATCACAAGTTCTTAGAGGACTAATGCTCAGTTCTGTCGCGCCATAATCATTTGGAGAATAGTACTCCTACGCTCTAAAACACAAAAATGCAATGTTCCAATCAGCCGAACAACATCTGAAGCTAAAAATAAGATTTTTCAAACACCCATCATCATTTGAACCCTGATAGGCTTCCCCAAAATTCATATCCAGCGGCAAATTCAAAGCGCGGGGACAATCAAACTCAGTAGCACAGGCGCAATTCAATCGTCGAAGCCCCGACCGGATTCACTAATCACGCAACACTGGAAAGAAGCAACGTCTGGTCGCTTTGTCTGTAAAGTAACGGAGCTCAGTACCTGATCCTCCTGGCCATCCCTGGAGGAGAACGAAGCCATGGAACCTACCCTTCTCCGACTCCAAAGAGAGGCAGATTCAAACAAGACTCAAGTCAGAAACTCCTTCCACGATGAAGATCACAGAGAAACCTCAAACGGGTCTTCCTCGTACCCGGTCGCGCAGACACGAAACCAGCGAATGCTCGAACAGAAACAGCCGAAAACTCGACCTTGGCTGCTGCCGCTGCTGCTGCTTCTTGCGTCCGTTCGGAAGCGATGCTGACGCTCCGATCTGTGTGGGCCGATTTGGTAGGACAATAAAGAGTTTGGATAATGGTGAAAAAGGGGAGGGAAAATAATTTGTGGGGATTGAGTTATATTATTGCTTAGATGCTAATTAGATATGAACATAAATATCTTATTATAAAATTGATTTGAAGGCGGTGCTATTTCTACCTCTATATGGCTAAATCCACCCGATTTGCACCGTAAAGATAAAATTACATGTAGTTTCAATTTAAACTGGTGCTCCGAAATTTTATCTACCTGATAAAGAATTCCACATGTTTAGTTTTTGTTCATTGCTGATTTTTCATGAATATTAACATCTTTGTCTTTGTTAGATATTACTTTCAACAAAATTTGTTTTGTCGAAAAGAGAAATTTTAAAGAAATATTTTTTTTCTATATTGTTGATTAAATTTATGGATAAATTGTTAGGTAGAAAAAACTTAATTAAATCAAAACATTGCATAAAGTAAGAGTTTATTTTTAAAATACAAGTGAAATTTCATCAGTTTGGATTGACAAAAATGAATATTGTCAATGAGTTGTTTACAAATAATATCAAGATACCTCATTTATTGTGCATAATGTTTTTAGTGTATTGCTAGATACTCCTCTAATGTCATACATACTCCGTATAAGAGTATCTCACCAATAGAGTAAGTAAAAAAATTAAATTCTTTGATAGAGTAAATAAAGAGACCTTATATATATTTTAGACTAATGAAATTAATAAAATTTTCACTAAGAAATTGAGCTTTTGATATAGTTAGGACAAAAAATAGATAGGTTCTTATAAAATCAATAATGAAGAAGAAACTTTTCAATTTTATATTATATCAGAGAATGTCTTTTTTCCTTAATGCCAACAAGATAATTTTACACGAATCATGTAAAACATGATAAGAATATTTGAGAATTCACATTTTTAATACTAAAAGACCAAATAAGTGAAATGCTTAATTATGATAGCTATCCTAAATAGAAAAAGGAAAAAAGGAGTGGTGCCATTGCCTAAAAGTGCAATTGAAAGATTGATATTGATTTTGTCTTTTTATTGTAAATGAAGGTGAATTTAGTTGTTTGGGGTGGAAATAGTACCGTCATTTTGTTAATATTATGAAAAACCTTAAATTAGTACATTTAAAAAAATGTATTTCAAATTAATTTTTGGGTTACAAAAACTCCAAACTAGTACATTTATTATAAATTTATCCAAAATAAGTTTTGAATCACCAAAAATACCAAACTAATACATATATAACAAATTTACTTCAAATTGATGTAAGTTGTTATGTCGATTGAATTATTGCCATGTGTCATCTAGCTCAACAATTCTTGATATAATTTAACATAAATTAATGAGGGATAAATAGGTCATGAATTTACTATTTGTGGTATTAACCCTATATAATTATAAATAAATCTGAATTAGAAATATAAGTGAAAAATGAGAATTACTTGTCCCATTCCTCCAGTAGTTTCTGATCCTTTCCCTCCGTCTCTTTTCCTCCATTCAAGCATAGTGTCAACCTCAATCCTTTATCAATCTGGAAAATGAAATTAGTCTTAAAATTCTCTCTTTTTTTTTTTTTTTTTACAAAAAATGAATGATTTAAAAATATTTCTCTAAAAAAGATCACTTGTGTCATCTGAAATTATTTGTTGATGAATTTTTTCGCATTATCAATAATAATTTATGTCTAAATACTTTCACGAACAATAAAAATACTTTTTTTTTTTGTTTGGGTGAATGATACAGTAATTATTTTTTGAAATTTTCTTTCAAGTTATTTATTTATTTATTTGTGAATTAAGCGCACCGTAATGTTGTTCTCAAGTCTAAGTCGCTGTTCATTCATTCTTCTTTGTCTGCTCTTTCACTTGTAGGCTGGTTGTGATGGGCTATTTTGTGGCGCTTCATCTGATCGGGGTTCGGCTAGCCGGCACAATCCCAAGCCTCAAGTCAAAAGAGGTTTGATGTAAAATGAGATTTTCATCGAACACCAACCCAATATCAAACCTTTGACAAAGCCGATTCGCATTGCCTTTTTAAAGCTTTTGCATTAAAGGCAAAAGAACTTGTTTTTGTTCAAAGTAAATAGTGTTCTCTGATGTGCAAAATACTCACTGTGAAGCAACTTCGTTAAAATTATGGTGAAAAACGCAAATGACATGGACAGTACATCTGCCAAAGGGAAACTCTTGTGCAAGATCGCAGCCACAAGGCGGAAGAGGTTGCGAGACCTCAGGCGAGGATTGCAAACCCTACAACAAGCCTTGTGAGTGGCATGCCTGAGTTGCGCATGATCCCGAGAGGACTAACCGGAGCACGGTGGTGGCCACCACCACTTGCCTCTCTTTCTTTGTGAATTTCTGCAAATTGAAGAAGATGAAAATGGCGTGTAAATTATAAAAAAACTCGCAACGGTAAAGTGAGGATAAAAAATATTTAGTAACTGAGGTAAGTTGATCTTCTTGAAAGTGCCCAAGCTAAACCGAAGGGGGCTCGCACCAGGTTTTGATCAGTTTTTTTTAAGCAAAACTTTGGACCGAACACCTTACGGAAAAGGTCCTATGTAGCTTCATGACAAGGCATTCCCAAACGTATCCCGACCAAATCCGTCAATAAAACTCGCGAACCGATAGTCGGAAATTCATTCCCTACCCCCAAACCTTGGACCATGGATGCAACTCGTGGTGGCCGAATCAAATTGTGTAAATCGAACAATCAATGCCCTAACTACAAAGTTTGGGATTGAAAAACTTGATGGTAAGAGCGGCATTGGCCTTTTGACACAATTGCAAACTCTTTTGGTTCATAGATAGTGGATTATTGAAGGCGCCTTACTCGAAAATAACGTTTAGATGAAAGACATGGATGATCTAACGAATCACACCCTCTGAACAATTTGACAGTCATCTACAATTGATGAGAGGTTATGTGTCAATGATAGGCGGCAACTTTGTGGCTCGAGTTAATTTACGCGATGAAAGACCTAGTGAAATTTGACTGATATACTGGTGGAATCATATCCCCATGGTTAAGATATGAGCTTCGAATTAAGTTTCACAATCATCGAAATTCTTTAGGGAAATTTTCCAACGTCGGCGGCGTTGCCAATGTTGAAAAAGAGAAGTACTGGGTAGGGATGTAAATGGTTCGGTTCGGTTCCATTGTTTAGAAAAATCGAACTGAACCTAACCAATAAAAAAATTTATTGAACTGAACTGAAATTCAATTCGAACCGAACTGAAATCCCAGTTTGATTTGGTCTTTTAGTTTTTACTTTTGTTTGTTTTATTTTACATGCACTCCTTGAATAATTTTTTATTTTTCTAAAATAATTGATTTTTTAATTATTTTTTATTCTTTTTCTTTTTCTTCTTCATTGGCCGATCGCCAACCCTAGTGGCAGCCAGCAACTGACTAGAGGTGAGCTAGAGCCCCACCAGCCTATGGCAAGGCGAGTTTGTTTGACGCCGGCGAGCTCGAGCCTACCAAATTCGGTGAGCTGGGCGAGGCTTGAGCCTCGCCGGAGGTTGCTAAAGCCTTGTCAACGTCTGTAGACCCTTGGCAAGGCTCGAGCTAGTTAATGTTGAGCGAGCTTGGCTTTGTGGGCCTATGGTGAGGCTCCGCTTGCCTCTGGCCGTCATTGTCCACCACGGTGGCTAGCAACTAACCAATGAAGAAGAACAAGAAAAATAAAGAAAAGGAAAAAAAAAATCGAAAAATCGAAAAAATGATTTTTAAAAAATGAAATAAAAAATAAAAAATATATATTTTTATATTTCATTGGTTTGGTTTGGTTAACGAAACCGGTAAATACGGAACCCATTAAAAAAGCTTCAATTTTTAATGAAAATCAAATTGAATGAAAGCTTGATTGAAAAAAAACCGAACTTTTCGATTCGGTTTAGTTCGGTTTTGATTAATTTCAGTTTTCAATTTGATTTTTGACACTCTTAGCCCTGGGCCTAGGCCATGATCGTGGAATTTCGGAAGTTGTGGATGACGGCCATGCACGTGGCATAGGCGATTGACATGCAATGACTGATGCACATGGCAATGGCAAAAGTGACTAGTATGATGTCAAAAAAGGTTAAAAGTTCAAGAAAAATGTGGGAAAGTGGCGTCCAATAAACTTATGACTATGAAATAATGTCTTAGGAAAGAAGAAGGAAACGGACACTGTACCCAAGATTTTTTACTTAATTCTATCCAAATTTTCTTTCCTTTATTTTATTTTGGTAAATTCTCGCTCATGTGAGTTTGATTTATGCTCGTACTATGGTGGCTTTGAACCCGAAACCATTATTTTAAGTCAAGTTCACGTTCCTTTATAAACTGTACTTGTTCGATCAATAGCACAAGGGCTCCGTGTCTTTCGTATTTGCCAATTTTGAGTTTGGTTTTCACTTAGGGGGCTTGGCACCCATTTTGGTGAATATTAGAGAAAACAACTTAGGGCGTGCATGGAAACACTCCAAAAAAGTGTTTCCAGACACTTCTGTCTGACGGAAAGTGTTCCCAGGGAACAAAAAGGAACAAAATGCGTTTGGTTGCGTTTACATTCTTTTTTGTTTTTTTGTTTCTGAACGAAATAAGAACAGAAAAAAAGAAACAACAATTTGTTGTTTCTTGTTCCAAAAAAACAAAAATGAAGAAACATTTCCTAAGAGCTTCTTCTCTCTCTTCTTCTTCTCTTCTTCTTTTCTTCTTTTTTTTCTTCTTTTTCTTTCGCCTGTCGCCGGCCTCGGCCATGGCCGGCGACCAGGCCGTCGAGGCTCGGGCTCGCCGGATGCTGGCGAGCTCGAGCTCGCCCGGCCATGGCGAGGCTCGGCCTCGCCGAGGGCCGGCAAGCCTCGCCTCGTGGGGCAGCCTGGCGAGGCTCGGCCTCGCCGAGGGCCGGCGAGCCTCGCCGTGGGCGGGCGAGGCTCGGCCTCGCCGAGGGCCGGCGAGCCTCGCCGTGGCTGGGCGAGGCTGCTGCCCCGTCGGCCCGGTCGCGGGCCGGTGACCGGCCGAAAAAAGAAAAAATAAAAAAGAAAGGAAAAAATGAAAAATAAAATAAAAATGTTTAAAAAATTAAAAGAAACAAAAAAAGAATAAAATTTACCAAACGTGTTTCTGTTCATTTTTTATTCCCGGACCAAACGTTACCAAACGCGTTCTTTTGTTCAAAAATTGTTCCCAATGTAAACACTTTTTTGTTTTTCGTTCCCGAACAAAAAAGAACAAACGTTACCATTCGCACTTTAATTAAAATCTTACGACATACCTGTTTTGACTTCTTCTTTTAGACTATCAAAGAGTTAATGTTGGGTTTAGTCAAAAATCAAAGCCGAAACCCCGAAACTTCCTTTCTTCCTTTTTATTTTTATAATTTAGGGACATGGACGTATAGATCCGATTGCCCAAAGGCCCATAGAACAACATATGAAGCTTTCGTAACAAGCAAATGTTGATAGGTAAATTCACATACAATTTCTCTAAATTCTTTAGGAATTTGAATAAAATGTTAAATATGGATATAATGTCTTGCATGGTCATGAGTTTCTGGGGCTGTTTTGGCTGCTTTCTGTCTTTCTTGTCAGCAAAAGAGAATGTCTGTCGGTAATTATAGCAAGTGACCCGAAAGAGAAAATGTCTAATGTTTGACCAGAAGTATGACCCACTTAGAATTCGGATCTCATTCCTCGAACTCCATTCTCGTCGCACACTTCTTTCAAGCTTGCTAAACAAATCCTTATTGAGAAAGAAAGCATCAGCCACGAATTGATGGAGAACGTCCACCCGTTCGACGCTTGGAGGCAATACAACCACAAAGGAAGGAGGGAGATCCCAGAATAGAATGCCTCTCCATCTCCTATAAATTATCTTCCCATGTCTGAGAAAGCTTTGAGAAACCATTACAGCAAGCCATTTTTGAGAGAGAAAGAATGCAGGGCATTAAGGAGAAGTTTAGCGAGTTCAACACCGCGCGCAAGGTCAAGGCTGAGGCGAGGACCGAGGAGAAGGTACATGGATATCCTTTGATCCCTATTAGTACGCGATTGTATCGATCTTGCCGACACGAAATATAATCAAGTAGCAGCCTCAGGTTCCCAAAAAAGAAAGACCAATTAACACGTTTTTTGGCGACGAAACCCATTTGCAGGTCGAGAAGGATTACGCAAAAGCAAGAGCGGGGGTGGCGCACGAGGTGAGGTTGGCGAAAGAGGCCGAGGCCGACATGGACAAGCACGTGACCAAGGCCGAACGGCTGGCACGAAAAGAGCTGGCGAAACACGGGAACAGCGGTCCGAGAAACGGCAATGAGTACGGGAGCTACATGAATAGTGATCAGAGAGCTGCTGGTCCCATTGGAGCAGGCAATGCCACTACCAATCAGGTCAAAATCGCTTCTCCATCCCAAGCATCATCTGCTCCTCCATCCAAAGAGTTGTTGTAGGGTCCCAGAGAGTCTCATCTGCTGTGGGATAGAACTAGAGTGATTCTGCCATTTCCTTTTCTTTTAATTCTGGGTTTCTTACTATTCATAATGTCGCTCAACCAATGTAAGAATTTCTTTAAACTAGTTGGTATGATAACCTGAGCAAAATCACGAGCAAAATCACGATACGTGTTTGCCTCCGTGTAATGTCGTCTATATAATATGTAACAGACTTTGCTTAAACATAAATCTTTTGTGTGTATATATGGGTTTTGATTATTAGATTGGATAGCCTATAGGATTCCTAGTACCCGGTATGATTTCCTTTGTCCATTTACTCAATTATTGTGAATTAATTATAATTTTTTTTGGTGGTTGTGAATGACATAATGATTAATCATTTCATCAATTGTTTATTTTGCTAAATAAATGTAATAATTACATGTATATTGTTTATGTATTTGAACTCGGGGGGTTGGGTTTCGCTATGGAAAGAAAAGGGTTCCGACCATTATCCTTGAGCAGATTTTGCACTTGTCTAAATATGTCATACAGATGTAGCTTTGGTATGATTGTTCGACCAAATAATAATAATAATAATAATAATAATAACAATAACAACAACAACAACCACGATGATGATGATGCTGATGATGATGATGATGATGATGATCAAACGTCATGAAAATGCCTTTAGTAGGGTTATGATTATCCAATAATCAAACGTCATCAAAATGCCTTTAGTAGGGTTATGATTATCCGACAAAAAAATGTTATGATTGGTTGGATTTGGTATTTGCTCCGATACAACTAATTTAAGTTGTTATATAAGTAGTTCATGAAGTTTTCTTTTGGCTAGTCCATGAAAAAGTAAGTCATATTTATCGATTTTACACTACATTTGTTGATAATAACAAAATGTGAACCATACAAAAGAACAAATCAAACAAAATTAGACAAAATTTTGATAAATTGGTATTAAAATAGCGAACAATTTAATTTGATTAATTCCATTACAAAGCCGTACGAGAATCTTGAAAGACAAACGAGTATTATTGAAGTTGTGCCTATTTTGAACTTAACCTACCAAAATATATAGAGACATATTACAAAACCCTAGATTTAGAGCGTATTCAATTTTTCCCAGTTAAGGTATGGAACGAATTTTTTGTCTAGGGAAATCAACCGAATGATCGAAAATACAACCTTAATAGGGTATTTATTAGGTTCATTATCAAGTGTACCGATTCCATTATTAAAACTCATAAGCTATTCTATGTAAGTCATGGCATCAATAATGTTAGTATATAAATGAAATCCTCCTCCGGCGGCAACGGACGTAAAAATGAATCGGTGAATGTATATTGTTGCTCTAATCTTCTTTTCCTTTTTTGACAAGACATCACTTGATTTGTTCACACATATCTCATAAGCAATTCTTAGGCATATCAGCAATGCTGAGGCCATCATTTTGGTGTTTTCCGCCTCGATTTCGGATCGATGGACCGTTGCTATTCGAAAAAAATAAAATGCAAATTAGTCCATGCAACATAAAAGGCTGGTTAAGATAATGTGCTAGAATAGAGGCACATCAAATTTGGCAATCTCTAATGGGTATCCGTCATAATTGACTTGACAAGTTTTTCATCACTGCCTAGATTTCAGGTTGTGCTGAAATTATTGCACCAGAACATGATCCTAGCCTTGATCCCATTCGAAATTGAAATGCAAGACATAAACGGGGCATGATCTTATCCACCCTTGACAGTTCACCTGAGCTAAGAAAAGACTAACATCCAGGGCACATACCATATCAGCTCGGTATCCCAAAAAATAAATTTGTTACCCCAAATTCGATTTCTATTAGGAACCAGCGGACCTCAATCATCATCCCAGGAATCGCAAGAAGAGAAGGCGACAAAATCTTCTACCTCGCACTATATAAACCCTTATCGCCTAAGGGGCAACAAGGGCCCCCGCGGCAAAGATCGTCCAACATTTTCCTTCCGGAGCGCCCCAATTCCCTTAGCCATGACTAGAAAGAAAGCCGCTCTGGCGTACATCGCCAACGACGCCGCGAGGAAAGCCACTTTCAAGAAGAGGAAGAATGGCCTGATGAAGAAGGTGAGTGAGCTGAGCACGCTGTGTGGGATCGAGGCGTGCACCATCGTCTACAGCCCGTACCAGGCCGAGCCAGAGGTGTGGCCATCCATGCTGGGAGCACGCCGGGCCATCGCAAGGTTCAAGAACATGTCGGAGATGGACCAGAGCAGGCGGATGGTGAACCAACAAGAGTTCATCCGGCAGAGGATCGTGAAGGCCGAGGAGCAGCTGAAGAAGCAGCTGCGCGAGAACCGCGAGAGGGAGATCGTGCAGGTGATGTACCGGGCCCTCGTCGGGGAGGGGCTCCAGGGCCTGACCATCGTGGATTTGAACGACCTGGGGTGGATGCTGGACAAGACCGGGGAGGAGATCGAGGAGAGGATCAAGAAGCTGAAGAAGTCCGCGCCAAGCTCAGAGCAGGCAGCGTCGGCGGAGCCGCAGGCAGATAAGGCGGCTCCAGAGAACCATGCTGCCTTAAATGATTTCGTGGCCGTGGAGGCCGTGGAGAACCAGCCTTGGTACATGGACTTGCTGAAGCCGCGCAACGAGGGCGACGCCGTAAATCTCGACAGGATTGACCCGATGCCGTCGTACCCATACGGAAACCCTACTCCTTCATGGTCCGACTTCTACTTCCCATGAAGGAATTTGGGAGTGTTTAATTTTCTCGGTAAACATGAATAAAATGAAAATTAGGAGTGTCTGAGAAACGGCAACGAGTACGGGAGCTACATGAATAGTGATCAGAGAGCTGCTGGGCCCGTTGGAGCAGGCAATGCTACTACCTATCAAGTCAAAATCGCTTCTCCATCCCAAGCATCATCTGCTCCTCCATCCAACAAGTTGTTGTAGAATCCCAGAGAATTTCATCCGCTGTGGGATAGAACTAGAGTGATTCTGACATTTCCTTTTCTTTCCTTTTCTTTTAATTCCGAGTTTCTTTGTATTTGTAATGTCGCTCGTCCTATGTAAGAATTTATTTCATCCAGTTGGTGTGGTAACCGGAGCGAAATCACAATACACGTGTTTGCCTCCGTGTTATGTCATCTATATAATGTGTAATAAACTTTGCTTAAACATGGATCTTTTGTGTATATTTATGGGTTTTGACCATTAGATTGGATAACCTATAAAATTCCCAATACCCAATATGATTTCCGTTGTCCATTTAATCAATTATTGAGAATTAATTAGAATTTTCTTTTGCTGGTTAAGTGAAATGACATAATGAATAATTGTTTCGTCAATTGTTTATTTCGCTAAATACAGGTAATAATTACATAAATATTATTTATATATTTGAACCGGGGGGTTTGGTTTGAAAAGAAAAAGGTTCCGACCATTATCCTTGAGCAGATCTTGCGCTTGTCTGAATATGTCCTACAGATGCAGCTTTGGTATGATTGTTTGACCAGAAAAAAAATAAAAAAATCGAAGGTAATGCAAATGCCTTATTAGGGATATGATTATTCGACTGGAAAAAAAGAGAGGTTATGATTGGTTGGATTTGATATTTGCTCTAATACAAATAATTTAAGTTGTTATATAAGTAGCTTATGAAGTTTTCATTTGGTAGTCCATTAAAAAGTAAGTCATATTTATCGGTTTTACACTATATTTGTTGATAATGACAATATGTGAACCTAAAATACAAAAGAACAAGTCAAACAGAAATAGACAAAATTTTGATAAATTAGTATTAGAATAGTGAACAATTTAATTTGATTAATTCCATTACAAAACTTATGTGAATTTTGAAAGAAAAACGAGTATTACTGAGATTGTACCTATTTTGAACTTAACCTACCAAAATATATAGATACATCTTTCAAAATCCCTGATTTAGAGCGTATTTAGTTTTTCACATTTAAGGAATGGAACGAATCTTTTTTTATAGGGAAATCAACCGAAGAATCGAAAATATAACGATTTTATTAGGGAATTTATTAGGTTCATTATCAAGCGTACCGATTCTGTTATCAAAACTCACAAACTATTCTATATAAGTCATGACATCGATAATGTTGATATATAAATGAAATCCTCCACTAGTGGCAACAGACGTAAAAATGAATCGGTGAATTTATATCATCGCTCTAGTCTTATTTTCCTTTTTCGACAAGACATCACTCGATTTGTTCACACATATCTCATAAGCTAGTCCTAGGCATATCAGTAGTGTTGACGGCCATCATTTCAGCGTTTCTGCCATGATCTCAGATTGATGGACCGTTGCTATTCGAAAAATAAAATAAAATAAAAATTAGACCATGTAACGTGAAAGGTTGATTGAGCTAATGTGATAGAATAGAGAAACATCAAATCTGGCAATCCCTAATGGGCATCCGTCATAATTGACTTGACAAATTTTTTCATCACTGCCCAGATTTCAGGTTGTGCCGAAATTCTTGCACCAGAACATGATCCTAGCCTTGATTCCATTCGAAATGGAAATGCAAGACATAAACGAGGCATGATCTTATCCACCGTTGACAGTTCACCTGAGCTAAAAAATGACTAACATCCAGGGCACATACCATATTAGCCCGGTATCCCAAAAAATAAATTTTTTTACCCCAAATTCGATTTCTATTAGGAACCAGCGGGCCTCAATCATCATCCCCGGAATCGCAAGAAGAGAAGGCAACAAAATCTTCTCCGTTTTATAAAACGATTTTCTGCCTCGCACTATATAAACCCTTATCGCCTAAGGGGCAACAAGGGCCCCCGCGGCAAAGATCGTCCAACATTTTCCTTCCGGAGCGCCCCAATTCCCTTAGCCATGACTAGAAAGAAAGTCACTCTGGCGTACATTGCCAACGACGCCGCGAGGAAAGCCACTTTCAAGAAGAGGAAGAATGGCCTGATGAAGAAGGTGAGTGAGCTGAGCACGCTGTGTGGGATCGACGCATGCGCCATCGTCTACAGCTCGTACCAGGCCGAACCAGAGGTGTGGCCGTCCACACTGGGGGTGCACCGGGCCATCGCAAGGTTCAAGAACATGTCGGAGATGGACCAGAGCAAGCGGATGGTGAACCAACAAGAGTTCATCCGGCAGAGGATCGTGAAGGCCGAGGAGCAGCTGAAGAAGCAGCTGCACGAGAACCGGGAGAGGGAGATCGTGCAGGTGATGTACCGGGCCCTCGTCGGGGAGGGGCTCCAGGGCCTGATTATCGTGGATTTGAACGACCTGGGGTGGATGCTGGACAAGACCGGGAAGGAGATCGAGGAGAGGATCAAGAAGCTGAAGAAGTCCACGCCAAGCTCAGAGCAGGCAGCGTCGGCGGAGCTGCAGGCAGATAAGGCGGCTCCAGAGAACCATGCTTCCTTGAATGATGTCGTGGCCGTGGAGGCCACGCAGAACCAGCCTTGGTACATGGACTTGCTGAAGCCGCGCAACGAGGGCGACGCCTTAAATCTCGGCAGGAATGACCCGATGCCGTCGTACCCATACGGAAACCCTACTCCTTCATGGTCCGACTTCTACTTCCCATGAAGGAATTTGGGAGTGTTCAATTTTCTCGGTAAACATGAATAAGATGAAAATTAGGAGTGTCCGAGATGTTAAGATATGAAATCCTTTTCTATATTATTTTTTGAATATGAAATCTTTTTTTATATCTTTTTGATTTTCATATCAGCATACCAACTATAGATGAGTTTGTATTCCATGATTCTTGCTCTGTCAAAGATTGTATTTTTCCTTCTCTTTATAAGCGTGTACAATCTGTAAATTATGTGATATGAAAATTCATCCACAAATTGTGAGCTTCTTCATGGTATCAGAGCGTTTATGCTCCTAAGAGCTTTTTGATCTGATTATTTTGCATTTTTTTTTTCGCAATCTTCTGCACCCTCTAGCCATGGAAGTCACTTCAGAATCAGGTTGCACCACCTCGAATTCTAGTTCCGTTACCATCGGAACAGTTGCACCTAATGGTTTGATCTCGATCTCAGTCGCCATCCAATTGCCATTCAAGCTCTTTGCTGCCAATTATCCCTCTTGGTGTGCTCAATTTTAGGCGCTACTCATTGGTTATGATTTAATGGGATTTGTTGACGGAAACTTCTGTCTGTCCGCCTCTCACCGTTTCAACTAGCAATCAAACGATGCCAAATCCAGCCGCAACAACTTGGATTCACCGGGATTAGTTCTTGCTTCATGCAATTTTTGCATCTATATCCGAAGCTGTGATTCCTCTCATTGCCTCTTGCAATTCGTCACATGCTGCGTGGGCAAAAATCATGAATTTATATGCAAATAAATCCCGCTCAAGAGTTATGCATCTCAAGGATCAACTCTCTACTGCTCGCCGAAACTCACGTTATGTTTCAGACTTTTACAGGAACTTAAAGCCCTTGCCGATGAATTGGCAATCATTGACACTCCTATCTCCGATGATGATTTAGTCATTCATGCACTTCGAGGACTTGGAACTGAATACAAAGAAATCACAGCTTGTGAAAACACAATCAGCTTTGAAGAAATGCACGACAAATTGGTGGCCTATGAAACCCAACTAAAACTGGAGGAAATTAGACTTGAAGTAGCACTAGTCACAGCCAACTATAGCAACAGAAGCCGTGGCACAGGAAGCAACTCTTGCTGGCTCAACAATCGCGGCCGTCATCAAAATTATTCTTGATCTAACCAGCATCATGGACCTTCTCATAGGAGGTATTCTGATTGGGACAACAGAGAGCCTCGTTCGACATGTCAGTTTTGTGATCAATATGGACACTCAGTCAAATCTTGTTTTTGCATTCAAAATAGTCTCCGCGAACCTACTACTCATGTTGCAATAGCTCAATGTCACGAAAATGGAGGTGAGGACACTTGGAGTGCCATAACTTGGCACGCCGGGACACTTAAGTGCCATAACTTTAAAATGGTACACTTAAGTGCCATCATCGGAGTAAAATGGGACACTTAAGTGCCAATCTGGCAAAAAACCGGCCAAAATGCAGACGTGGCATTTTCCGACGACATGTTTACTGATGTGGCAATTTTTTTTTTTTTAAAAAGCACACGTGGAGGAGGAAAACGACGTCGCCCCATCCACCGTGCATTTGGCCAAACTAAACGACGTCATTTTTCGTTAGTGTTAAACGACCTCGTTTGGTTTATTTGGATTTTAACATTTCGTCGCTTCACACTAGGTTTGACGTCCTCTCCATCCATCGCCGTTCTCACAGCTCGCCGTTCGCAGTGATCGCCGCTGTCGCCGCCGCCTTTGTCGCCGCCATCGCCGCCGCTGCCGCCGCCGCCGTCGCCGAGGGGCCGCTCGTCGCTCGCCGTCGTCGAGGGCCGCGTCGCCGCCGTCGTCGAGGGCCGCGTCGCCGCCGTCGTCGAGGGCCGCTCGTCGCTCGCCGTCGCCGATTTGCTCAGGTTTTTCTCTTCTTCCTCTCCCCCGTGGTGAAATTAGGGCTCCGACTCGTTTATTAGGCTCGGACTTCAAATTTGGGGGTCGGACTGGGAAAGGTCAGGCTTGATGTGAGATTTATGGCTGAGATGTAGTGCTACAATCCTATTGGGGGTTCGAATTGACAGTTTAGGAGTGGCATTGAAATATAGGCTCGGTGTAGGGCTCGGCGGGGGGAAAATTAGGGCTCGGTGTAGGGCTCGACGTCGCCTCATCCACTCGTGATGTGTGATTCATTCAGGGTGTTGAATTGTGATGTGCAAAAGTAATTTGTAGTGGTCGGATGTGAAATGTGCGATGATTGGTGATTGTTAGGGTTCGAGTATTGGACTTTGCACATGTTCGAATCGAAGGTTGTGGGGATGGGGACTTCTGGATATTTTTTTAATAAATTGCATTGTTGAGGACCCATGCCGAGGAATCTCTCCATATTTTAAAGAAATGCGACGGCATAATCAAAGCGGTTGTGGGGTCCCATCTTTATTTTTATTTGTCCTTGTCCCGAGACCTCTTGTTTTCAAGTCGCAATGTCCGACCGCATCTTCCCTCTCTCTTCTTCTTTTCTTTTCTTTCTTTAATAAAGAGTGTAGGGACCTCCACTTGCAATTGTCTGTTCTTTGTGAATGTGGTCCCAAAAGTTAATTGTATATTTGTCCTCTTTTGTTGCGAAATGACGCATAAAGACTATGTTGCTGTCATCGTTTACTACGGTGGAGATTTTGTGATTGGGGAGGATGAGTGGGAGTATGAGGGGGAATGAGGGTACTATCTTTGTAGATATAAAGAAGGTATCTTATATTGGATTTGTTAGGGATATAGTGACATTTTTGCCTTGTAGAGTACAAAAGTTACTGTACTGTGTTCCTGGGAAAGGCTTGAGAGATGGTTTGAGAGTTTTGGAAGATGATAATGGTTTTAGGGATGTCTTATATCATTATCTTCATGGCGAAGAGGCGAAAGTGTTTGTTGAAAACAATATTGAGGACGAAGATGATGACAGAGATACCACCCAAGTAGGAGAAGGAGGAGATGAAGTAGGTCATGATGGACAGGGATGGGGAGGAGAGGGGGCGAGATGCTGTTCACCGAGCGATTGTGACATGGGTGATGTCACCATCACTGAATTAGATTGGGAAGTAGCTGAATCCAGTGACGGTGATGATGACGATGACGATGAAGGGTTGGCTGCTGAAGCTGAAAATTTGTTAATCTTAAGTGACGCCGATGATGAGGAGCTTACACAGTCAAGGAAAAAACAAAGGGACTTTTTGTCAGATAGATTTGCAACTTTGCATGTAGCTGTTCATCCAAACAGAGACGAAGGCCTTGCGCAGATGTTGGTGTTGCCGGCCGTGTCCTCGGAGACAGATTATGAAGAAAGCATCGACACCGCAACTTCCCGACGAAGTTGAAGAAGATCAACGAGCTGTGCGTAGAAGGAAAAGTAAGTTTCCTTCCTATGATCCATCTCGTTGCGTCTCCTACTTTGTCGTAGGGGTATGAAATTTCATGATGCGATACAATTTAGGGAAGCTATACTGAAGAACTCCATTGCTGCACAAAGAAATATTGATTTCATTAGAAATACCAAGAAATTTGTAAGAGCTAGGTGTTCGCAGCAAAACTGTCCATGGACGATTTACAGTGCGTTTGTTAAGAAGAGTGGGTCTTTCAGATTAGAGCCTACCAAGAGGAACACACTTGTTCCATTAATTTTCAAAACAAAAGGGTAACAAGTGCATGGTTGTCCAAGCACTTCTTCGATCCGATCAAGGTGATGCCCAACTTGAAACTTGCTAACTTTAGGATGCTGGTGAAGGAGCGTGTAGGCATCAATGTATCTAGGAATCGGTGTAAAAGAGCAAAGCAAAAGGTGATAAAGGTACTTATTGGTCAAGTATGCTAAGGAATATGGACAGTGTGGGAGTATGCTTGGGAGTGTAGGCTGCAAAACCCTACAAGTAGAGTGTATGTAGAGGTGATTGAGAGACCGCTTCCTGATCATGGGACCAAGTTCGATAAGTTTTATGTGTGCTTTGATGCATGCAGACGAGGATTTTTAGCTGGTTGTAGACAGATTATAGGATTGGATGGTCAAGCTTTCTTGAAGGGCTTGTGCAAGTGAGAATTGTTGGCAGCGATTGGAAGAGATGCGAATAACCAAATGTTCCCACTAGCTTGGGCTATTGTAAAGATTGAGAACAAGGACAATTGGTCCTGGTTCTTGAAAAATCTGATGGCTTACTTGGAGATAACAAACGGGGAAGGGTGGGCATTCACGAGCGACCAATAGAAGGTAATGCTTGCTTTTTGAAAAATTTAGTCAATAGTTTGCTTTGCTTTGTAATATGAACATGTAATTTGCTCTAGTATTTCTTACTTTGAATTATTGCAGGGATTGGTTCCGGTAGTAGCCGAGTTGTTGCCCCATGCTGAACATCGAATGTGCGCGCGGCACATATACGGAAATTGGGCAAAGAACTATAAATGGGATAAGCTGCAATTGCAATTTTGGCAATTAGCAAAGAGTGCAAACATGGCTGACTTTAGAATAGCCAAAGAAGGACTGCTTCAGTTGACAAAGGAAGGTTGTGCTACCCTATTTCAACTAGAACCGAAGCATTGGTGCAGGGGCATTCTTTAGTCGAGTTCAAGTGCGATAACGTCGACAACAACATTTGTGAAGTATTTAATTCGAAGATAATAGATGCCGAGATGCAAACCAGTCATCTCAATGCTTGAAGATATACGAGTTGCGGTTATGACTTGGCTGCGAAACAAAGAGATGAGGCTGCAAAGTGGACAAGACAATATGGTCCTAGGATTGTGAAGAAATTGGATGAGAACTTGGCTGCAAGTATGCATTGTCATCCCATTTGGAATGGAGATGACGGATATGAGATAATGAAGGGTGCAGATAAGTATGTTGTCAATTTAGGAAGTAGGAATGTTCATGTAGAGCATGGCAAGTAAGTGGAATTCTATGTGCACATATGTGCCATCCAGTTGAAGGGCGACAATACAGATGATTACATCGATGATTGGTACCATAAATCAAAATATCTTGCTTCCTATCAGTTTATGATGCAGCAAATTAGAAGTAGCAAGTTTTGGGAGCCCACAGATCATGAAGCACCTCAACCTTTGCCACTGAAGAAGACAATTGGAAGGACAAAATGAAGACAAAGAATGGCGGAGGGAGAGGTCTCGGGTCAAAAAGAATGAGCAGGGCGGTGCAAAGATCACGTGCTCTTATTGTCGCCTAACAAGCCACAATATTAAAGGTTGTCAATTGAGGAAGCAACAACGGTTGAGGCAAGGTGAAGGGCCTAGTGAAGAGAGAGTTGGAGAAATGCACACAAAGGGGCCAAGTGAGTCGACTTGTTCTTCGCCAACAAGTAGAACCCCGTAAGTCATGAAATTTATTTTATGTTTATGTTGCTTTCTTGTCGTTTATCATAAAAATGTACATAATATCCTATTTGGCCTTGTATGTAATGTGTTTGTTAGGTCACAAGAAGAACCTCGGTAAGTCATGAAACCGAACACTGTTTGAAGAAGGCAAGGTAGAACACACCGGTGAAGGATTGGCCCAAAGATCACGGCCAACCGAAGGATTCACCCAAGCAAAGCATTAGGGCTAGCTGAAGGATTAGCCCAAGCAGCATCACGGCCAGTGCAACAATCGTTCTTCTTGAGCGAAAGAAATACCCAATGCTAAATTCAACCAATTTGTATTCAGTTTTTATTATTATATGTCTCGATATTATATTTATGGTATCTTTTGGCCTCTTTCTCAGGTTCGAAGAAAGCAAGTTGGAACTCAACTGCCAATTGAAGGGCCATCATAGAAGCCACCTCAAGGATCATCACAGGAGCCACCAGAAGAATCACTACAAGGGGCACCACAAGTACCACCACCAAGTACCACCCGAAGGCCCAACGAAGGAGGTGTCATTGAAGTTGAAGGGCTACACGAAGGACAACTAGAACAAGGCCGAGTGAAGGGCAGGTACACAAAGGCCATCTAGAAGACGCCCAAAGACAATTGGTCGAAGAAGCCCCGCCGTAGTTAAAGGGCCCAAGAAAGCAGGAAAAAGGGGCAACAAATCACAAGTTCCTGAAAGTGACGCCCTATTCAAACAAGAGGGGCACTTGGGAAGAGGTTAAGACAATATGGCTATGGCCTTTATACGAGATGAGCGTCTTTGGAACAAACATTCTCAATGTAAGTTTTATTGGCTGCATTTAATTTAATTTATGCTGTAGATTTTTGCTAACAATTTATTGTTTTTTGTAGCCCGGGAGAAGTTCGGAAGTTCTTATCTCGGCCCAACTCAAGAATCGATGGCTGCACCAACAAAAAAGAAAACATCAACATCAATCATGCCAACAAAAATAAGAGAAAGAACCCAGCTCCAAGACTCCTCAGCTCCTTTTGATTCAATTCGGCCTAGGACATTTGCAGCTCCATCCGAGTCGGTGGATACCGAGAAGGTTGAAGAAGAAGTTGCACGTCCGGTTAGAAAGAGTGCCAGAATTATGAATCAAGTGAAAGGCCCATCGAAAGGAGGACGAACAGGGGGTGTTGTGCATATTGATTGATGAGATGAGATGTGATAGGATTTGTGGAGCTTAGGAGTAAAAACAGTTATGTAAACGATGATGTTGTCGTGCATATAGAAAGTCTATGGATAACCATATTTTGTTTTTTTCTTTAGTTTGTCATTCATTGATGTTGTCAGACTCAGACTTGATGAAATATCAATGAAATGACATTGATGTTGTCAGACTCAGACTTGATGAAATATCAATGAAATGATCTTGCGCTGCTTGTCAATTTATGTTGTTGTTTATCATGGATTTTGCTTTTACTTGTTGCCGCCGCTTGTTGGTGTTCTCGTGGTGATAGCCGAGGCTTGGTGTATCCGGTGATGGTGGATGGTGATGTTTGGTGGTAGTCGGTTGTTGTTGGGGTGCTAATGTGGTGGCCGGGGTGCTGGTGTGGCCGGTGGTGATGCCTGGTGATTATTGGTTTGTGGTGGGGTTATAGGCTTAAGCGGCTACATCTACACACTGGGTACAAGTGTGCGGTTGCACATCTTACACCATGTGTACTGGTGCAAACTAGTGCAAGGCTCAACTTGCACTAGTATCTTGTCTGCAACACCACCAAAGATGGTGGTGGCCGGAGCGCCTAGTGTGTAGTGTGGCTAGTGGTGATGGTTGGTGGTGTCGTCGGTGTTGGTGGCTGGCGCAATTTTTACAGAAAACCCACAAAAAATTGGCACTTAACTGATCCTATTCTAAAAAAACTTGGCACTTAACTGTTCACTTTTAACTACAAGTGACACTTAACCGATCACTTTAACAATAACTTGACACTTAAGTGATCATTTTTCATCGCGACTAGCACTTACGTGATTACTAAATACAACTTATGGCACTCGAGTAATCACTCATGTTTGTCTTGTGTATATGTTGGTCTGCATCAAAACAGAGAAGATGATTCTGCATCAAAACAGAGAAGATGATGGTAAACTTATGGCAAGTCCATACGACAGCACAAACAACAACAAAGCAACAATGATCTTGTTCCACAACACAAACTTCTTCGCATCTTTCAAAAAGAAAAAACCCAACGTTTAATCCAGAACAACACCATTTTTAACTATGGCAGTCGGAGAAACTTTTTCTCATTTTCAAATACTTTACATTTCATCATAAAGTACAATAGACAACAAAACAACACCATAATACACGATTGGTAACACTTTCGTTCAATTTTCATCATTGGAACTTCATTCTTGAAAGGTTTAGTTGAAGATGCTTGAGCGTGCATTGAGACTTCATTCTTCAAAAGTTTAATTGAAGACACTTGAGCTTGCATTGAGTCAACATCGTCCAAGTCGTCCACGAACACAGATGGAGATTGCTGTCTTTTATGAAGTAGATCCAATATCACCTCTCGTGGCTCGGCCGAGAACTTCTCATCGATCCATTTGAAGTATTTGCACTTCGACACTTCTTTATATCGGGCGCATCCATAAAATCTTCTCCCAGGATTGATTTGAGTCCACAATGTTCTTCTTGGACTCAGTAACCCACAAAAACAGAAACGCTGGCCTTCTCCTTCGCTTCGGTGAGAGGAAATTGAGGCGCTGCTGCGAGTCCCCGCTCTCCATTTCCAAGATTCGACGAAGGAATTTTGGGCAAATGAAAATTAGGGTTCGAGACTTCAATTCCGAGCACTTCAATAGGGATTTTGGCCAATTTAGGGTTTTAGATTTGGGGCATTTGGGGACACGACGTCATTTTTGGAAGATTAAGGGCTTTTATTATGCACACGACGTCGTTTCTGGTGAGTGAGAGCCGACTCAGCTCTCCGGCGAGCTACGTAGGCAAAAAATAATAATAAAATATTGCCACGTAGGATTTCCGGCAAGGGTCGCCGGAGGTGGCACTTAAGTGTCCCACTCGAAAAAAAAAAAAGTGGCACTTAAGTGTACCGTTTTGAAGTTATGGCACTTAAGTGTCCCGGCGTGCCAAGTTATGGCACTTGTGCTGGACTTCTGCCCACGAAAATGGCTAGCTACTAGACTCAGGAGCATCACATCACGTCACAAGCAATCTCAACAACCTCACCACTCACTTCGAGTACGAAGGCCCCGATGAGATTGTCATTGGTGATGGCACAGGTTTGCGTATCAATCACGTTGGTTCTACTAATTTATCCTATCCAAACCAATCCTTTAAATTAACCAATGTTTTATGTGCACGTGATAGTACAAAAGACCTGATTTCCGTCTCACAATTTTGTTGTAATAACCATTCATCTATCGAATTTTTTGCCAATTATTTTTTGGTGAAGGACCTTCGCACAGGAGTGACGTTACTTCGAGGAGGGCTTAGCAATGGTGTGTATCGGATGCCTCTCACAAACACTCATCCAAAATTCATAGCCTTTGTCAGTGAGCGGACAAAACCGATGGTTTGGCATAATCGACTAGGTCATCCTTCATTTCGTATTCTAAGTCATGTTCTTAACAATTTTCCAACTCGTTTGTCTTCTAAGTCAATCGTAGACTCTAAGTTATCCTGTGATGTGTATCGGTGCAATAAGAGTCACAAACTTCCATTTGGGGTATCAACTCTTGTAAGTCATTTTCACTTGATATTTTTTTTTTTTTTTTTTGGGTCCTGTGTCAACTGTTTCAATTGATGGTTTCCGTTACTATCTTATATTTGTTGACCACTATACGAAATACACTTGGCTTTATCCTATAAGAAAAAACAATAAGATGTTACTCAAATTTTTGAATAGTTCAAAAGATTGGTTGAAAAACAATTTTTTTTCTCTATTCGAAATTTATACTCGGATGGTGGTGGAGAATTTCAAAACTTAAAACCTTTTCTTGCAAAACATGGAATTTCCCATCTAACTACACCACCACACACACCGGAACACAATGGAACTACAAAAAGAAAACACCGACATATAGTTGAAACCGGACTTGCCCTATTACACAAAGCAAATTTACCACATTCTTTTTGGTCATATGCATTTCAAATTGTTACATACCTCATTAATTGTTTGCCAACACCCATTCTAAATATGCATTCACCATTTCAAACATTATTCCAAATGGATCCCAATTATAAAAAACTTCGCACATTTGGTTGTCTTTGCTATCCGTGATTATGTCCATACAACTCAAATAAACTTATGTCCCGCTCTCGACAATGTATATTTTTAGGGTATTCATTGTCACAAAGTGCGTATAAATGTTTTGATCTACAAAATAACCGTCTTTATATCTCACGTCATGTTGTGTTTGAAGAAAACACATTCCGTACCAAACACTTCTCAATACTAAAAGTGTCTTGTCAACCTCTCAAAGTTCATCTCCTCCACCTAATGTTTCACTTCCAGTTTTAGTGCCAAACATTGGACCATTTGCACAGGTGCCCCCTCGAGGCAACATTCCATCCCGTGTTGCATTCTCATCAACTTCCCAACCCTCACATCAATCCCAACAAATGCCACCTCTTGAAAACCCAATTGCCACTATCAATAATAACCAAACATCAACCCCCAAAAATCCACCTTCAAGAACTCACAAAATGACCACCAGATCCCAAAATAATATTTTCAAGCACAAACAACTCAACCACATCATCACCAAACACCCACTTCCACCGACTATAGAACCAACGGGAATTATACAAGCTATGTGCGATCCTCAATGGCGTGAAGCAATGTCGGCTGAGATCAATGCCCTTATTCGTAACGGGACTTGGGAACTAATACCTTTTGATCCATCTTTGAATGTTGTAGGTTGCAAATGGGTTTATCGGATAAAAAGACATGTGATGGTAGTATTGAGAGGTACAAGGCACATCTTGTGGCCAAAGGTTTTCACCAACAACCGGGCCTTGATTACACCGATCCATTTAGCCCAGTCATCAAACCAAATACTATTCGGGTGGTTTTATCATTGGCTTTAATGCGTGGATGGACATTGAGACAAATGGTCGTCAACAATGCCTTCCTCCAAGGCACTCTTCAGGATGAGGTTTACATGTCACAAATGCTTGGCTTTAAGGACGCAGAAAAACCAACACATATTTGCAAACTTCGCAAAGCCATATATGGGTTAAAGTAGACTCCGCGGGCTTGGTATAATGAGCTAAGTTCATTCCTTCTCACAAATTCATTTGTCAATTCAAAGAATGATAGTTCATTGTTCATTTACTCTCATGGTGGTGTTCAAGCATATTTTTTAGTGTACGTGGATGATCTCATTATCACAGGAAGTGACCAAAATTTTGTTTCGGATTTCATCAACACTCTCTCTAATTGGTTCTCAATTAAAAACTTAGGGCCACTGCATTTCTTTTTGGGAATTGAAGTCATTCCTACAAAGACTGGCTTACTTCTTTCTCAACATAAATACATAAGAGAGCTACTTAAGCGCTTCAAAATGGGAGATGCAAAAGAGGTAGCGACACCATTAGCCACGGGTCAATCTCTTTCGGTTCATGACAAAGAATCACCAGCCAATGCTACAGAATTTCGAAGCCTCATTGGCGCACTTCAATACCTCAACATCACTCGCTTGGATCTTGGTTTTGCAGTAAACAAGCTATCTCAATTCATGCATAAGCCGACCACAACCCATTGGACAGCTGTAAAAAGGCTTTTACGCTATCTTAAGGGAACATTATTCCATGGGTTGCACTTGAGACGTGACACACAACCTGTGCTTCATGCCTACACCGATGCATATTGGGTAGGAAACATTGATGATCGCACATCTACTTCGGGTTTTGTGATTTATATAAGGGCCAATCCTATCTCTTGGAGTTCTTGAAAGCAATGATCAGTTGCACGGTTGTCTACTGAAGCAGAATATCGAGCCATTGCCACGGCCTCGGCGGAACTCATTTGGGTAAAATCTTTGCTCAAGAACTTGGCATTCACATGGACACGGCACCAAGCTTGTATTGTGACAACATAGGTTTATGTTTGTGCAAATCCCGTCTTCCATTCCCGAGTGAAACACATTGAGATAGATTACCATTTCATTTGGAAACTTGTTAAGCTAGCAAAATGCGAGTCTCTCATATTTCCACCCGTGATCAACTTTCCGACATTCTCACGAAACCATTATCAAGGCTGCGGAAAATACAATTATGAGACAAGATGGGTATTTCTGATGGAACGTCCATCTTGCGGGGGCATGTTAAGATATGAAATCCTTTTTTGATATTATTTTTTGAATATGAAATCTTTTTGATATCCTTTTTATTTTCATATCATCATACCAACTGTAGATGAGTTGGTATTCCATGATTCTTGCTCTATCAAAGATTGTATTTTTCCTTCTCTTTATAAGCGTGTACAATCTATAAATTATGTGATATGAAAAATCATCCACAAATTGTGAGCTTCTTCTTCGAGAAATGGCAACGAGTACGGGAGTTACATGAATAGTGATCAGAGAGCTGCTGGGCCCGTTGGAGCAGGCAATGCTACTACCTATCAGGTCAAAATCGCTTCTCCATCCCAAGCATCATTTGCTCCTCCAACCAACAAGTTGTTGTAGAATCCCAGAGAATTCATGTGTTGTGGGATAGAACTAGAGTGATTCTGACATTTCCTTTTCTTTCCTTTTCTTTTAATTCCGAGTTTCTTTGTATTTGTAATGTCGCTTGTCCTATATAAGAATTTCTTTCAACCAGTTGGTATGGTAACTAGACCGAAATCACGATACACATGTTCGCCTCCGCGTTATGTCATCTATATAATGTGTAATAGACTTTGCTTAAACATGGATCTTTTGTGTATATTTATGGGTTTTGACCATTTAGATTGGATAACCTATAAAATTCACAATACCCAATATGATTTCCTTTGTCCATTTAATCAATTATTGAGAATTAATTAGAATTTTCTTTTGCTGGTTAAGTGAAATGACATAATGACTAATTGTTTCGTCAATTGTTTATTTCGCTAAATACAGGTAGTAATTACATAAATATTATTTATATATTTGAACCGGGGGGTTTGCTTTGAAAAGAAAAAGGTTGCGACCATTATGCTTGAGCAGATCTTGCGCTTGTCTGAATATGCCTGCAGATGCAGCTTTGGTATGATTGTTTGACCAAAAAAAAAAAAAAAAAAAAAAAAATCGAAGGTAATGCAAATGCCTTTAGTAGGGTTATGATTATTCGACCGGAAAAAGAAAGAGGTTATGATTGGTTGGATTTGGTATTTGCTCTAATACAACTAATTTAAGTTGTTATATAAGTAGCTTATGAAGTTTTCATTTGGTAGTCCATTAAAAAGTAAGTCATATTTATCGATTTTACACTATATTTGTTGATAATAACAAAATGTGAACCTAAAATACAAAAGAACAAGTCAAACAGAATTTTAATAAATTGGTATTAGAATAGTGAACAATTTGATTTGGTTGTAGGGGAAGTAGAGCTTGGTCAAGCCGGGGGTGGGGTGGGTTTATCCCCGTTAGGACCCCCGTGGGTTATCATTACTGGGTTTTAGGTCTCTAGTTGATTCCGATAGACCCCCAGTGTTTCACGCCCCCTCCTCGGAATTTTCCCTGGGGGAGGTTCCCTCACATGGGCTTGAGGGGGTGAACAATTTGATTTGGTTAATTCAATTACAAAAATGTGTGTGAATCTTGAAAGAAAAACGAGTATTACTAAGATTGTACCTATTTTGAACTTAACCTACCAAAATATATAGGTACATATTTTAAAACCCTAGATTTAAAATGTATTCAGTTTTTCGCAGTTAAGGAATGGAACGAATTTTTTGTATAGGGAAATCAACCGAAGGATCGAAAATATAGCGACCTTATTAGGGTATATATTAGGTTCATTATCAAGCGTACCGATTCCGTTATCGAAACTCGCAAACTATTCTATATAAGTCGTGACATCAATAATGTTGATATATAAATGAAATCCTCCACTAGCGGCAATGGACGTAAAAGTGAATCGGTGAATGTATATCGTCGCTCTAATTTTCTTTTCCTTTTTCGACAAGACATCACTCGATTTGTTCACACTTATCTCATAAGCTATTCCTAGGCATATCAGTAGTGCCGATGGCCATTATTTCAGCGTTTTCCACCACGATCTCAGATTGATGGACCATCGCTATTCAAAAAATAAAATAAAATAAAAATTAGACCATGTAACAAGAAAGGTTGATTGAGCTAATGTGCTAGAGTAGAGGTACATCAAATCTGGCAATCTCTAATGGGCATCCGTCATAATTGACCTGACAAGTTTTTTCATCACTGCCCAGATTTCAGGTTGTGCCAAAATTATTGCACCATAACATGATCCTAGCCATGATCCCATTCAAAATTGAAATACAAGACATAAACGGGGCATGATCTTATCCACCCTTGACAGTTCACCTGAGCTAAAAAAAGACTAACATCCAGGGCACATACCATATCTGCCCGGTATCCCAAAAAATAAATTTGTTACCCCAGATTCGATTACTATTAGGAACCAGCGGACCTCAATCATCATCCGAGGAATCGCAAGAAGAGAAGGCAACAAAATCTTCTACCTCGCACTATATAAACCCTTATCGCCTAAGGGGCAACAAGGGCCCCCGCGGCAAAGATCGTCCAACATTTTCCTTCCGGAGCGCCCCAATTCCCTTAGCCATGACTAGAAAGAAAGCCGCTCTGGCGTACATCGCCAACGACGCCGCGAGGAAAGCCACTTTCAAGAAGAGGAAGAATGGCCTGATGAAGAAGGTGAGTGAGCTGAGCACGCTGTGTGGGATCGAGGCGTGCGCCATCGTCTACAGCCAATACCAGGCCGAGCCGGAGGTGTGGCCGTCCACGCTGGGGGCGCGCCGGGCCATCGCAAGGTTCAAGAACATGTCGGAGATGGACCAGAGCAAGCGGATGGTGAACCAACAAGAGTTCATCCGGCAGAGGATCGTGAAGGCCGAGGAGCAGCTGAAGAAGCAGCTTCACGAGAACCGGGAGAGGGAGATCGTGCAGGTGATGTACCGGGTCCTCGTCGGGGAGGGGCTCCAGGGCCTGACCATCGTGGATTTGAACGACCTGGGGTGGATGCTGGACAAGACCGGGAAGGAGATCGAGGAGAGGATCAAGAAGCTGAAGAAGTCCGCGCCAAGCTCAGAGCAGGCAGCGTCGGCGGAGCTGCAGGCAGATAAGGCGGCTCCAGAGAACCATGCTGCCTTGAATGATGTCGTGGCCGTGGAGGGCCTGGAGGCCACGCAGAACCAGCCTTGGTACATGGACTTGCTGAAGCCGCGCAACGAGGGCGACGCCTTAAATCTCGGCAGGAATGACCCGATGCCGTCGTACCCATACGGAAACCCTGCTCCTTCATGGTCCGACTTCTACTTCCCATGAAGGAATTTGGGAGTGTTTAATTTTCTCGGTAAACATGAATAAGATGAAAATTAGGAGTGTCCGAGAAACGGCAACGAGTACGGGAGCTATACATGAATAGTGATTAGAGAGCTGCTGGGCCCGTTGGAGAAGGCAATGCTACTACCTATCAGGTCAAAATCGCTTCTCCATCCCAAGCATCATCTGCTCCTCCATCCAACAAGTTGTTGGAGAGTCCCAGAGAATTTCATGTGCTGTGGGATAGAACTAGAGTGATTCTGCCATTTCCTTTTCTTTCTTTTTCTTTTAATTCCGAGTTTCTTTGTATTTGTAATGTCGCTCATCCTATGTAAAAATTTCTTTCAACTAGTTGGTATGGTAACCGGAGCGAAATCACGATACGTGTTCGCCTTTCGTTATGTCATCTATATAATGTGTAACAGACTTTGCTTAAACATGGATCTTTTGTGTATATTTATGGGTTTTGACCATTAGATTGTTCCCAATACCCAATATGATTTCGGTTGTCCATTTAATCAATTATTGTGAATTAATTAGAATTTTTTTTTCTTTGCCGGTTAAGTGAAATGACATAATGACTAATTGTTTCGTCAATTGTTTATTTCGCTAAATAAAGGTAATAATTACATAAATATTATTTATATATTTGAAACGGGAGGTTTGCTTTGAAAAGAAAAGGGTTCCGACCACTATCCTTGAGCAGATCTTGCGCTTGTTTGAATATGCCCTGCAGATGCAGCTTTGGTATGATTGTTTGAAAAAAAAAAAAGAAAAAGAGGTTATGATTGGTTGGATTTGGTATTTGTTCTAATACAACTAATTTACGTTGTTATAAATTAGCTTATGAAGTTTTCCTTCGGTAGACCATTAAAAAGTAAGTCATATTTATCGATTTTACACTCTATTTGTTGATAATAACAAAATGTGAACCTAAAATACAAAAGAACAAGTCAAACAGAATTTTGATAAATTGGTTTTAGAATAGTGAACAATTTAATTTGATTAATTCCATTACAAAACTGTGTGTGAATCTTGAAAGAAAAACGAGTATTACTGAGATTGTACCTTTTTTTAACTTAACCTACCAAAATACATAGATACATATTTTAAAACCCCAGATTTAGAGATATTCAGTTATCCGCAGTTAAGGAATGGAACGAATTTTTTGTATAGGGAAATCAACCGAAGGATCGAAAATATAGCGACCTTATTAGGGTATTTATTAGGTTCATTATCAAGTGTACCGATTCCGTTATCAAAACTCGCAAACTATTCTATATAATTCAACACATCAATAATGTTGATATATAAATGAAATCCTCCACTAGAACGGACGAAAAAATGAATTGATGAATATATGTCGCCACCCTAATCTTCTTTTCCTTTTTCAACAAGACATCACTCGATTGGTTCACACATATCTCATAAGCTATTCCTAGGCATATCAGTAGTGCCGACGGCCATCATTTCAGCGTTTTCCACCATGATCTCGGATCGATGGACCGTTACTATTAGAAATATAAAATAAAATAAAAATTAGACCATGTAATGTGAAAGGCTGATTGAGCTAATGTGCTAGAATAGAGGCACATCAAATCTGGCAATCTCTAATGGGCATTCGTCATAATTGACCTGACAAGTTTTTTCATCACTACCCAGATTTCAGGTTGTGCTTCTTGCACCAAAACATGATCCTAGCCTTGATCCCATTCGAAATTGAAATGCAAGACATAAATGGAGCATGATCTTATCCACCCTTGACAGTTCACCTGAGCAGAAAAAAAGACTGTAACATCCAGGGCACATACCATATCAGCCCGGTATCCCAAATAATAAATTTTGTTACCCCAAATTCGATTTCTATTAGGAACCAGCGGACCTCGATCATCATCCCAGGAATCGCAAGAAGAGAAGGCAACAAAATCTTCTCCATTTAATAAAACGATCTTCTACCTCGCACTATATAAACCCTTATTGCCTAAGGGCCAACAAGGGCCCCCGCGGCAAAGATCGTCCAACGTTTTCCTTCCGGAGCGCCCCAATTTCCCTTAGCCATGACTAGAAAGAAAGTCACTCTGGCGTACATCGCCAACGACGCCGCGAGGAAAGCCACTTTCAAGAAGAGGAAGAAGGGCCTGATGAAGAAGGTGAGCGAACTGAGCACGCTGTGTGGGATCGAGGCGTGCGCCATTGTCTACAGCCCGTACCAGGCCGAGCCGGAGGTGTGGCCATCCACGCTGGGGGCTCGTCGGGCCATTGCAAGGTTCAAGAACATGTCGGAGATGGACCAGAGCAAACGGATGGTGAACCAGCAAGGGTTCATCCGGCAGAGGATCGTGAAGGCCGAGGAGCAGCTGAAGAAGCAGCTGCGCGAGAACCGGGAGAAGGAGATCGGGCAGGTGATGTACCGGGCCCTCGTCGGGGAGGGACTCCAGGGCCTGACCATCGTGGATTTGAACGACCTGGGGTGGATGCTGGACAAGACCGGGAAGGAGATTGAGGAGAGGATCAAGAAGCTGAAGAAGTCGGCACCAGGCTCGGAGCAGGCTGCGCCAGTGGAGCTGCAGGCAGATAAGTCCTCGGAAGAGGACAACGGCGAGGCGGCTCCGAAGAGCAACGCCGCCTTCAATGATGTCGTGGCCGCAGAGGCCATGCAGAACCAGCCTTGGTACATGGACCTGCTGAAGCCGCGCAACGAGGGCAACGCCATGAGTCTCGGTAGGAACGACCTGATGCCGTCGTACCCGTACAAAAACCCTACTCCTCCATGGTCAAACTTCTACTTCCCATGAAGGAATTTGGAAGGGTTTAATTTTCTCGATCCTTAGTGAAACATGAATAAGATGAAATTAGGAGTGTCTTCGTTGGTCTAGGGTTGTGACATTTGTTGTTTATCTATCCATTTCTATGTCGCTTTGGTTTACACAATCAGTGTCTAGCTTGTTTCCTGTCTTCCTGGAGTGTTATGAGATGATTCTCGCATATTCATTAAGGAATGAAATAATTCGTGTTCTGTTCGTAGACATACTACTCCTGTAGATTCGCTAGTTTTTCAGTTACGTAAACCCGAAACCGACACGACAGCCGGTTGTAGCGCTACACGCGCATCAATGGGGGATTCACGCCCCATGCTCTTGTCAACTATAGCACGTGATAGATCACCGTGCGTTCTCTACACGCGCAACGAAGCCGTCGTTGGCGCGGTACAGCATTTTCCAAAACTAAATCAAGTTCTAGGACTCAGATGGTAAGCAAATGAGCAAATGATTTCTCTGGGATCACCTTCCCGTTTACAATCCGATTAGGGAAATAGAATCCCACCACACCGCCCATGGAAATAAACGGAAATGAAGCCAAATCGATCTTGAGCAAGTGAGTCATTGTCAATAGCACGAAATGTCAAGAAGATCTAGGCGACGGTGTAAAAAAATAGGCTGAATAGAAAAATACCCTTCATGCATGAATAGATCCAATTGAAAATATAAATGCGAAAATTTTTGTATTTAAAATTGCATTTTAAATTTAATAGCAATCTAGAAAATGGAATTTTCGAAAGCGCTGCGAATTGAACCAGCGCATTTGGATGAAATAGGTACTTGAATTAAAAAAAATGTGTATATATATGTGTGTATATATATATATATATGGCAAATAATCTACGTATATCGTGAAATTAATTATGTTGTCCACTCGGGGGATATGACATAAGAGAGGGATGATTATTATTTCCATTCTAGGAAAAAAGGCAAAGCTGGCTGGAACAATGCTATGACTAAAGAACAAGCGTTATCCATATATATTGTCAATTAAATAAATGCTACGATGTGGGGACCAGCTCCTTTAATAATCTCAACCTTGATAAAATGCATGTATGGACCTATGTAAAGTTAAGTTCAAAAATACATTTAGAGCGAATTAGGTAAAGTTTTTCTCACCAATGTTGGAAATTCGCTCGATGGGATCTGCAAAGGTAGGGGCGTTTAAATAGGGGAAACGACATTCATAGTTGGCCAACTAATAGAAAATGCAAAAATGACAACGAAAAGACATTGAGAAATTAAAAAACAAAATTTAAAAAATTACAAGTATGAAAATTTTATCACTAAAATAACATTTCCATCACCACCAAAAAGAAATGGACTTCAATATACCCATAGCATCAATAATGGTATGTAACATATCAATTTCAATCATAGCACTAATTAATTATAGGTAATTAAATGAAACAATTTACAATATCAACAAAATTCAATAGAATTTAAAATTTGGTCACTTTGGTGATTAACAAACCATTCTTAATTGAATTTTTAATATTGTAAAGTATAGACATTTACCAAATTGCACCTAAGAGCAAAATCATAATTATAGCATAGGGGTAAAACTGTAAAATCATAACTCTAGAGGTGGCAGAACTATAAATTTAACATCCAAGAGCAAAATGGTAAATAACTAGCCAGAGTAGAATCATAATTATTTAGTAGAGAGGGCGGGATCATAAATAAACATCGAGGAGGGCAAAATAATAATTATTTAGCAGAGGGAAGGGGCAGAAATATAATTCAATGAATAAGGGACATAACTGTAATTTTAGAAAGTAGGTCCATGGCTTAAGTGCCAGTACTCCCTTTTTTCAATGTTGGCGTCGCTGCTAATATTGGAAAGTCTCTTTTAAAAGAATTTCGTTCATATTGAAACTTGATTCAAAGCTCATATATAATCCATGCAAAAGTTAGGATATGATTCCACAAGTATATCAGTCAAGTTTCACTAAGTCTTTCACCGTGTGAATTAACTAGAGCCACAAAGTTGCTGTTTATGATTAACACATGACCTCTCATTTATCGCAGATGACCGATCAAATTGTTCAGAGGGTGCAATCCAATAGATCATCCCTATCTTTCATCTTGACTTCATTTTCAGCAGAGGCGCCTTCAATAGCCTACAATCTATGAATCAATGGAGTTTGCATCTTTGCGTGTGTCAAAAGGCCAATGTTGCTCTTACCATCAAGCTTTTCAATTCCAAACTTTGTAGTCGGGGCATTGATGTTTGTTCGATGTACACGATTCGATTCGGCCACTGCGAGCTACATCCATTGTCCGTAGGTTTGGGGGGAGGGAATGAATTTCTGACTATTGGTTCACGAGTTTCAATGACGGATTTGGTTGGGGAACGTTTGGGAATGCCGTATGAAGAAGCTACATGGGACCATATTCGTAAGGTGTTCGGTCCAAAGTTTTGCTTAGAAATTTATTTGCTCAAAACCTGGTGTGAGCCCCCTTTGATTTGGCTCTGGCACTTTCAAGAAGAACAACTTCGCTCAATTACTAAATATTTTTTAGGGTTAATACCCTGAAAAACCCTAAACTGGTACACATGTGACAAATTTACCCAAAACTAATTTTTTGACCATGAAAAACCCCAAACTGGTACATCCGTGACAAATTTACCCCGACTAACCATAAAAAAACCTAAACTGGTATATTCATGACAAATTTATCCTAAACTAATTTATTTGACTACAAAAAAAACTCTAAATTGATAAATTTATGACAAATATACCCTCCGCTAAATTCAATTAATACAAAAAAAAAATCACAAAAATTGTAAATTGTGACAAACAAAGCGTAAAATCCCAAATTGGTATATTAATCAACTATCACGTGTCATTTAACTTAATAATTTGACAATAAAATTTAATAAAAACTAACATAGGGTAAATTTGTCACAAGTGTATAGTTTTGGGTAAATTTGTTAAAGGTATACCAGTTTGGGGTTTTTGGTGGTCAAAAAAGTAGTTTGGGATAAATTTGTTACAGGTGTACCAGTTTGGGGTTTTTCAGAGTATTAACCCTATTTTTTATCCTCAATTTTTTTTTTTTTAAATAATTTACATGCCTTTTTCATCTTCTTCAATTTGCAAAATTCACAAAGAAAGAGGCGAGTGCTGGTTGTTGGAAGTTTGTTTATAAAACAACTAAGTGTATGTTTCCTTGTCCCACATCGGAAATGGGGAATGGGCTAGTTACTAAGTGTGGGGATTCTTTAATTTATCTAAAGAAAAGATTGGATGTGAGCTAGACCTCACCATATCCGCGTGTGGGTGCACAAATAATTGCACGATTTTAGTGCGATTATTAGGCGTATAACATTAACCCATTTGTTTTGTTTTATTTTATTTTATTCCGTATGGTTATCTTATTAACTTTAATTAGTTTAAATGTTGTTTTTGTTTATTGAGAATTTTTAGAAATCAATTTGCAGAAATTATGAAGTTTGTTTAAAAACAAACTTCCCACATTGGAAAAGTTTTAATTTATCTAAAAAAAGATAGCTAGACCTCACCATATCCGTGTGGGTGTAATTGCACAATTTTAGTGCGATTATTAGTATAACATTAACCCATTTGTTTTGTTTTATTTTATTTTATTCCGTGTTATCTTATTAACTTTAATTAGTTTAAATGTTGTTTTTGTTTATTGAGAATTTTTAGAAATTATGAAAATTCGAAATTTTATTTATTAAAAAAATAACTTGTGTGTGTGTGTGTGTAGAGTTGCCTATGTTCTTTAAGACCTGTGTGTGTGTGCGCGCGCGCGTGTGTCGTTTTTCTAGATGAACGAAGTGTGCGCGTGTGTGTGTCGTTTTTCCATATGAACGAAATGAGATCATTTTTTTGAATCTTCTCTATGTGCGTGCGTGTCGTTTTTCTAGATGAACGAAATGATATCATTTTTTTGAATCTTCTCTATGTGCGTGCGTGTGTCATTTTTCCAGATGAACGAAATGAGATCATTTTTTCGAATCTTCTTTAAAAAACTATAGCCATATTTTTTATTATTTCCTAAAGAGACCCTGAAGTGTGTGTGTGTCATTTTTCCAGATGAATGAAATGAGATCATTTTTTCAAATCTTCTCTATGTGCATGCGTGCGTTCGTGCGTGCGTGTGTGTGTCGTTTTTCCAGATGAACTCTGTGTGTGTGTGTGTGTCGTTTTTCCAGATGAACGAAATGAGATCATTTTTTTCGAATCTTCTCTA
Source organism: Eucalyptus grandis (assembly GCF_016545825.1). Lineage (NCBI taxonomy): Eukaryota > Viridiplantae > Streptophyta > Magnoliopsida > Myrtales > Myrtaceae > Eucalyptus > Eucalyptus grandis. The sequence goes on from NC_052616.1 coordinate 22,474,602, forward strand.
TGTGCATGCGTGCGTGCGTGCGTGCGTGTGTGTCGTTTTTCCAGATGAATGGAATGAGATCATTTTGTCAAATCTTCTTTAAAAAACTATAGCCATATTTTCAATTATTTCCTAAAAAACCTTGAAGAAATATTAGAATTACTATCCAGTATTCTCATTTTGAGATTTTGTTGTACCTTGGAGAATAATTGCCGATGACCATTAGCAATAATTGCAATTTTGTAGGATAAATAAATCTTTAAAGAAAGTGATATCATGTCTCAAAGTTCAACTTGATTGCTCTATTGATTCAAAACCATATTTTTCCAATGGAATTGGAGACAATCAAAGTCATGAGCCAAGATATGGTCAAACTAGACTGGTTCGATAGGAACAACTTTGCTTGTTGGAGGGAGAAGATGATGTTTTTACTCACTACCCTAAAAATTTCATACATACTAGATCCTAACGTGGCTCCTATAGAAGATCTGAAACTCACTACTAAGGGAGGACATCGAAGTGCTGGAGCCATTGAGAGGGTTAATAAAGAGAAAAAGAAACATGCGGAGGGTGGATTACTTTGTAGATGACACATTTTGAATACATTGTTCAATCGTTTGTATAATTTATTCATTGAAATGAAGTCGACTAGAGAAGTTTGAAATGCACTAGAATTCAAGTGCCAAGCAGAGGAGTAAAGAACCAACAAATATCTAATCGTAAAATATTTTGATTTCAAGTTTATTGATACCAAACCTTTGTTGGAACAAGTCCATGAATTGCAAGGGCTAGTGAATAAAATCCGTGCCCTCAAGATTGATATTCCAGAAGTTTTTCAAGTTGGAGCAATTATTGCAAAATTGCCTCAAAGTTGGAAAGACTATGAAAAAAAGCTTATGCACAAATCAGAGGGCTTTACCTTGGAGCAAATGCAGAAACATCTTCACATTGAGGAAAAGTCACGTTTATGTGATAATTTTATTTTGTACAATTCCCAAGTGAATGCTGTGGAAAGAAAATGGAAAATCGGCCAGAACTTCAAAGTAAAGAATGGGCATAAATTTAAGAGAACACAAAAGAAGAAAAAAGGGTTGTTGTTTTGTTTGTGGCAAATAGAGACACTACGCCAATGATTGCATTCACTGCAAGAGCATTTCAAAGGACAAGAACATTCCCACGATGAAGGCAGATGCAAATTTGGTTGAAGAAAATTATGTGATCATGATTTCAACCATGTTTTCGAACATAATTTTTTTTTTTTTAAATTAATGATGCAATGGCTGTGGTTTCAGAAATCAACTCTACTACTATCCAATCTGGTTAGTGGTTAGATTCTAGAGCAACAATTCATGTGTGCAAGGATAGATACATGTTTAAGCAATTTGAAGAGATTGTCGACTCAAATATTTAAGAGGTCCTGGTAGTGAATAATGCTCTTGCAAAAGTTGCTGGAAAAGGCACAGTGGAGATAGATTTTACTTCTGAAAAGAAAATTACTCTTTTTAATATGTTATTTATACTTGAAAATAGAAAGAACTTAGTTTCTATTGATTTACTTTGTAAGATGGGGTTTCGGGTTTTGTTTGAATCCGACAAGGTCATCTTATTGAAGAATAGGTTGTTTGTAGGAAAGGGTTATTCCAATGATGACATATATCAACTGAGTATTAATAATAATCTTACTACTTTTGCTTATATTGTTGAGTCTTCATTTTTATGGCATAATAAGTTGGCACATATAAATATTCATTATTTGAAAAATATGAAGAAGTTAGACTTGATAAATTTCAATGATGAATTTGATAAATGTGAAATATGTGTTAAGTCCAAACTTAATAAGAAAGTATTTCCTAGTATTAAAAGAAATTCGAATTTATTGAATTTGGTTCATAGTGATATATGTGAATTCAATGGCATGCTAACACATGGTGGTAAAATGTATTTCATTACCTTTGTGGATGATTGCAGTAGGTTTTTATATGTTTATCTCATGAGATTGAATGAGGAAACATTTACCATGTTTAAGAAATATAAGACTGAAGTAGAAAATCAATTAGAAAGAAAAATCAAAGTTCCACATTCAGATAGAGGTGGAGAATACTTCTTAAATGAATTCTCTTCATTTTGTGAAGAACATGGTATTATTCATCAAGTTTTGGCACTATATACTCTATAACAAAATGGTTTGGTTAAAAGGAAAAATCGATCTCTTCGAAAAATGGTTAATTATATACTTTCAAATTTAAAGCTACTAATTAATCTTTGGGGATAAGCATTGCTTACTGCATGTTATATTCATAATATAATACATTCTAAGAAAAATGGCATAACCCCTTATGAAGTATGGAAAGGTAGAAAACTAAATTTGTCATAACTTAAAGTGTGGGGTGGTTTGGCATACTACCGAGTACCAAATCCCAAGAGAACAAAGCTCAGTTCTAAAGCTATCAAAAATGTTTTCATTGGATATATCGAAAACAGTAAAGCCTATAGGTTTCTTGATTTAGAGTCCAATGTTATTGTAGAATTGAGAGACGTTGAATTCTTTAAGAATAAATGTTCTACGAATTCTGAAATTATTAAAAATAACAAAATCTATGGAAACTCAAGTAGATCCACAAGAGAAAGAAACGAATGATTCTAAAAACATGATTGAACCAATGAGAAGTAATAGAGCTAGGAAACTAAAAGACTTAGGTCTTGATTTTATTACTCATGTTTTTCTTGTTAAAGGAGACATGGATAATAACGTGGTAAATAAATACCCTTTAGTATTAAATTTAGAAAATGATCCTAAAAACTTTATTGATGTTATGTCTTCTAGAGATGCTTTCTTTTGAAATGAAACTGTAAATGATGAAATAGACTCAATTATGTCCAATAATACTTGTGTATTAGTAGATTTACTAAGAGGATCCAAACCTATTGGGTGTAAATGGGTTTTTAGGGAAAAAAATATCATTCCGATGGTTCTATCCAAGGCTAGACTTGTAGCCAATAGATATAGATAAAAAGAAGGAATATATTATTTTGATATGTATGCTCCCATTACACGTATAATTTCCATTCCAATTCTTTTTGCTCTAGCTTCCATTTATAATCTTTGTGTTCATCAAATGGATGTTAGGATTGTTTTCTTGAATGGAGACTTAAATGAAGAGATTTACATGGAATAACTAGAGAGTTTTGAAAGAAAGATATGTAAATTGATTAAGTCTTTTTATGGGCATGAAAAATTTGATTTGGTCATATTGTCTAGTAGTTTCATCTACAATAATGTCGATAAGTGTATATACTTTAAATTCACTAAAAACTATGGTATCTTACTATGCTTGTATGTTGATGATATGCTTATTTTTGGAATGAATATGATTGGAATTATTGAGACTAAGAAGTATCTAACTTCCATGTTTATAATGAAGGATTTGGGTGGTAGATATTATTTTAGGTATTAAAGTTAAGAAACATAGTGGGGGTTATTCTTTAAGCCAATGTAATTATGTTGAAAATTATTAAATAAAATTCAACATCTTGGTTTCAAGGAAATAAGTTTTCCATTTGATTTTAGTATTAAATTACATTATAATATTGGTAGAGCGTTGGCACAACTTGAATATGCGAGCACTATAGGGTCTTTAATGTACGCGATGCATTATATTAGACCCGATATTGCTTATTTTGTATGCAAGTTGACTAGGTATACTAGTAATCCAAGTATAGAATATTAGAGAGCTATTACTAGAATTTTTAGTTATCTTAAGAGAACTAAAAATTTATAATTTCTTTTATAATAATTATCCGGCTATATTAGAAGGATATATCAATGCTAGTTGGATTACAAGTGTAGGAGATTTCCACTTCTGGATAGATTTTCACACTAGCTGGAGATGTTGCATTTTGGGCAAGGGGCAAGTAAGAAACAAACATGTATAACTCACTTAACAATGGAATTTGAATTCGTTGCTTTAATAGCAATTGGGAAAGATGTTGAATGGATTAGGAATTTATTATTGGATATCAAATTATGGCCTAGTTCTATGCCCCATATTTCTATCCATTGTGATAGTCAGGCCACTTTAGCAAGAGCTTATAGTAGCACATACAATGCTAAGTTTAGACATATTAGTCTAAGATAGGAATATGTGAGACAATTAATTAAAGATGGTATCATAACAATTGTCTACGTGAGGTCAAGTAATAATTTTGCCAATCCCTTAATGAAGGCTTTACCAAGAGACATGGTAATAATGACCTCATAAGAAATATGGTTGAAATCCTTCAATTGAAATCACCTGTAATGGTAATTCGACATTTTTTTTCTAAAACATCATTAGTTACCATGTTTAATGGGTAAAAACAAGTTATTGAATGTAACTAATTGATACTGACGTAGTCCTGATATGAGAAGTCAATATCATCTGTTACATTTTGAAAATTAAATTAAATTCGGACATTCTCGGACCTTCTGGTGCAAGAGGAATATTTATACATACAGAAATCCAAGGTCCGATAACTTAAAGAAGGAGACCAAAACACCAAATTCTTTCATCATTCTGTCAACAAAAGACATTTGAGGGATAGAATTCTAACGATCCTGGACATCTTTGGTAATTTAGTTATTGATCCAGGTATGATGCAGCAGCTTTTTGTTTCCCACTTCCAGGACCTCTTGGCGCCACGAGTTCTGCCTTCTAGGCCAGCTTTGTAGGAGATTCAGGCGGTTATTCAACATATTCTGAATGTGAAATAGATACGATTTCTCTCTCATCCTGTGTCTGAACTAGAGATCCGTGATATTCTATTCTCTCTAGCAATCGGCAAGGCACCCGGACCGGATAGGATTAATGTTGAATTATTCAAGCACAATTGGGAGGCTGTAGGACCATCGGTTTTAGCAGTGGTCAAGGATTTCTTTGTCTTCGAGAGATTGTTACGTGAGATAAACAACACCATTATAGCCTTAATGTCTAAAATCCCTAATGCGTCTACAGTTTTTGACTATAGACCCATTACCTGTTGCAATACAATTTACAAATACATCACCAAAATCCTTGCTAATCGATTGGCTGCTATTCTTCAAGCCATAATTAGTCCACCTCGAAATGCCTTCGTCAAAGGTTGACGAATTAGTGACAACATCTTGCTAGCCCAAGAACTTTTCAGTGGCTTCCACCATAACCCATACTCGCCAAAGTGTGCTATCAAAGTAGATTTCCAGAAAGGCTATAATACCATTAATTGGGAATTCTCGGAACTTACTCTCCTTGCCTTTGGGTTTTCTGATCAATCGATTGGGCTTATCATGACTTGTGTCCACACACCAAAATTTTCCATTTCTATAAATGGGGAGCTACACGGGTTCTTCTCAAGTGGCCGTGGACTACGCCAAGGGGACCCAATGTCTCCTTACTTATTTACCTTGGCTATGGAGGAATTTTCGGAGGTATTTTCGGGGATCCTACACCTTCGCTCTAGGCAACCAAAATTCAAATTCTTCTGGAGGTGCAAATCAACGTGTTTATCCCATTTATTCTTTGTAGATGATGTCTTCCTCTTCAGTGAAGCAGATATGGCCTCGGTATCTCTCCTTAAGGAAGGCCTAGAAACCTTTTCTTCTTGGAGTGGATTGAGACCCAATATGAACAAGAGTGAAGTATTCCTTGCAAGGGGAATGGATTTATCTCGAACCCAAATTCTTCATGCCCTTGGATTTCAGGAAGGAAACTTGCCAGTTCAATACTTGGGAGTCCCCATCATTACCTCGCGACTTAGCAAGGCGGATTGTAGCTCCATTGTCAACCTTATAACATCAAGGGTGCAATCGTGGGCACAACGCTTCCTATCCTTCTCCGGCCACCTACAGCTTATTAGGTCAGTCCTCCACTCAATACAAGTCTTTTGGGCTAGTGTTTTTATGCTACCTGGAGCTATGCTAAACCATATTGAATAAATTCTGAGACAATTTCTCTGGAAAGGCCTAGGCCTAGGAAGTGGAGGTGTGAAAATATCTTGGAAAGATGTGTGCCTCCCAAAAAAAGAGGGAGGACTTGGCATACGTGGACTGTGCGACTGTAATACGACAGCTTTGCTTAAACACATTTGGATCCTTTTTTCCAACAAGAAATCCTTATGGTGTAAGTGGATTCACTCTTCTTAAAAATGAAAAATTTCTAGGTAGCCAACAAGCCAACTTTTGCTCTTGGGCTTGGAGGAGCTAATTGACCTAAGGAGGGATTTTCGTCAATGCTTCCAATGGCATATTGGTGAGGGCCTCTCTGTGTCTCTTTGGTTTGACCATTGACACCCTTGAGGCCCCTTAAATTTGTTCTTCTTGGACACACACATTTATCACTCGCGATTAACCAGGTAAGTTACAGTTATGGATCTATTCACCACATCGGGCCAAGCTACCAAGGCCATATTGGAGTCGTGGGCGCATCCCCTTCCTATTCTCTCGCAGAACTTGGACCGATTCGTCTGGCTGGAGAACCCCTCAGGTTCCATTTCAATAGCATCCCCGTGGGAAGCCATTAGATCGAAGAGAAGCTTGGTCCCTTGGTTCTCGTTTATTTGGAGTAGATCGCTCACACCGTGGCATCAATTCAACCTATGGCTCATTGTTAAGAACCAGCTACCTACCCAGGTTCTTTTACTATCCTATGGTAGGATTGTGGGTGTGTCCTGTGCTTTTTGCAATACAAGACCGGATTCTATTGATCATTTATTTTTTGGATGTCACATTTCCCAACCTTGTTATGTTTTGGGCTACAAGATGCAACCTTCCATGGCAAAACAAGTCATGGTTGGACAATCTACAGTGGGCTATTAAATTTCTCTCAGGCAATGAATTCTGTCAATGCATTGCTCGGTTCTCTTTTGAAGCCCCGCGCCATTTGATTTGGAAGACAAGGAACAATATTCTATTTCAGAACCAAGCCTTGTTTTTGCCGACTTTGAAGAACCATCTTGTCAAAGTCGTCAAGGACAAGGCCTTGGCATTTAGCAATGTTGCCGACACTTCAAGAAATAGGAGGATTCAACTTAGTTGGGGACTTGACCCATCCATTTCCTCTCCTGTGGTGTCGGATCTTTCCTTGTAACTTTTGTCTTGTAGGTTGCCGCCGCTAGCTTCCCGTTTGTCTTCCGTTTCCTTTTGCTCTCGATACCCTTCCACTCTTAATGACATGTTTGTCACCATGAGTGCAAGTTTTGTTGGTGCCAAGATTACCTTGCCGTATAGCTCTTTTGGTTAAAAGTTAATACATATCTTACTTTACCAAAAAAAAAAAAAAAACCTGTAATGTGTTAATAATAACAAAAACACATGGTATATACTTCACCTATATGAGATTAGAAGTGGTGCTGCTTCTTACAAAAGTTAGAGTTGTTTTCTAGAGAGCTCATGAAACAAGATCAAGCACAAGGTCATAATAGTGCAGAGTAATATAAAACTTCTCGTTGAAACAAGATGTTAGTATATGTACGATATGTCCAATTCTATTAGTTAAAAGTACAAATTGAAAGCCGAGCTACTTGTCACTTTGATAGAGTTTTGAGATATTTGCATTAAGTAAATGTTTAACTCGAAAGAGACCTTTATGTATGTATATTAATCTTATTGAAATTTTGGCTATATGGTTTTAAAATTTTTAACTTTGAAATCTTTGTTTTACAAACAAAGTGGGTGATTCTTGGAAGTTTGTTTGTAAAATAAACTAAGTGTATGTTTTCTTATCCAATATAGGAAAAATGGGAGGAGGTGGGCCAGTTAATAAGTGTCACGCCCTGATCCTTCGAGCGTGTGCCCATCCCTCTGCGGTTGATTAATAGTGACGTTCTAGGACACATCGCCGACTTTTTCATTTTAATGCACATGCGGAAGCAAATATAAAATCCCGAGACAACAATTAGATGTGATAGAAAAGTAGCACCATAAATTTTCAAATCAAAAAGCTTTTTATAAACAAACAGGTTTATTTACGATACCAGGCTATTTGCAAAAATATCAGCTTAACAAAAAGGGAACTGTCCTATGACCCACTAGTCAAACACGTTCGCCGACTCTTCGATCTCTACCTTCTCAAACTCTGGGGCTTCCAGTCCTCTACCAACATCATCTAAGGTCCTAAAAATGGTTATACAATAATTAGTGAGACAATGTCTCAACAAGTTCAACCTCTTAAGACCTGGCCAGGAAGCAAATATGCCATAAGGCTACCTAAGCACAAACATAAGATGGAGGGCTTACCTTGGCCTCAGTTTCTTCCTGCAAGTCAATCTATCTTAAAGATACACAAATTACATCAATCAATCACTTCAATTCAATTGGATCGAACTATCGATCAATCGACTGAGTCGATTATATGTTATCACGACCTCTCCATAGTCGGCCAAATCAATACTATCTAATAAGTCCAATCATATCATGACTGCTTGCTCTAAGCTAATAGATAGATAGTATAGCTCGCGCTAAGCTGATAAATAGTATACTGCTTGCAATCTAAGCTGATATATCAGAGCCCGTAGGTTGATAAATAGTATACTGCTTGCAATCTAAGCTGATATATTAGAGCCCACAGGTTGATATAGTATACTAACGCTGCTTACTCTAAGCTAATAATAATATAGCTTGCAATCTAAGCTGATATATCATAGCCTATAGGCTAACATATCACCCATAGACTGATATAGTATACCATCCCAACCATTTCAACCAATTCATCATTTTTATCATACTCGATAAAAATAACAATGTGTGGGTACACGGTCGGTCTTAACTAAAATACGATATTTTCACTTTTGAACATCCCACAATTTCCCGTAGTCCCAAAATAGATTTTTGACACTGTAGACCGACGCTCGATAATTTTCCAATTAATTACCAAAATGATCAATTTATGAGATAATTACCTACAACCACTAAACACACTCAATTTGCACAAATTAAAGCTCAATTAAATAAATAGATCACATCATCGCAATCAACATAAAATTCTAGTCACCGACTATCCCAATCTAATTTCCATAAAATAAATAAATAATTACGAAAATTAATTAAATAATGCCAAGAAATGCAACTTATGCCCGTAAAGCCTAATTAGAAGCCAAGACAGATCCAGAAATTTACCGAACCACTCTAGTTAAATACTAGAGCTTGTTTAGGCTCTAATTACACTACTCTAACCACTTAACATGATATAACAATTAATTAAATTACTAATCTAATCTAACTATCCACATAAACCATGCTTAATCTAATCTAAACAACCCTTAAGCATCATCAACTTACTAAGCAAGGATTAGTGAGTTAAACTCACTTGTTCGACGATCCATCTGAAGGGGATGCAACAAGGGTCGGAAACTCCAAAGGGGGTCCAACTTTCAGGATCGGGAAAGCACTAAAACGAGCCTAAACAGTAGTGTGTAGACCCACTTAAACTGATTATATGTTGGAGGAGATCGGGGCTGTTCGGCAACCGGTTAGGTGAGACAAAGTGGATGGTGGATCGGCAAAGCTTCAACGGCCTAAGGCAAGACTGCACGGCGGTCGAAGGTAGTTGGATAGTGGTCCGATGGCCACGGGGGATCTCTAGGATGCAACTGGGGCAGGAACAATGGCATAATGGAGCTAGATGATCGCGCAGGCTGGCTGGCACGCGACGGGCAAGGATGGCGACTTGGCGATTCGACGGTGGTGTGCGACGGTTCCGTCTAAGTTGCTGGCTTCTCCGGAGGCTTTTCTGGGCTGCTAGGACGTTGAGTAGCAAGAAGAGAGGAGGGAGAAGCAGTCGACGGAGAGAGAGAGAGAGAGAGAGAGAGAGAGAGAAAATGAGGGTACAATGGGGGACAAGCTTGGTCTCCATTATTCTTTTGCTCCCTTGACCGGTCACTCACCCCTCAGCTGGCTTGCACAGAAATTTTCCAGCACAAAATCCTTCTAGAAACCTTTTGAGATGGTCCATAAGTCATGCCCATGGAGGCATACGAGTTACACACATTTTCCCTCAAATTGGACCTTAATTCCTTTTTGGATCCAACCAATCTAACCTCTGAAAATTCTATCACCAAGTCCTCGATCAAATTAGTATTTTTCTTCACTAATTGATCCTACTTGCATCACAATTTCACAATAAAAATGGTCCTCTAACTTTTCTTAACTAAAACGACCATACCTTGACTTTTTCCCAAAAAGTCTCAATTTGCAGAAAAATCTTCAGAAACTAAGTTGACGTTCCCAATATGACCTATGATATGTTAGAAATTTCAATTTCTAAAATCGGATTCAAATTCGCGGTTCATTTCATTCCGGTGCGTTTTTAGCGTGAACCTAGGCTATCGAGTAGCTTTTAGAAATTTTTAGTGCAAATGACCCGTGGTCAATTTTCTTCGAGCCACAATGAACCTTTTCGACACATTGGCAACCTCAGTTGTCGTGAAAATCTCGACGATTCAAAAATGGACATAGGGTACCAAAATGACAAAAAAATCAGTCTAGTGCCGATCAACGAGAATTTCTCAATTGGTGGAATCACCCACATTTAACCACACATCTTAGTTGAACCGATCTATTTTTTTATTTTTAATCGACTTATATATGTGCCGTATTGATCTCTATAAACGAGCACGGTCGAGTAATCGATTCATGGTCGAATCCTCAAGTCTATTGCATTGAAATTCCTTAATAGCTTCCCTAGATAGTTTAGTTATCTCAGAAGTGATCAGTTCTGAAAATAACATTATAGGCGCGTCGATGAAATGCGTGATTAATTTAATTGAAAGTAGAACTGTAAAATCCAGGATGTCACAATAAGTGTGGGGCTTCTTTAGTGTATCCAAGAAAAATAGGTGTGGGCTAGACCCCATTTATACTTGTGCGCGGGTGCGCGAATAATTACGCAATTTTGGTGCAATTATTAGGCGCACTTAGCACCTTACATGCTTGCATGTCCACAGTTTAATTAGCATTAAACCTTCTTTTTTATATATTTATTCCGTGCGGTTAACTTATTAACTTTAATAAGTTCAAAGGTTTTTTTTTTACCTTACCAAAAAAATATTTTTTATTATTACGAATTTTTTATATTTGTGTCTTTTTAAGGCATCTTTTGGAAATGATACTCGTTTAGTTTGCAACCTTTCCCAAGGGGTTGCATTTATTCATTTTTCAACTTCTTTTGAATGGACACCTTTGTTCATTTTGCAACTTCTTTTGAAAGATACATTCGTTCACTTTGCATTCTTTCACGAAGAGTTGCTTTTATTCTTTAAGACCGATATATATATGTCAGTTTTCCAAAATTACAATCATTTTTTCAATTGTTTTCTAAAAAGACCTTAGAGAAATACTAGAATTGCTATCTAGTATTATTATTTTGAGACTTTGTTGTATCTTGGAGGATATTTGTCGGTGAACATTAGCAATTTTGTGGGGCAAATAAATACTTAAAGAAAATGATATCACCCCTCAAAATTTGACTTGATTGCTCTATTGATTTGAAGACATATTCTTCCAACACCGGTGGCCACCATTGTGCGCAACTCAAGCATGCCACTCACAAGGCTTGCCGGAGGGTCCGCAACCCTCGCCTAAGGTCTTGCGAGTTCTTCTACCTTGTGGTGGCAATCTAGCATGAGAGTTTCCCTTAGACAGATGTACTGTCCATGTCATTTGCGTTTGCTTTCCATTTAGAAAAGTTTCTTTATAGTGAGTATTTTTTGCACTTCAAAAAACACTATTTGCTTTGCACAAAAACAAGGTCTTTTGCCCCTAATGCAAAAGATTTAAAAAGGCAAAGCCAGTCGGCTTTATTGAAAGTTTGGGATTGTGTTGTTGTTCAATAAAAATCTTATTTGACATTAAACCTCTTTCTACTTGAGGTTTGGGATTGTATTGGTTAGCTGAAACCTAATCAGATGAAGCAGCACAAAATAGCCCATTACAACCAACCTACAGGTGGAAGAGAAGACAAAGAAAAATGAATGAACAATGATTTAGATTTGAGAACGACATTACGGGTCCACTTATTTTGCAAAAAATAAAGAACTTGAAAAAAAAATTCAAAAAATAATCAGTTGTATCAGTCAACCAAATAAAAAAAAGAAAAATATTTTCATCGTCCACAAAAATATTTAGACGTAAATTATTGCTGATAATGAGAAAAAATCCATTGACAAATAATTTCAGACGACACAAGTGATTTTCTTTAGAGAATTTTATTTAAATCATTTATTTTTTCTAAAAGAATGAATTTTACGACTAATTTCATTTTCCAGATCAATAAAGAGTTGAGGTTGACACTATGCTTGAATGGAGGAAAAGAGATGGAGGGAAAGGATTAGAAACCATTGGAGGCATGGGACAAGTAATTCTCATTTCTAACTTATATTCCTTATTAAAATTTATTTATAATTATATAAGGTTAATACCACAAATAGTACATTCGTGACCTATTTATCCCCCATTAGCCTATGTTAAATTATACGGAGAAACTATTGAGCTAGATGACACATGATAATAACTCAATTGACATTATAATTTACATCAATTTGGGGGTAAATTTGTTATATGTGAATTAATTTAGTATTTTTTTGGTGTTCCAAAACTTATTTTGAGTAAATTTATGATAAGTGTACCAGTTTAGGGTTTTTGATGACCCAAAAATTAATTTGAAATAAATTTATAATAAGTATAGAAATTTAATGTTTTTCATAGTATTAACACAATGACAGCACTATTTCCACCCCCAAATGACTAAATTCACCCTCATTTACACTGAAAAGACAAAATTAATATCAATCTTTCAATTGCAGTTTTAAGCAATGGCCCCACTCCTCCTTTTTTCTATTTAGGATAGCTATCATAATTAAGCATTTCATCTATTTGGTCTTTTAGCATTTTTAAAAAGTGAATTCTGAAATATTCTTATAATGTTTTATGCTTGTTATTCTAGATGAGATTGCGCATAATTCCGTTGTTTTCAAATGTGATGCTATGCTATCGATTGCTCAATTATAGATTTTTATTTACTATTTTCAAATGAGGTTTTATGGGCAAGAAAATAGAAAAATATGAGGTGTCGGGTTTGTATGCCAAATTTTACATGCAAAATAAAACAATGGAGTTTTAAAATGAAAGTGTGTAAAGTTTGACGAGTCGATTTTAAATATGTCACCACGTGCGAATATTTTACAGGAATTTTTAAGTGTGAAAAATTGCCCAAGTTGATTATTTGAAAACGAACTATTTTATTTTGGATTAATTAGTGGAATAAAAATTGGCTTGATTAATGATGTGGTTGAGTGGTCATTTAATCAAACCCGTCACCCAACGGAAGTTTGGGGGCGATGCCTAATTTTTATTGGATGCTTGGCAAAGGTCTGGATGCCGAGTTGTGGTTGAAGTTGAACTAATGCTCATTTAGGAATGCCATCTAGGCAGGGGTTATAGATGATACCATACTCGATGGGGCAAGATGATGCCCAGTCATGCCGAAGACCGTCGACTCTTGCGTTGGTCATGGCCCAAGGGGTCGTAATAATTTGAACACGTTTGTTGGCAATGCACATGGAATTTTAGTATGTGTTCTAATTATTATTTATGTATGTTGCACTATTATTGTCATGTGAAATGTGTTAATATGCAGGGGTGTGCCAAGGCGAGATAAGTTTTGTATGTGGTGTGTGTTTAAGCTGTCCCTGAGGCGAATTAGCTTCCTAATCGAGGTTTAGGAAGTTGACTCCCTAAAGACCATCACGTGCAGTTTGGGGTCTCGATGGACCAAGACGCGAGCGTGCCTGGCGTTACATTTGGTTGACTTCGTCATTAGTGAAGTTTAGGCTAACCCCAACCCTCTCTGACCCTTTTTGCCTATTGGTTGTTAGGAAGTTGTCTTTTGAGGTAGACTTATAAATATCAAACTTCCTAAGGTTAACAGGTGGATAAATAAAGGCACCACTTTTGGAAATCATCTATTGTGTTTTACTATCCCTACAGTGATGATTGACTAGGTGTTGTTTATTTGAGTGGCTTCCGCTTGCATTTAATCAAAAGATAAAAAGATTGGGTTGGTGACGCGTTCTGGGACGTCACAAAATTTTAATCAACCATCGTGGGATGTTTGTGCACTTGAGGTTCGGGGTGTGACATTATCAGAAGCAATTAGTCGGTCAATTTTATATTTATTTTAAATCATGTAGCATCCGTGACATATGGAGGGATTCAGAATATCCGGAATAATCATCACTTAACAAATCTATTATTTATAAATGCGTAAAATAATATTTATGCCCTAGTACATTTCTTTACCCATTTTTCCCCATACGGACAATGTGGCATCCCAAAAATTCAAAGCCAAGCCTTAAGATGTGTTAAAGTCTTTAAATTAGGTGGTAGAATTTTCATGGCTTATGTTTTAGCCATTAGTCTTTTAATTTGATGATTTGTGCTTATGATTGTGAAAATTTAAATTTAATAGATTAATGCTTGGCCATATGATTTAAATTTCAATAATTAAAATATCCCAAGACTTTGGCCAAGATGAAAATTTGGAATTCAAGAATATTTATAAAAAGAATTTCAAAAAAAAAAAGGAAAAAGGGGTTGGATTTTCGAAATGGGCCTTGGGCCCATTAGCCTAAAGCTTGGTGGGCCAAGCTAGTCGGCCCATTAGAGCCCAAGAAGAGGATTCGACCAGCCCAAGGGGAGTGGCCGGATGGGCCTAAGCCCAAGCCCAAACCAAATTTAAAAAAAGAAAACCCAATGAGACAAGTGGCAAATGGCAAGAGCATGCATTGGTGGGTTTGTAGGCAATCTCATGATTGCTAATCATGAGCTCTAGGGAGTATAAGAGGGGAGGAGAGAGAGAGAGTGACCGGTTCCTCCATTTTGGCCGAGAGAAAGGGTGAGAGAGAGAGAGAGAAATCGCGAGAGAGAGGGAGAGACCGAGAGGGGAAGGAGGCGGAGCCGAGGGGTGCCGCCGTTCGTTCGCCGTCCAATGGCCGTGTCCCGCCGCCGTTCGTCGTCATTGTTCATCTTAGAGGCAAGTGGAGTCCGTAACTTCTCTTGCATGTTTGTTTTGGTGGTTGCATGTTCGATTTTAGGTGTGATTTGTGCGAAAAACCGAGGTAAGAGTTGGTTATTTTCAAGCCGTGTGACTGTTCTTGCTCGGTTTGTGGAAGTCAGTAGCTTGTTCGAGCTTGCATGTGTGTTTGGAGTCCTATTTTGGCTTCGGTGTCTTCATGAAAGTTGTAGCTAACATCTTGTACTATAACATACTGAAATTTCGTGAAAAATGATGGATATTTGAGGGGTCAAAAGTTCTATCATACGGAGACCCTAGATCTGCGAAATCTTCACTGACCTCTTGTTGATTTCTTGATTGCATGTTGATTTCTGTTGAAGATCTCACTTCGTTGTCTTCATGAAAGTTGTAGGTAACATCTTAAAATAAAACATACTAAAATTTGAAGAGAAATGAACGAGTATAGCCTAGTGAATCGGCTAGATCTTGGAGATGATTGATTCTGGTGGTGTGTTCCGAGACACCCGAGACTTGATGGACTTAAATGGTGACCATAATTTGGTTATTTGACCTAGATCTCTTCATGAAACTTGTAAAGGACACCTTGGTACATAACATACTAAAATTTCAGAGGAAACGAAAGAGAATAGATGGGTGAAATCTAAAAATTTCGGAGAAGTGTATTCTGGACGACACGGTAGTGGTTCTAGAGGTTTCGTGGGGTTGTATAAATTAATATAAAAATATTCTGGCTTGGAGTTCTTCATGAAAGTTGTGCGAAAATGTCTTGGCTATCACTCTGTAAAATTTCGTAATTTTTGGAGGCCATATGAGTATTTTAATCGAATTTATTTAGAAACTGTGCAATCTGGCCATTATCCGAATATCATGTGCTATTTTGTGAAAATTGTGAAATTATGTGAAATTCAATTTGGCCATGAATTTTGTATGGAATTGTCATCTTATTGGTTTGTTTAATGATTGCTTGAATATTATGATTTTGGGAAAATCATAAATATTAAATGTAATATTTATTTATGAAAATAAATAAATAAAAATAATAAAATAATAATAAAATAATAATAAAATAAAGGTGGATTATTTTATTGGCCATGAATTCTATAGAATTTATTATGCATTGTTATATGACATTGGTGTATGTATGATCATGAATTGTGATGCATGTGTGAATCATATGCCATGTAATAATGAGAATAAATGGATGATGCGGAAAGTGATATGTGAGTAAGAGGTTGTGGTGGAGGATGTGGCCGGAATGTACAGAGATGCATTGCCGGAATTCCCTGGGAGATTCAGGATGCCCGGAATGTGGGGGGCCGGAAGCCTTGTCGGAGGTCTTTGCCCGAAAGGAATGCCTCGTGATGCCAGGATTTGGGTGCGGGATGCCTAGCTAGAAGGGTAAAGGCCGGAAGCCCTGTCAGAGGTTTCTGCCAGAAGGGAATGCCTCGTGATGCTGGTTGAGATGCGAGATGCTCGGAATGTGGGGGGTCGGAAGCCCGGTGGCCATGGGATGGCTGAGTTTGCCGGGAGCCCTGTCGGAGGTTTTTGCCCGAAGGGTTGATGATGAGATTGATGAATGGGTGATGTGGTGATCAAAATTGAAAGATAAAGATGAAAAATTAAACCATGATATGATATGCATGATGATATGCATGATGATGATGAGATGTGATGTGATATGATGATCACCTATGATAATATATGCATGATGATGCATGATGATGATGAGATGTGATGTGATATGATGATCACCTATGATAATATATGCATGATGATGCATGATGATGATGAGATGTGATGTGATATGATGATCACCTATGATAATATATGCATGATGATGCATGATGATGATGAGAAGTGATGTGATATGATGATCACCCATGATATGATATGCATGATGATATATGCATGATGATGATGATGATATATGCATGATATGCATGATGATATATGCATGATGATGATGAGATGTGATGTGATATGATGATCACCTATGATATGATATGCATGATGATATATGCATGATAATGATGATATATGCATGATGATGATGAGATGTGATGTGGTATGATGATCACCTATGATATGGTATGCATGATGATATGCATGGTGATGATGATGATATGATATGCATGGTGATATGTATGATGATATGCATGATGCATTGGGTTGTTATTGGATTTCCTATCTGTTGAGTGGTTGTACTCACCCTTTTGGGGAATAACATTTCGATTAGCGGTATGCCGCTTCCTGCCGTCTCGCGGGGGGTATTCTATGGTCTACCGTCTGATGTAGAGGTTGAGTGTGCGGAGATAGATTGTCCCTCTGTTCCCGGACTGACTTTTATCCGAGTGCGATGTCTAGTGATGTATGATATCGGCCACAGCCCCTGTCATACAAGAGTTCATTTCGTGCACGTTCGACGGGATGGAGCTATGCGAGGATGCTGCCGCTGCCACCACCCGATGCACCGGGTTGGGTGTGAGACCCGCGCGCGATGAGTAGGAGCTGGATCTCTTTTTTGATGTAGATAGTCGACACTTTCGATGGGGGGTTTTTGTGCTTGCATGATGTTGAGGGTCGAGGTCTCTTTTTGAGGTTTTAGGCTGGACATGGCTGAGTCCTAGCTTTTCCTTGTTATGTACCGACCCGAGAGTAGTCCCATCTTGAAAATATATGTAAATAATGTGTCGACGTTTGTTTATAAAAATCCCGATGTTTA
This sequence comes from Eucalyptus grandis, assembly GCF_016545825.1. NCBI lineage: Eukaryota > Viridiplantae > Streptophyta > Magnoliopsida > Myrtales > Myrtaceae > Eucalyptus > Eucalyptus grandis. Next base: position 22,492,344 of record NC_052616.1, read on the forward strand.
GCTGGTGTGTATTTGTATCATGGATTGGTAGGGGGATAGATGGTGATGTTTAATTTGCTTCCGCTATGAGTCGCGTTGGGACCGTTTTGTTTCAAAAAAAAAATGTGTCTGCAAATTAGGACGCTTGTTCGAAAGAAAAAGGAAGGTATTAAAGTGTAACATCGGTGCTGGTGACGACCTGCGAAGGGTTCGGGGTGTCACAGACAAATATATTAAAATGCCTTATTTTCCATAATTCAAACTTACTTGAGGATCGTTTGGAAACCAAAGCAAGAAAAAGTGATAGTAACAATGGTAGAAGCAGAATAAGAAGAAAGAAGAAGTTCCATGGCTTTGTTCTCCTCCAGCAATGGCAAGGAAGATCAGGTAACCGAGCTCTGTCGCTCTGCAAAGAATGCAAACTCTACCACGTAGGGAGGCATCGGGGTCCTTTCGTTTCTTCGGGTATTGCATGCGCCGCGAGTTTGGTCAAGTCGTGCTCATGCTGCGAGAATGGCAACGCCATTGGGGGTTCAAAGGGTGCTGGGTGGTTGTTGATGAATCTTGTCTTTTTGGCTAGAGTCAAGAATTGGCGAAGCGTGGGATGGTGTTTGGCTGATCGGAAAAGTTGCATTTTTTCCCCTTTTTGTGTGCGCGTTACAGCATCGGAAGACTAATAGCAGTACTTTAAGAAGTTGTAATGGAGATTCGGTTGGCTTTCTTTTTTCGTAGGTCTTGGTGGAGAAGTCATTTGTGAGGACAGTGATACTGAACAGACCCAAGCAGTTGAATGCTGCTTCGTATTATATGGTAAGTACTCCTTGTTTGGTGTCTGGCTGTTGCGTACTCTGTGCAGTTTGTGTTGGACGCAAATCATGCAATCCCATGATCTCCATAACCAGAACAATAACATATATAATTGAGTAGAAAGATTAACGTACATATTTTGAGATCCATCGTTGTTGAAGCAAAAGCGAAAAAAACTAATGTTCCACTCCCAAGTCATTTTCTTCTATTGTCCTCTGTATCACTGGCTCAATGAGACAGCCCCCTCACCTTTAACACTAGGTAAACGCTCCTTATGTGAAAATACTTGTAAGAGTTAGGGTTAGAGGAGAGACTTGAGCATTATTTATAGAGTTTCTAACCAGGCCCTCTCACTACGGGTCAGGCTCAACTCGGCCCACACTAGCTAGCCCCATATTAAACTAATTAAGAAACCTTCTATCTCACCTTAAACCAAATCCCGTAAAACGGTAAATTACAACATCAATTAATATAGCCCACATCAGGAAAACTCTTACATTCTCCCACTTGAGCTATATAAATTGAAATTGTATTGTATGTGCGCAAATTGATTTAGAGATAATTCTTGATAGTCAATCATATCCCAAAAAGTCTCAAACACCGAATGATGGCGGTAATTGTATGTATACACATAGAGCCTTCCACGGTCATGAGTACTTTCAACTTTATTAATACAGATTCAATATGATAGTGTGGCAAATTGATAACATCTTTCATAAAGAGATCTTATTTGTCGGTTACCATTCTCTTACCTTAAGCATACTAAAAACTTGTGCCACTAGATAATGTCTTTATGGTTCCAATGAACCTACATATGCCTTGTCTTTATGATTAACATTTCTTTATGTATAACAAGACATATGCTCAAGGCTAATAACCTGATACCCCTAATTTTCCCTCAAGGTTTAAGCAATATCTTGAGACTTTTAACAATATATATATTCAACATAATAACAATCCATTCAAAAATATTTTATTGAATGCAAAAGTTGACATATATATATATCAAAGTGTCACTAAATTGTAACAAATACAAATATAAACTTTATTCAAGGAAAAATAAAACATAACTCCCACTAAAAAACAACATCCCAAGATGCTCCTAAGCCCATGCCAATGACATGTCGCTCAAATACACACGGGCGTAGGCCTTTAGTTAGTGGATTTACAACCATACCATCTGTAGGAATATGATCTACTGTAACATCACCATTCTGTACCGATTTCTTTATGGTAAAAAACTTGACCTCCATGTGTTTAGACCCTTTGAGACTTCTGTTGTTATTAATAAATAACACTACAGAATTATTGTCACAATATAACTGTATGGGCCTATCCACAAAATCAAAAATTGTTAACTCCCTAATAAGGTTCCAGAGCCAAATAGCTTAAGTAGCAGTTGAAAAACATGCTACAAACTCCGCTTGCATGGTAGAAGAAGATATAAATTTATGTTTCTTGCTCTTCCATGATACTATACCTCTTACCAACATAAATATGTATCATGTTGTTGACTTCTTATCATCTTGATAGCCAGCAAAATCTGCGTCTGAATACCCTGCTAGTTGCAAGCCCGGAACATGTTTATGAATCAGCATATAATCTCTTATTCTCTTTAAGTACCTTAAAACCTTCTTGGTAACAACCTAGTGATCACTCCTAGATTTGACTGATATTTGCCTAGAAGTCCTGTCGCAAAGCCAATATCTAGTCTAGTGAAAACTTGGGCATACATGATACTTCCAAGCACACTAGCATAAGGTACATTCTTCATTTGAGCTTTCTCAAAATCTGAATTAAGGTATTGTGAAAGACTCAATTTATCACCCTTAATAACATGAGCATTTCCTAGTTTGTAATGCTGCATATTGAATCTTTCTAAAATGCAATTAATATATGCCCTCTAAGATAAACCTAATTAACAACGAGAACGATCCCTATGGACTTTAATGCCAAGAACAAAAGGCGCATCACCAAGGTCTTTCATGTCAAAATTTTTTGATAACATTCGCTTTATTTCATGTAGTAAACCAATGTCACTACTTGCAAGCAAGATATCATTCACATAAAGTATGAGAAAAATATATTTCCTCCCACTAACCTTGGTGTATATACACCAATCTACTTTGTTCTCAATAAATCCAAATGAAGTGACAATATTATGAAACTTTAAATATCACTATCTAGAAGTTTGTTTAAGACCATAAATAGACTTTTTTCAATCTATATACAAACTTACCTGAGTCATATGCTACAAAACCTTCAGGTTGCACCATATGAACCTCATCATTAAGGTCTTCATTTAAAAAGTAGTTTTAACATCCATCTGGTATAACTCCATATCAAAATGAGCTACCAATGCCAAAATCACTCTAAATGAATATTTAGAAGAAACTGGAGAAAATGTTACTTCATAATCTCTTTCTTCTCTTTGAGTGAAACCCTTAGCTACTAGTCTGGCTTTAAATTTTTCAATTTTCCCTTTGAAATCCCTTTTAGTCTTGAATACCCATTTGCAGCCAATAGGTTTACAACATTTAGGCAATTCAACAAGCTCCCATACACCATTGTGTTTCATAGATTGTATCTCATCTTTCATCGCATTTAGCCACAAATCTAATTGAGGACATGAGATGGCATCCGTATAAGTTACCGAATCAATGACATAACCGATATCATAATCATGCTCTCCTAGGTAGACAACATAGTCTGGTGGTATAACTGAATGCCTTTCCCTAGTCAATCTTCTGAGTGGAGCTACTTCAATCCCGTTTTGAATTTGAGGGGCTTGAGGAATTTCATCGAGAACTGTCTCAACAATAAGATCTTAGGCCACAACAGCCTCAGTTTATGGCGTAGGAGGCTCCATAATTGTCTGCACAGGATGAGATAGGGATCTAGTAATTCCCACCATACTATCATCTTCAATAGTTCATGAGCAACTACCCTTTTCAATTACATCAAATTCTAGAAATTTTGCAACTTGAAATTCCACAATTTTTTTTATCTCCATTAAAGTTATAAAACCAATACCCCTTTGAATGATCTAGGTAGGATACGGAGTAACACCTAGTAGTTTTGGAATCCAACTTACTCAATGTTGGATTATATAACTTCACTTCTGCTGGAATCTCTAGATTTCAAGATGATTCAAGCTAGGTTTATGTTCAGTCCATAACTCAAAAGGAGTCAATGGAACCGCTTTAGTATGAACACAATTTAAAATATAAAGAGCTGTTTTAAAAAATAAAGAGTTGTTTTCAAAGCTTCACTCCACATAAAATCAGGTAAATTGGTCATACTAATCATAATTCTCATTATGTCCATAAAAGTACAATTGTGCTTTTTAGCTACACAATTTTATTCAGGACTTATGGGCATAGTAAACTGACCTATTATCTCATAAACCTCTAAGTATTTAGCAAATGGCTATTTAAGTTGTCCAGCATTACCGTGTCTACCAAAATACTCACCACAATGATCAGATCTGACAACCTTTATAACTTTTCCCAATTGTTTCTCCACTTTAATCTGAAAAATCTTAAATTTGTTGAGAGACTCGGACTTTTCTTTAATCAAATATAAGTATCCATATCGGGAAAAGTTGTCAATAAATGTGATGAAATAAAAATTTCTGTACAAAATAGCTGTGTACGGTCCACTAATATCAGTGTAAATGACCTCTAACAAGTCAGAATTTCATATGATGGATTTTTCTTTATCTTAGTTATCTTACCTCTATAATAGTCTAAGCAAGTCTTTAGATCACTTTTAAAAGTAGGCAAGATGTCAGCCTTTATAAGCATTTTTATTCTTTCTTTAGAGATGTGACCAAGACGTTTATGCCACAGTGCATAAGACTGTTCTTTAGGTAGAGGCCTTTTGGAAACAATTTTTTCAACTGAACAAGAAACATTCATGTCATTGGGAGATAAGCTCAATCGATACAATCCATTGGATAAATTGCAACACCCAATCTTATTTGAATCATAAAACATGGAAATAGAATTGCTTTTTATTTCAAAAGAGTATCCACACATGTCCAAACAAGACATAGAAACTAAATTCCACCTAAAAAGGGTACATAAAAGGTGTTTCTCAACATCATCCTAAAACCAGAATCTAAAATCAAAATGACGTCTCCCACGAACTCGACGTCAACTTCAATGTTGTTTCTCACAGTGAGCTTTGATTCATCATGATTTGGCATCCTTCAGTTTATGAACCCCTGTAAGGTAAACACAACGTGATTAGTTGCACTACTATCTAGCCACCAAGAATTAGTTAGGGTATAGATTGGATTCACAAACTAACAACAAAGAATCATTACATTTAGGCTCACTCTTGGTTCTCTTGGACAACCAAGCCTTATACTTATTGTAGTGTTTCTTTACGTGTCCTCTCTCCCTGCAAAAGTAGCAAAGAGCACCATCCTTCTTGGTGAATTCTTTCTTAAGACCCAAACTGTTAGAAGGTCCAGCACCTTTGAAATTTCCTTTATTGTTGGAAGGACCGGCAGCTTCAGAATTGCCCTTATGAGTATAATTTTTCACCTTCTTACCTTTATTACTGCTAGAATTAGAAGCATAAAGGGCAATGTGCCATTTATCTTTATTCAATTTTTCTTCCTCTACCACCACCCTTGCAATCAGGTCATTAATTGACTAGGTTTCATCTTAGGAACTATAATTGATCTTGATAATCCCAAAATTAGGATGAAGAGTATTTAGAGCTTGATGCACAATGCAAGTAGTGAGAATAACAACATTGAGAGCCTGAAGCTTTGTCTGCAAATCTACCATCCTCAAAGTATAATCTCTAACTCCACTAGAACCATCATACTTCATAGTAAATAGTGTTTGCAGGTATGTCCCTATCTCAGCATTAAGAGAGACACGGTTTCTAACCATCAAAGCGTCCATCATTTGCCTAGCAGTGCAGTCTGCAGACAAACCACTTTTCAAGTTGTTATTGAATGGAATGCTTCATGGATAGTAAACAAATTCTATTGCTCTTTTCTCAAGCAGCAAAATGAGCTTTCTGAACTTCTGTACTCTCGGCAGTAAGATCTGCCAGCCAATCGGTAATAAGAATCATATGAAAATCTGTCATCTCCATAGCAAACAAAAAATTCTCTCTCCATCTCTTAAAGTTTGAACTAGCAAGAACCTCAATAGTGACAGAGTTACCATTTACAGAAAATGTGACTAAAAGACAAGTAATGTATATAATTAGAATCATGTGAGCATTGTGTAACTTGACATACAAGTACACATCCAGAGAGTTACATGCAAAATCACATAATTACCTTTATGCAGGATACATAACATGCAGTTGTACATTCCCTACATGATAGCGGTCATGAAAATATATTCCAATTTTCGTGAATTCATCACCTTTGAGCATATGAACCACTAGGATCAGTTACTCCTCCACCACACCATCATGTACCTCTCCATAAACTAATACACAATCACCTCCTTTGGGAGTATAATTATGCATTAGACCAGGAGACATTCCAATCATTATACAAGACTGATATTTCTCAAACCCAATCAAGTGTGCCACTATGGCGGTTACAACTCAATTGAGTTTGTTATATACTTGAGCAGCAAGGTAGATTATGTTTTGTTATCTTCTTTGACTGCATTTAAGACCTATTTATCATAAACATGGGCACTAGTGGTACACGAAATGAGAAATAAATAGATTTATGTGGGGTAAGTACATTATCAGTGCCAAAAGTTATGTACTGTACTCACTTTTGTGCCAAAAGTTTCTGTCGGATCACTTAAGTGTGAAATCGGAGGAAAAACGATCACTTTAGTGCCATTAGCGAGAGATTTCGGCCAAAATGATTACGTGGCTTTTATATTTAAGAAAAAAATTGACATGGCTTTTAAATGACGTCATTTTCTGTCCTCCTTAAGAACATATTTTAAAAAATATATTGACATGGCTTTTAAACGATGTCGTTTTCCGTCCTCCTTAAGAAAATGACGTCATTTTGCCATTATATGTGGATGGCCTCACAAAAACGACGCCGCACAGCGCATATGGGATTGAAATTAGGGTTTTTTTGGTTTGATCATCGCCCAACGCCGACTTAGCTCTCTCAGCCACTGTGCTTGGCCACCGTCGCTCAGCCTTCGTCATAATTGCTTGACTAGGTGAGCAAGGAGAGGCTGAGGTTGTTTCTCGGGCAAGAAGCGATGGGAAGAATAGGAGGCGAGGGCAGAGGAGGAGGAGGAGGAGGAGGAAGAAGGGAGGTCGAAGGTGGAGAAAGAGAAGACGAGGAGGGCGAGGGAAACAAAGAGGGCGCATATGGAGATGGTGGATTGGGCTCTGCTCAAGGAGTGGCTGGTGCTGGTGTTGTTCTTGGGGAAGAAGACGACGCTGCCATGCCTTCTCTCGAAAAGAATAGAAGGCGAGGGCGGAGGAGGAGGAGGAAGAATGGGGGTCGAAGGTGGAGAGAGAGAAGAAGAGGAGGGCGAGGGAAACAAAGAGGGCGTAGATGGAGATGGTGGATTGGGCTCTGCTCAGGGAGTGGCTAGTGCTAGTGTTGTTCTTCGAGGAAGAAGACACTGCTGCCATGCCTTCTCTCGAGAAAAATAAGAGGCAAGGGCGGAGGAGGAGGAAGAAGAGGGGTCGAAGGTGGAGAGAGAGAAGATGAGGAAGGCGAGGGAAACAAAGAGGATGCATATGGAGATGGTGGATTGGGCTCTGCTCAGGGAGTGGCTAGAGCTGGTGTTGTTCTTCGGGGCAGAAGACGATGTTGTCATGCCTTCTCTCTCTCTCTCTCTCTCTTTATCTTAATTTGGGAATTTAGGGTTTCGACTTGGGGGAAAGATGCCAAACGACATCATTTTGTGGTTTAGATGCTAACTGTACTCTCTGGCGAGCCACATCAGCTTCAAAAATTAATAAAAAAAGTGTCACGTCATATTTTCGATCAATCTTATCGGAGTTGGCACTAAAATGATCATTTTTCAAACTTTTTTGCACTTAAGTGATCCAAAATAAACTTTTGGCACCAAAGTGAGTGATGTACACAACTTTTGACACTAATAGTGTACTTACTCCGATTTCTAGAGCATTTTGGATTTGGATGGCCTCAAATGTCTGGTTTTGAATTGCAAAGTGTACTCTAGCTTCCACATTATTGTTGGTTGTTAATGTATTTTGCATTGGTCATTCATTTGGAAAAGTAAGAAACCTAAATATGTCTGTGATTGAAGTAATTCTTGTTAGCTACAAAAAAATTCTCCATATATTTAGGCTCCACAACCATACTTTTCACAAGTTCCACATCGCATTAAAGAACAGTTGTCAGATTGGCCTTGCTGGCTTTTAAGATTCGTTGAGGAGATGATTGTTGGCTCCTTTAGATTGCAAGACCTTATTAGAGCTTGACAATGTTAGATCTCATGGCCATTTTTTTTTTCTGTTACCATGTTCCTCTTTCATACTTAGCCTTTGCAATTTCGAATATTTTCTTAGCTTGGTGATAACTGTTTTGTTGGTACTTCTTTTTCTGTAGGGCAAGGGGAGAGCTTTTTATGCTGCTGATGATGTTGTAGTTGTTGTGCATGATATCAACAATGGTACATACATTTTCATCATTTTATGGTTCATCTCATACTGACTATAATATAAAAAATATGGCCAAAATGTACTTATATCCCATTTATAAGTGGATGCACTTAAGCATACAATTTCCACTTGTCTTAAGGTGAAGTTTCATATGTCATTAGAGTAAAATCCTACCAATCTATCTTCCATTAATATTTTAAAGTGATCATGTTGTCTATCGGTTTCAGCCAAGGCATGATCTCTTTTATATGCAATTCATATGGTGTTCATTTGGACTTGGAAAACGTAAGTTGTTGACAATGTTGGTTTGTATAAATTGTTAGGATATTGGAATTCAAGTGCAAGCGTCTTTCGAAAGGAGTATAGATTATTTTATCTGATGGCAACATATTGTATACCTCAGGTGATCTGATACTACAGTGTATCTTTTTGGGAGTTCATAATATCAACATTGATGTTACCATATCTAAGGAATCTTCATATGGATATTTATGTGAAATTTTACTTACCACTGCTGGTTTTACTAAAGGTTTCGATCTTGAATGGCATTGTCATGGGAGCAGGGACTGGTTTTTCCATCCATGGTAGTTTTCGAGTAGCAACGGAGAATTTCATATTGCTTCTTTTTGTTGGCTTACATTTCCTTTTTATTTGTTTGGAGACCTATTGTTTTGGTTAGGTTGGGAATGTTCTATTGTGGCAATCAACGGTGGGTGGTGGGGCACAGGTTACTTCTCAGCTTGTCTGATTTAAATGATATCTTAAAAATGAAAATCTTCTGCCTTAGGTGTTTTGCTGATGTCATTAATCTCACTTGCCATTTCACTTGTTATGGCTGCTCTGCAGCCTAAGTATTTTCCAAAATTGCTGGTGAAATTGTTTTTAATAACCGACAGTTCCCATAGAATAGGACATATGTTCCTTGTTTTAAATTCTAGTTGAGAAAAGATCAACTATTGAATGCGAAGGAAAATACGTAATGAAGTGGTTATTGTTGCAACTTGCATTGTTGTAGACTCCTGAAGCGTAGACCCTAATTTTTCACCATGGATGAAAAACTTCAGTGTCGTTGAAATATAGTGGTATTAGGGAGAATATACAATGGAGCACAACCTACCATTTTCCCTTCTTAGGCTACATCTGAGAATTCCATGAATTGGCTTAGCCTGTAACAAGTGCGTATATTTGAATAGAGAATGTTCCCTAGCTTTGTATATGGATAATATACGTATCTAGGGGGGCAACATTCCACAGAAGTTAATGTAGGACTATCATAAATTTACTATGCATAAGACTTACATGTTTCTATATATTATTTGAAATAGTGACTTAAGAAGGTCTATTCAGTTGACCTCCCTTATCAAGATTGAAATTGTTGTTTGCTTAATGGATAAGGCTGGGTAGATATGTCTATTGGTAATTCTTAAAACAGCCGTTTGCTTGTGGAAAATGTAATGGTTATTTTTTCAGTAACTTTCACTACTTGTTATGCAATTGGTTACATAACCTAGAGTATCTAACCAATACTACGGATGTGTTAATTTGAGTGCTTCATGCGAGCAAGCAATTGGTGGGTGCTATTGTGGTTGTTGATTGTCCAGCTTCTTGTTCCCTATACACCATTCTTATCAAGATTTCCCAGCAGCTTTCTATCCAGCATAGTTCGGTTAATCTCGTTGCAGGTTTTTGCTATGCCCGAAACAGCTCTAGGTCTCTTTCCTAACATAGGTTCCTCATATTTTCTGTCAAGGATCCCATGACATTTTGGTAATGGCCAACAAAATAGGCAAAGGCACTTTATCTTCATATCTAGCCTTACGCGTCAATATTCAATTAAGATAAAAAAAATTTCTAACTTCTAGAAGTATGCAGATATACTTATTGGTTAGAGGTTTAGTAGTTAATTATGTGGAGCATTCTACTGCTAGTGCTAGTGAATGTGCGAGTTTGTATTATGGATGAGTTAGAAACTTTGGTGATAGCCAAACATTTGAGTTCTTGAATCAACAAATCATAATCTGGTGGGCTTTCATCTTTTATTCTACAAATATAGCCAATTTGCTATTGTGTTGATGTGGTATTTGGGAAGCATATTTTTTGAAGATTGGGAAATTTGAGACAAGGAAATTTTCCTCAAATCATATTTCAAGAGGACAAACATTGCAATTGATGGAGGCGACAAATGATACATAATAATGCTACTTAATGGATTGCAGGGTTAGCATACTTTAGCGACCATCCACTTTTTACACTTTGATACCTGGGGGTTGGAGGGTGATGAGAAGAAAACAATTTATTTCTAGTGTCTTGGGTTAAACCTCGATTCTATGGAGATTGATAAATTCCCAGTTGGAATATGCACATTGATTCTTTTTCTTTTCCTCCATGTTTAAAGCTGATGGATGAATCACACAATGGTGACTATATTCAATTGTTTTGAGCTTTTACTGGCACTCCATTTGTGGCTTTGGGATCTTGACGTTACAAAACCTAAATTAAATTGTTGATGCTTTGACTTGAATTGTTAATAGCAGTTAGAAATTGCACAAGAGAACGTATTGAAGAGATTTCCAATGTTGATTTTGATAAATTTGCATCTAAGATTCTATGTCATTCAATTTAGTGTTGGGAAAAGGGAAAAATCTAATATGCACATCTTTAACCTGAAGTCCAGTGTTATAGTTTAAGTTTCAATACATCAACCTGGATAATGATTTTTTTTGTCGTTTACCATGATCTTTTATCCTTTTCTATCAAATGAAAATTCTCCTGGTTTGCAACTAAACCTGAACTTTTTTTTTTTTTGGACGAGAACGGAGAAATAGTATTAACTGGCAAGAGGATTACAACAATTTAAAGCATCCGTACATAAAAGAGAAAAAAGGAAGGGAGGGGGAGTTTCAGGCCAATTGGGAGGGAGGATATGAAGCCCATGGGCTCGGGCGACCCAATTAGCGACCGTATTCTCTTCCCTTTGACAATGGCTCACCTCTAGGGTTTGGAAAAGACGAAGCAAAGCTACCGCTTCCACAAACAGAGCATGAGAGTCCCAAGGAAAGCGATTCTGATCTTGAACCGAGTCAACCAGCTGAAGGCAATCCGATTCGAGGATAAGGTGAGTTGTAGATCATCCTATTTGTAGCAGATACCGGAGTGTAGATGTGAAAGCTTGGAGTTCCTTTTGTAGGGCAAAGGCGGCGTTGATGGTAAGGTAGAAGCCATCGATCAACCTTCCTACAGAGTCTCGACAAACACCTGCCACGGAGCCTTCAGAAGAACCCGGGTGAAAGGAGCCGTTGATATTAACTTTCAGTACACCCAGATCTGGAGGATGGCAGCCAAAGGATACAGAGGGCAAATGAGAAGGGCACCTCCGGGTCGAAGAAAAGGGCGGATAAGCAGATTCGGCAGCGGCTGTGAGATCTGGCAAAGGCTAAGTCTGATTTGAGCTCCAATTAGGAGTGGACTAATCAGGCTGCTTATTTTGATGCAGGGGCTTGGAGTTATAGGTTTTGTAAGAGCAATCGTAGGCGATGGCATTGAAGACCACTAGATTAGGATTGGGGAGTCGTTTACGAAAGATGTAATCATTCCTGGCCTTCCAAATATGCCACAAAATAGCTGCTACAATAGCCAAATCAGGTAATAAATCCTTCCTATACATGAGTTGTTGAAGCCAGGCATCAAATCTGTTAGTTTCAAACTGTCGCATGTTTATGTGAAACTGTGGATGAGACCACACTGCTTTGGTCCACAGACAGTGAAAGAAAAGATGTTTTGTTGATTCAGGGATAGGATGACTACCACAATTTTGACATAGGTGACAAGTTGGATCTGATAAAATATGCCGGTTATACAGGTTTTCACCTGTTGCAACAGCATTATGGCACAGAGACCATAGGAAGATTCGTATTTTAGGGCTCATCGGCACCTGCCAGATAGTATTCCAAAAACGCCTGGGTAGCGTAAAAGAAGAAGATGCCTGGTTAAGATCTAAGTTGGATTCGCCTGATCGTAGACAATTATAACCACTTTTGACAGTATAGATGCCATTTTGTCTCCCTGTCTAGATTAAAGAATCAATTGTAAACTGAGGGCATACCTATATTCGGAGAATCTCAGTTATAATTTGATCGGTGAAACTGTTTTTGAGCAAAGAGATATTCCAAGATTACTGTTCATGGTTAATGAAATTAGCAACCATAGTAGGTTCATTGCGCGTTGCAGGTCCCCCAATAATACCCATAGATAGCCATTTGTCCTCTCTAATACGGATATGCTGGCCATTACCTACTGACCACTGTAGATGATTAGACATAGAATCACGGCCATGTAAAATGCTTTGCCAACCCCAAGAGGACTTGGCTCCTCTTTCTGCATGCCAGAAATCTTTTGAAGGGAAATAAAGCCCTTGAAAGATACGACTCCACAGTGAATCAGGGTTTTGAAACAAACGCCAAGCTTGTTTTGCTAATAATGCCTTATTGAAAGCCACTAGATCTCGAAAACCAAGACCCCTTGCATCTTTACGTCTCTTCAATGATTCCCAATTTTTCCAATGCATTCCTAATTTTTCACTCTAAGTTTGCCACCAGAATTTAGAAATTTTCTGCTCAATAGCTTTGCAAAGAGAAATGGGAATTTTAAAGATAGACATAGCGTATTGAGGCACCTTGAACTTTAATCAACACTTCCTTGCCACCATTCGAAATTAGTTTTTCTTTCCAGCCATCCATTTTTGAATTCACCTTAGCTAATAACCAATAAAACATCTCTATTTTAGACCTACCCCAGTCCGAAGGTATGCCAAGATATTTCCCTGTCTTGTGGATCACCGGAACACGCAATTCGCTGACCAGATATTCCTGAAGAGGTGCTAGACAGCCATGACTAAAATATATACCAGACTTATTTCGATTTATTGCCTATCCCGATCCTTGACAGTATTGATTTAAAATGTTTGACAAGTTTTGGCATTCAAGCAGCTTTCCTTCAATAAAGAAAATGGCATCATCGGCGAAAAATAAGTGTGAAAGATTAGGACAGCTCCGGGTAAGTTGAATACCTTTAATGTTTCCCATAGCAATAGCTTGATGTATGAGAGATGAGAGAGCATTTGCTACTAGAATAAATAAATAGGGAGAAAGGGGATCACCCTGTCGAAGACCCCTCGTCATAGGAAAAGGCTGAAGAGGCTGACCATTGAACTTAATACAAAGAGAAGCAGTCGTGACACATTGCATAACCCTGTAGATCCAATCTGCATGAAAGTCAATCTGTTTTAGATAATCTCGGAGAAAATCCCAATCGACACGATCATATGCCTTTTGCATATCGAGTTTGAGGACCCCCTAAAATTTTCTTTTTCTTTTTCGGATTCTGAGTTGATATAGAACTTCCTGCACTACTAGGATGTTATCCTAGATTTGACGTCCACTAACAAAAGCACTTTGCTCTATAGATATGAGTGCAGGTAGGAGAGCCTTTAATCCGTTGGCTAAAATCTTGGAAATGATTTTGTACTGAAAATTACAAAGACTAATCGGTCTGAATTGGTCCAGCCTTTCAGGTTGCAAGATCTTTAGGATCAAAGTAAGGAAAGTTCTGTTGACAACAAGATCCAACACACCAGAGTCAAAGAAAGCTTTCACCGAGGTAATGACCTTTGCCTTTAAGATATCCAAATGAGATTGATAAAATTGACCATTTAAACCATATGGGCCAGGTGCTTTGGATGCCCCAAGCTGAAAAACTGCTTGCTGAATTTCTTCAGGGGTAACTTCAACTATAAGTTTACTATTCATTTCCTCTGTGACAATTGCCGGGCATTGACTTAAAAAGGGGCCATAATTGCGTTGCCCAACAGAGGTATAAAGATTTTGGAAGAAAAGCTAAGTCATTTCTTGTAAAGTTGTTTCATTTCTGATCCACTGATTTTCTTGATCTAATAACAAGCTAATTCTATTTCGTTGATGTCTCTGGATGGTGGTAGCATGGAAGAATTTTGAATTTTTGTCCTCCCATTTTAGCCACTGGACTCTAGAACGCATGGCCCAATATTGTTCTTCTTGAGTTCATAAAGTGTGAATCTGAAGTTTTAAAGCATCCATTCGAGGCTTGTCAGATTGACTGTTTCTTTTGTTGGTCAGGAGTTGGAGCTGCTATTGAAGCTCGGAGATTCTTTTATGGGCATTAGAGAATTTGGCTTTGCTCCATCGGGAAAGAGCCGCTGAAATAAGGCTTAATTTCTGAGCTAAGGTAATATGCTAAGACCGAGATTGAGTTAACGCATCTGAAATAACCAAATGACATTCCGGGTCTTGCAGCCAAAAAGATTCAAACGTAAAAAGCCTTGGGCGTCGAGGATGGGCTGGAGAGGAATGTAAAACCAAGGGACTGTGATTCGAACCGATGGCCGGAAGAGCAATCACCTCAGCAGCTGGAAAGGTGAGACGCCAAGAGATATTGCAGAGAGCTATGTCAAGACGCTCTTTAACTAAATCATCTCATGTTCTATTGTTACACCATGTATAGGAGCATCCCTTACTGTCTAGGTCCAAGAGGGAAGAGTCACTCACCAGATCTCGAAAGGTATGCATCCGTTGAAAATTTACTGGTCATTTACCTTGTTTTTCCAATGATACATTACCTCATTAAAATCTCCAATGCATAGCTAAGGTAAAGTATTATGAGTATTAATGAGTTTCAGTTTATCCCAGAACAGGAGCCGAAGAGAGACAAGAGTCGGCGCCCGAAGACACGTGAGCCGCATAGAAATTCCACACTCCCTAATAAGGCAGAGAAGATCAAAGAAGTCAGAGGATTGATGCTCCAAAGTCAGGTGAACAGAATCCTACCAGAAAATAGCTAGGCCGCCAGCAAGGCCAGAAGGTTCTTCCAAAAAACTATTTGGAAACTTAAGACATTTTTGTAAACTGTTTAGCACCACATTTCTATTCTTAGTTTCCATCAAAAAAAGGATGTCAGGCTTTTCTCGGGCCACCAACACCCGAAGGGCTTGAACTGTCAGGGGATTACCCAACCCCTGATAGTTCCAACTTATTAACCTCATTTGTCCGATGGTGGCTTTTTAGGGCCAGCCACCATAGCCCAAGTGTCGGATTCAACAGCATCAAAGATTGGAGTATCCATCAGGAGTGATTCGTCAAGTCCCTCTTCCAGCAGGTTTGGACGCTTTAATTTTTTAATTGGCCCTGTCTTGGTGCTTAGCTTATGACTCTTAGATTTCTTTGGCTTGGAAGAGCTGAAAGATCCTTCTCCCATTACTGGGTAAGGAGTAAGTACAGGGTGAGGGAGAAGTCCCGCTATAGGAACCAGCTGCCTCTCAGCCTGAGCTTGCACGGCAAAGGGTTAACTAAACCTGAACTTGACATACCATTTTTCCTGTGGACTAGATTTCAGCTCATATATCTTGCAGTACTATCACGCACTACATTTCAGCTCGAATATTCTTGTTGCTTCCTTGGGGAAGTCACACATATTCGAGTTAGATTGTTCGTATTTTGTTACACTTGTTACCAATGTCTTGTCTTTATATTAAAATCCACCATGCTTTGTTGTTATCCATGCCAAGGGAATATCTTGGTCTTACTAGTGCTAGACTGGATGGAGCAGAGATGCTTGCATGTGGCCTTGCAACTCACTTCGTTTCCTCAGCGGTATCCATCTGCTGTTACTTTAGTTTTATGATTACTGCTTGATGAATGTAGAAGCTACATGGGGAAAAAGGGGAAAGGGGAAAGCATAAAGACCAATAAGATCTTTGTCACTAGAGGTTTTTAGAGAATTTTTGCCAAAGGAAAAGGCCAAGGAGTTATTTGGGGACAGGAAAAATGAAGTATAGAAGACCAATACAACCTTTACAACTAGCACTCATTCGAGAAAGCATCTACCTTGCCTCGTCCTTTCTTTAGATACTCAAAGCTAGGAAAATGTCTGATTGCTTATCAAGGTAATGTTAAAGAAGAGGTGGAACAAAATAAGACAAAAGAGCTTAGATTGCTACATAGGCGTGAATGTGACATAACTCCACGGAATCATGTTTCATGGGAAATGGCGAGGTTGGAGATAGAGACCATCATGGAAAGAATCAATTTGATACTATTGTTGATTGTCTGCGGGAGTGCAAAATAAATAGCTTATGGCTATTCTCTAGTACAAGCATTAATATTTATAGACTGTTGTTCTCACTGAATAGTTCTCATTACTTTTGTTTGTGTGAGGAGATGAAGATTGTCATATTGACAGAAGCTAAAGGGTGGATTATTTTGTTATATTGTTTCACAACAAGAAAATGATTTCTTTCATGTCCTTTTTATTTTGGGTTAAATGTCTTGTTTGGTTTGGGGGTTGGGGTTGGGGGTGGGTTCTCTTCCCCATAGTGAGGTGCATTTGGAGTCATTATATGTTGGCTGGAAACCATAAAGGACCACATTAATACCAGTAGCTATAGTGACATCTCGAATATCATTGAATATTGCACGATAAATATTAGATGTGGAAATTAAATAGTGTAGCTGAGAGAACTGCTTTCTTGGTGGATGCACACAAATGAAAGAATTAGAAGTGAATGCGCATTGAAGAAAGCTTCAACGACATACCCGTATGCAGTAAGACCAGGGAAATTGATGTAAGCCTTGGGTAGGCTTTCTCAAGCAGTAGGATTGGGAGAGTGACTCGCACACGGGAAACGGGACGAACAGGAATTTCAGCACTGCACGAGCTCAGGAGAACAGTCGTATCTTTGTCGATACAGATCGGATCGACCTGATTCCAAAGCCAAATGAACAAAGACTTCTGGATCTACAATTTCTCTATTTTTGGTTTTTTGAATTAAGCACTGTAGGATGGTCGAAATTGGGTTGGAAGTAACGAACAGAACAGGAAAAGATAGAGACTCCGTTGGTTGCTCTTCTAGGCCTCCAAGGAAGTCAAGGGGGCACCGATTCTTCTAGATCGATGACTGCAACTCTTCAAGGATGCAGGTTTCGAAAAGCTCTGACTCTTCAAGGACGAAGTGAAAACTCTTCTAGGTTTTCAAGGATATGAACTCTTCTAGGTTTTCAAGGATATGAACTCTTCAAGGTTCACGATACTTGCTTCAAACAAAATTTTTCATTTATCAAAAGTCGTATGTCTTGCACAAGGGATTGGATATAGTCAAAGAAATAAAGACAGAGCGTTGAAACTAGGAGAAATAAAGACAGAGCGTTGAAACTAGGAGAAATAAAAACAAAGCATTGAAAATAGGAGAAATAGTAAAGAGCATGGAAACTATAAGCTAGTAAAAGCATCATGCAAGCTTCAAGGTGTCTTTCAAGCTTCCGGGATGGACTCAAGATGTCAATACAGCTTCTCGGTTTCGTCGAGCTTGAATGCGAGCCGATCTTCTTGGTCGAGAGAGCTGGTCTTCAATGCGAGCTGCATCAGAAGTTCAACCTAAGATGGTTTAGTCCTGTCGAACTATGGCCTCCTCATGTTTCATGGATAAAATGTGACCGTTTGGAAGTAGGCTATGTTGGGATATGTGGATAGACTATGCTCGAGTTCAAAGTGTCGAGGGGAAATCATCGCATTTGAGTTCTTGTAAAGGATGGAATCTTAGAAAGATGTATGAGAAGGAATGCTTATGAAAATTAACCTCAGATAGAAGTGAAAATGCTCAGTCAAATTGTTGTTGCCAATTTGGGAATGCTAAGGCAACACTAAATTCATTAGAGTTACCTGTATTCTTGTGCTGGACACAGACGTTCATCTTTGCTCTCATTTCCTATGGTTATCTGATTTCTTTTTGTATATTCATGACATCGTTTAGGAATTGCTGTCGCTAGAAGCTGCTCTACACTCAGTAGATTCCAGTGATCAACCCAAAATTTCAGCAGTCATTGGGGAATACTCTGAGCTGCCTATGTTGAAAGAGCAAAGTGCATACAATCGGTTAGTTTTAACCTACCATTTCCCACTATCTTCTTGCGTTTTCCGTATGGTTTTGTCTAGCAGTCCACAAATGTTCTTATCCTCGAAAATACGAAGAAACCTTGAAAATTTTATTACGTGAAAAGATGATAAATTGGTTGTATGGAGAACAAAATAACATGAAAGAAAGAATGGAAGTCAAGTGAAAAAAGTGGATTCTTACCCAACCAAGGATGTGTCAACATTGTATGACTTTATTCCCACTTTTATGTACTGGTAACACGTGTGTGGACTTCCAACTTTAACTCAAGAAGCTTGAGTGGCTAGCAGCACACCCTGCTGACTCACTCTCAATCAACGTCTTATTTATCAGTTTCAATTTATGTTTTTGACAGATTAGATGTCATCAATAGGTGCTTCTCACGAAGAACTGTGGAAGACATTCTATATGCTCTTGTAAGCTGTTGGTGATTGTGTTCTCCATTTGGAGTACTTATTGTGCTCCTGCAAAGGGCTCTGCATGTGTGCATGCATGAGCTCTAAGCTCTTTGATGGTGTCATCTCTCCATGCTGATCTGTGCACATTATTTTGATGTAAGATTTCCTCGATGTCCCTTTTGCAGGAGCAAGAAGCCACAAATGAGGTAGATGATTGGATCCAAGCCTCACTTCGGTCACTAAAGAAAGCATCGCCTATAAGCCTTAAAATTTCCCTTAGATCGGTGAGGTTGCTGAATCTTTTGATGAAATATCAACAGTGCAATTTTTAATACAGCTAACAATTTATAGATTATGTGAATTGTGAATATGTTCAAACGATTTCCATCTAAGATGCGTGGACCAACTTCTTGTTCTGATGTCAACTGAAGGAATGACATCAACATTCTACTGAAAAACCGAAATTTCCTTTTCTTCTCTTATTGCCTCGGATTACCTACTGGAACAGATATCATGACAACCGTGTGCTTGATTTAAATATAGAGGTGTAGGCATATGCCTTTAACAACACCTCGTGCATGAATCTCTGACCTGGATAATGGCCACCAATATTGATTAAAACGTAGGGAAGTCATTCACAAATTCACTTAAAGACCTGTGATAGGATAGATGAACCAAGTAATTGCTAAAATTCATAGTAGGGCTGAAAAGGTTCTGGGAAAAGTAGTTGTGCAAACCTTTTTTAGTGCCGATTTGCTAAACCTGACAACTGGCGAATCAGTGTGCAATTTTTAATAATATTTTAATATTTTTAAATATTTTAAATATTTTTAATTTTAATTTTATTCTTTTATTTTTTATTTTTATTTTTATTCTTTTATTTTTTATTTTTCCTTTTTCTTCTCATCTTCTTTTATAAAGGTCAAAGCACCTTGCCACCTCGCCGTATGTATAATCACGTCATTATTTTGAAAGAGCATGGCCGGCGAGGGTCGAGCCCCACCAGCTCGGCGCGAGGCCAGTCCTGACTCCGTTCTCCGATCCCACTCCCTTTGTTGATAGTTAGAGATATCGCGCAGTGGGAATTGATTCGCTATTCCCGGGTTCTCCGAGGCAGTTGGGCGACCTGTTTGAAGATTGTGAAAATGGTCATGGGCGACTTCTAAGTGTTGATCCGCCAATTGCAGATAAGAGAAGGATCGAAGAAAAAGAAAAAGAAAATAAAAGAATAAAAATAAAAATAAAAAGAGAAAAATAAAAAAATATTCAAAAATATTAAAATATTTTTAAAATTGTTGGCCAGTGCCTTGTACGAGAACACAGAAAATTGATTGCCATGCAATGCGAGGCGAACAACTCGTCAGCAAGGACTTTTATAAAGTTAAAGCACCTTGGTTCTGTATTTTGAAAGAGCATTTGAACTTTTGGATAGTAGAGATTGGGAATTGAGCTGATAGTTTGAAGATTGTGAAAATGGTCAATTCAGGCCGGTAAATCGACTGCGCTTTGCCACATGATGATGCAATGGGGCTGCAGACTTTGTTGAGGTTCTGTGATCTTGGCGGTAAATTGAATGCAGGGCTGGAGCTAGGATAAGGATAGAACCCAAAGGTTTGACAAGCATTCTCTTTCTATTTTCGGATGTCCATTCCTATTCATTTAAGGGTTTTGTTAGTAAAATAATTTTTGAATTATCATGAGAATAACAATTTATTGTAAACTATAAGTTCTTAAAGGAGTAAGTTATATAATAATTTATAATTATTTATTATTTGATTTTTTATAATCTAGAATAGATGGTCATTTTAATAGTAAATTAAAAATCGTCTCGTAATCATTTGTCGTTGATTTAACTTCCTTGTCATGAGTTCCTATACAAAGATTTTCTCCTTCTCTTATGTAGTGGGAACCCACTAGAATGGGCCTTGTCACTGACAAGATGGTGGACGTCTACTTCTCCAAGGTGGATGATGAAGACTGGGAAGAGCTGAAGCTGCCCCCCAGACCGAACTTGCCTGCATCTGCTTTCGCAAAGCTGTAACTCTTGGTACTGAAAAATATAGTTGGGGTTTAACCCATGGGGTTGGTTAAATAGAAATAAAATGAATCTGAAATTTCATTTGATTGGTTATATGCAAACTAAAATTAGGTCTCGATTCTTAAAAGAGAAATGATTTGCACAGATCACTCTCTAGTTGAAGTGACCCATAAGTGCTATTTCAATAAAACATTACTTAAAAAGTGATGCATGCTATTCTATGAACTTGTCGCCAGTAAAATACTCCACTTTGGCATAAGCATTACCTTCACTTTGGGCAAATTATATTATTCTAACATTGGTTATTAGATTTTGTCCAAATTCTAAAATTTATTGTCAAAGTATAATCAAGTAAGTTATAAAATTTATCATATTGATGCAATTAAATTCTTTCATGAGTTCCCTCCAATTTAGTTAAAAGAGAATTTCTAACACGATTTATTGTCTTTGGAAAACACGAGGCGGCGATTGGTGCTACGTTAGAAAAAAACTTGAAACATTAAAGAAAAGTTAAAAAAAAAAAATTGAAGTAAAAATTATAAACGGATATAAAACTTTAAAAAAAAAAGCAAAAGGATTAAAATGGAAAGGCCAAAAATGAAATAAAAGTGTAGATGGGGATTCGGAGGTTGGATCAAAGGACTTGATTGCATTATCACAAAAATGAAATATTATAGAAATTTGATTGTATAAATTGAACAAATTTAAGATTTGATCGTATAAATTAAAAGTTTTATGACTTGATTTCATTATCATGATAAGTTTCAAAAATTGAAAGATTTGATTCCAGACAACTGATTTTTTTTTTTTTATATAATCAATTTTAGCCCCTCTATTAGCCAATGCATCACCATAACACACAGACTCGGTCGCGAGGAGTACTACATGTCTAAATATTTACGTGAGATAAAATTCATTACCAAGTACGCAAAATGATAAAATTATCAGAGCCAAATTTATATATGGAAAGTTTAGATTAAGATTAATGCAACTTTTACATGTGGGCGTAAAAAAAAAAAAAACCCAAAATCATTGCGAGCCAAGCAATTTGATCTGTCAACTTTTATTTTTCTCTTTTTGGACAATTAGGCCCGTCAATTATATACGAAGTGATCCTTCTATCAAAATTATGATCTAAAATTGCTAACGCAAATGTTAAGCCGCCCTTCCAAATCCATAGTAATTAAAGTTACTTCTCAAAAACGTCCTATTTTAGTAATTGAAAGTATCGTCAATTCTGCATTTGTTAGTCTCGCAAAACGTTTAGATGAAAGAAAGAACCTATTTTAGTTTTTTTTTTTTTTTTGGGAAGAAGAAATATATTAAGAAGAGCCAAATGTGAGACCTTTACTCCAACTGAACGTATCGTCAATTCTGCATTTGTTAGGATGAAATAAGAGGGAAGAGAAAAAGGTTCTACAAGCATAACCGTGTTTAGATGAAAGAAAGAACACGGTCTCTAAAGATGATGTGTCAATTTTTCCAAATGATTTAAATAAGTTAGGAGTGATTATTTCAGTTAATTTTATATTCATTTAAATTCCTTTCATAGGATTCAGAAAATTAGAGGAATCTTGTAGTTATTTCACAGAAAATGAGTGATTTAAAAAAAATTAAAACTAATCGCTTATATCACTCATAGAATGAATGACCAAAAATATAAGTTCTTCTTTCATCGTTAGGATATAAATTATTCTTGACAATAAAAATATTTTTTGTTAACTAATTATTTCAAGAGATATAAGTAATGCTTTCTAAAAATTCTACAAGTAATTTATTTTCTAGCAAAACAATCGAAGTCTTGGCCTATTTGTTGTTCTTTCTTGCTTATATCCTTATTTTACATTTATTTATAAATACACAGAGTAATATTTACGTCACAGTACATTTCTTTATTCGTTTTTTTCTCAACAATAATTCCTACAAATCCTTTTTTTTTTTTTTTTTTTTTTTTTTTTTTGGTAATTATCTAAATAGATTGAATTCCTTCTTTCTTTTCCAAGAATCCAGACATACATGAGCATCTTATATTTCATTTCTGCGTGTGATTTGGGGACGAGGAAGATCCGGTTTAAGGTTTCGACCGATCGTTTCTGGGCTTTGACTGATTTGAGTTCTTGAGCCGGACGTTGGGTAAAGCCGTGCGCGGGTAGTTTCTCCCTCAGCTTCATCGTGGGAAGAAGAGTTTCTTGATCAAGTCGTGTTTGACTTGCCCTTTCGGGAGGCAGAGAAGGGTAGTCACTCCATACTCGATCAAGAAGAAGAAGAAGTTCCATGGCTTTGTGTTTGACTTGTCCTCTACGTCAGCTTCATCGTGGGAAGAGGAGCTTCTTGATCGAGTCATGTTTGACTTGCTCTCTCGGGCGGCAGAGAAGGGTACTCACTCCACGCTCGATCAAGAACAAGAAGAAGAAGAAGTTCCATGGCTTCGTTCTCCTCCAGTGATGGCCAGGAAGATCAGGTACTGAGGCTCCATTGCTTTACAGAACGGGCGACTATGCTGTGCAGAGAGTGGTTCTTGGTTCTTCCGGTAATGGGTGAGACGTGAATGGTCCGTGGACTAAATCTTGGCTACGCATTCGTGGCTCAGGTGATGACGGGTTTTTGGAATTACTGGGGGATGAAGCATAAGATGCTGTTCCACTGATTGGAACATTGCGTATATTTTTGTGCTCTAGACAGAGCTGAGTCGTACTTCTTTGAGAACTTGTGATGGAGATTCGGTGTTCCTTGCGTTTGTAGGTTTTGGTGGAGGAGAAGTCGTTTGCGAGGACGCTGATACTGAACAGACCCAAGCAGCTGAATGCTGCTACGGATTATATGGTACGCCTCTTATCTGGCTGCTGGATACTCTGTGCAGTTGGGACTTCCTTCATTCTTACTGTTTGGTTGGGAGTGTTGCATGCGGTTCTTTTGTTATATTGTTGCCAATTTGCTGTCTCTCTGTCAAGGCTTTTCAATCTATTCATGGGTGTTGCTTTTACGAAATGGCCATCTAATTTATATGTTGAGTTTTCCTATCATATCGCACCTGAAACCCTGCACTCTCAAGAAAGCTTTTTCCACAATGAAAAAACTTTTTTATCAGCATTTATCATACAGGATCAACTAAATATCTGATAGCATTATCTACTCTGTCATTTGAAGTTGGTACATTTTCCTGGCCTTGTCTTGCATTTGATGAGTACCTTGGAGAGTGCATGGGGTTTTGCTAAGAGCAGGAGAAGTGTTCTGCCTGAATTTTTGGTTTAATTATTCTTTTGCTAGGCAATAATGAATGTGCACCGTTTATCCAAACTTTGGAAGCACGCATTATGAAAGGTCACAGGGAAAGAAAGTTGTTTTACAAGATCACAAACCAAATCTGGCAACGTCAAGTACATGTCAATGATGCTGTAAATCCTGCTTAAAATTCGAGAGTCTCTTTGTAGAATAGTTCAGCCTGAATAGCCTCTTTTGGTTGCATCCACCAAAATATATCTGTGGAATTGTCATGCAGTAGTACCATTGTTTATTGCCTTTTGAATACCTTTTATGCCTTTCTTGATTGTGGTAGTCACTTTGTTGGCAGTTGGGTTCTGTTGTCAATGATATATGTATGTATACATGACATTTTTGACTTCTCTTGGTTGTCTCAAACATCAATAGTTCACATTTTTTATCAAGCTTTGTTTGCTTATGTGGTTATTGTATAACTATTTATTGCTTTTATTTGCAGATATCTCGATTTTTGGAACTTTTACTTCTTTATGAGAAGGATTCTAATGTGAAGTTGGTAATCGTAAAGGTACATTTCTTCCTGCAAAGCTTTTTTTTTTTTTTTAATGACTGTCAATAGCCCTCCAATTTGCACAAGTGGAAATATCATAATCATTAACCTTGATATTGTCTTTTGGGAGATTGATACTTTTTCTTGCCCGCTGTGAGGATTGGTAGAGTTTATTGAACTTAGCTTGGTTCAAATTCTTTTGCTGGTGTACCATGTAGGGCTCGTGCACTCATATATAAATATTTTACAAAATGTATATTCAATTTATTAATATGCTTGAACAGCAAGATGAATTATGTTTTGTTAGCTTCTTTGACTGCATTTAGAGACCTATTTTTTAGGTAACATGTCATATACATGGGGACTAGTAATATAATACAGGAAATAATTCTAGAGCTTTTGGGAGTTGGATGGCCTTTCAGATGTCTGGTTCTGAGTTGTAGTGAGTGTACCATGGCTTCAAATTATTGTTGGCTGTTTACAAAGTTTGCATTGGTCAATCATTTGGAAGGGCACACAACCCAAAGATTTCTATAAGTAGTTCATATCAGCCACAAAAAAGTGCTCATCTATATAGGCTACAAAGCCATACTTTTCTCGAGTTTGACATCATATTGAAGAATAGTTGTCAGATTGGTCTTGTTGGCATTGATTGAAATTAAGGAGACAATTGTTGGGTCCTTTAGATTGCAATACCATAATTATAGCTTGACAATTATAGATCTTGTGGCCATTATCTTCTTGGAATTGACTGTTTTGTTTGTGTTTTTGTTTCTGTAGGGGAAAGGGAGAGCATTTTCTGCCGGTGGTGATGTCACATCTTCTGTGTGTTATATCAATAGTGGTACAGATTATTTTAGTTGTTACATGGTTCATCTCATACTGACTGTAAAGTCAAAAATAGGGCCAAATTGTACTTATATCTCATTATAAGTAGATGCACTTAGTTTTCCTTTGTTTCATGGTGAAGTTTCATGGTTCATCTCATACTGACTGTAAAGTCAAAAATAGGGAAAACACATGATTCTTATAATATTGGTTTCTGTAAATGTGCTAGGAAAATGGAAGTCGGTTGCAATCTTCTTCCGGAAGAATTACACTTTAGATTATCTGATAGCAACATACAGTAAACCTCAAGTGATCTGCTATTATTTTGTGTTTTTTTGGGAGTTCATAATAGTGACATCGATGTTAGTGAAGGGGCTGGTTGTTCCATAGGTGTAGTCTTACTATACATGGTGGCTTTAATGAAGGTTTCAATCTTGAATGGCATTGTCATGGGAGGAGGGGCTGGTTGTTCCATACATGGTAGTTTTCGCGTGGCAACAGAAAATTCGGTATTGCCTCTTTATGTTGGCTTACAATTCTTGTTCTTTCTTTTTCTTTTTTTCTTTTTTGTTACAAAACCTGCTGTTAGAGACTATGGTAGTCAGTGGTTTGTTGTAGCACATAGGTTACTTCTAAGCTTGTCCGATTTAGAGAGAAAAATGAATTTTTCTTTTTGGCATTAGGCACTTTGCTGATGGCATTAATCTTGCTTACCATTTCACTAATTATGGCTGATCCAAAGCTTAATAATTTACCGAAAATGCTAGAAAAATTGTTTTAATTAATTGACATCACCCTTAGAATAGAACATGTTTTCATTGTGTGCTCAATCATGGGTGGTTCGTAGAGCAAATAAAAGAATTTAAGATTATTATCACTGGAAGTGGAATTGAACAAGATTTGGTGAATCACGTAGAGTCACAAACCCAAATAAATCAATTATTCTAACTGTCATCATGTGTTCGTAGCAGGATAATGATAGGAGGTACACAAATAGGGTGACAGCAGACTCATGTGCCCAAAAGAGTAACTACCAAACACGAAGGACACCTAATTAAGTAGTTATTCTTACATTGTTCTAGACTCTTCAAGCATAGACCCTCATTTTACATTATGAATGAAAAACTTTATAGTGTCATTGAAGGTTAGAGTTCTTGGGGGAGAATGTAAAATGGAACCTAGCCAGCCAATTTTCCCCTCTTGGACTACATCTAGGATTTTCATGGATTTGCTTAGTCCCTAAAGAGCACGCACATTTGAATAGTGGAATGTTACCCTGACTTTAATACATGGATAATATACATATTTAGGTGGGCAAGATTCCACAAAAGTCAATACAACACTTTCATAAATTTATTGTGCATACACTTATATGTACCCATATATTATCTGAAATAGTGACTTGAGCTCAGTTGACCCCACTTAACAAGATTAAAATTCTCATTTGCTTAATAAATAATGCAGGGTACATGTCAATCACTTAACGAGATTAAAATTCTTGTTTGCTTAATAAATAAGGCATGGTACATGTCAATTAGCAATTCGTAAAGCAGATATTTGCTTGTGGAACATAAAATGATTATATTCTCAGTACCTTTTACCATTTGTTATGCAATTGGTTACATAACCTAGAGTATGTAACTGGTACTGCAGATATGTGTCGATTTGAGTGGCTAATGTAAGAAAAAAGTTGATGGGTGCCATGTGACTGTCCAGTTTCTTGTTCCCTTAACATCATATCAAGATTTCCAACAGCTTTTATCAGCAAAGTTTGGTTAACCTTGTTGCAGGTTTTTGCTATGCCTAAAACAGCTCTGGGTCTCTTTCCAAACATAGGTGCCTCATATTTCCTTTCAAGGCTCCCAGGACATTTTGGTAATGACCAACAATAGAAAAGGGCACTTTATTTTCTCATCGAGTTCTCAGAGTCAATGTTGATTGAAGATAAAAAGTTTCTAACTTCTGGAAGTATGTAGATATAAGGACACTTTATTTTCTCATTGAGTTTTGTGAGTCAATGTTGATTGAAGATAAAAAGTTTCTAATTCTAGAAGTATGTAAATATACTTATTGGGTAGAGGTTCGGTTGTTATTGTGTCAATAGCATTCTCTTATCGGTGCCAGCTGGAAGTGCTAGTCCTAACTATGGATGACTCGAAACTTAAGTGACAACCAAAACAATTGAGTCCTTGAGTCGACATATCATAAGCTGGTGGGCTTCCATCTTGTATTCTGCAAATATAGCAGATTTGCTACTGCGTTGATATCGTATTTGGAGAGCATATTCTTTGGATAATTAGATGACTTGAGATAAGGAAATTTGCCTCAAATCATATGTCTAGACGACAAACAGCGCAATCGATGGAGGCGACAAATGCAGGATTATATGGCTATATGGCTAGTTGTTGCTACTTAATGTATGCAGGGTTGACATACTTTATCGACCATCCACTTTCTACACTTTGATTATAACCTGGAGGGTGATGAGAAGGAAATAACGTTCTTTTGGTGTTTTGGGTTAATCCTTGGTTCAGTCGCTTCTCTATGGAAGATGGAAAAATTCCCAGCCGAAATATGCACATTAATTCTTTTTCTTTTTCTTCATGTTAATAGCTGAAAGATGAGTCACACCAAGGTGACGGCTTTCAGTTGTTTTGTACTTCTACTAGCACTTCGTTTGTGGCTTTGGGATGTTGAGTTAAAAATCATAAATTTTATCATTGGTGCCTTGACTTGAATTGTTAATAGCAGTCAGAAATTTCAAGCAAGAACTAATGAAAGAGATTCCCAATGTTGATTTTGATAGATTTGGATCTAAGACTCTATGTTATTGGATTTAGTGTTTAGAAAAGAGAAGAATCTTATATGCACATCTTTGACCTGGAGTCCAGGGTTATAGTTTTAATTTCTCTGTATCAACCCACATAATGATGTCTTTTCTCAATTAGCCTTGTTCTTTTATCCTCTTATATCAAAATTAGATAATCTCTCAATCTGCAACTAAACCTGATCTTGACATGCAAGAACCATTTTTCCTGTGGACTAGATTTTTCAACTTATATATCTTGCAATACTAAAGATAAAAATCATGCACTAGATTTCAGCTCATATAGTCTTCTACTTTCTTGGGGAAGTTGCACATATTTGTGTTAGATTGGATGTGTTATGTGTTCAGTTACACTTGTTAGCATGCTGTCTTGTCTAACTATTGAAATCTATTGTGCTTCTTTGTTATCTGTTCCAGGGGAATATCTTGGTCTTACTGGTGCTAGATTGGATGGAGCAGAGATGCTTGTATGTGGCCTTGCAACTCACTTTGTTCCCTCGCCGGTAGCCATCTGCTTTTAATTCAGTTTCATGATTCTTGCTCAATGAATGTATAAGGTACAAGGGGAAAAAGGAAATAGACGTAGTACTAAAGATCACACAAAAGACCAATATGATCTTTAGTACTAGCGGTTGTTAGAAAAGTTCAGCTAAAGGAAAGGTGAAGAAATTTTATGGAGCAAAGAAAATAGGAAGTATAGAAGACCAATACAACCTGCACAATTAGCGCTTGTTAGAGGAAGCATGCCTTCTCGTTCGATTCATTTTGATACTCACAGCTGGGGAAATGTCTGATTTTTTGTTGGAAGAATGTTGTCATGTTGACGGAATGAGATGTGCTAAAAGGTGGATTATTTCTTTATATTGTCTTATAACAGGAAAATGATTTCCTTTCAGATCCTTTTATTTTCAGTTACATGTCTTGTTGGAGAGAAGGTCTTTCTTTCATTTTTTTTTTTTTTTTTTTTTGGTGGATGTGGAATCTAGTATGTTGGCTGGAAACCATATAGGACCACATTGGTACTGGCAGATATAACGACTCTGAATATCATTGAATATTATGCGATAAAAGATTAGATCTGAAAATTAGATAGTGTGGCTGAGAGAACTGCTTGCTTGGTGGATGTGCACAAATGAAAGAATTAGAACTGAATGCACATTCTACAAAGCTTCAAAAGATATTCCTATCGGTAAGACCAGCGAAATTCAACCTAAGAAGGTTTAGACCTGTCAAACAATTGCCTCCTCATGTTTCATGGTTAAGATGTGACGGTTTGCAAGTGGGTCATGTTGGGATCTACCGATAGATTATGCATAAGTTCAAAGTTTTGGGGAAAAATCCTAGCGTTTGAGGTCTTGCAAGGAATGGAATCTTTCAATATATGTAAGAAGGAATGCTGATGTAAGGATAGAAGTGAAAACACTTTGTCATGTTGTTGCTAATTCGGAAAGCTAGGCCATGCTAAATTTATAATAATTACCTGTGTTCTTTTGCTAGACAATAGAGGTGCGCATGGCAACGTTTCTATTCCGGGGAACTTTTTCTTTTTCAGAAATTGTTTTTCTATTTCTACTCTAGGAACAATTTTTGAGTAAAAAACCACCAGCCATGGTGGCTCCGCTGGGTAGGCTTCAGTCTTTTGAAGGAAGGTCAGGAGTTCGAAGCCCTTGCAATACAAATTGCAAGGGGGCTGGCAAGCTATTAGGTGTATTGCAAGGGGGCTGGCAGGCTATTAGGTGATTGACGCGTGGCGTCGGGGTGGTGGTTTCCCCGCTAGCGTCACCTGAGGGTTTACGTGGCGGCTGTCGGCCAAAACGGTTCTTCCAAAGAAAAAAAAAAAAAAAATTAGTAAAATAAGATGTTTGGTAATTATACAAAATTTATATTCTTGGAGTAGAAAAAGAATAGAAATGTGTTTGGTAAAAATTTATATTTTTTTGTATTTATTTGTTTTTTTTCTTCTTATTCATAGACCGCCGCCCGCCACCACACGACTGCTGCCCGCACGACTGCCGTACGATCGACACCCACACGACCACCGCATGATCAACGCACGACCACCGCACAACCGCTGACCGTCGTAGGATTGCCGCCCCACTAGCCGTGGGAGGGGCCGTGGCCGATGAGCTGTGGGCAGCAATCTTGCGGCAGCGATTAGCGGTTATGCGACGGCAAGCGACGGTCGTGTTGCGGCAGTGGCGGCCGTGCGGTAGTTGGCGACAGCAGACTGCCGACGGACGGTGGAGTCCTTGGCCGATGGGCTAAGGGCAGCGGCAACCATCGTTGGCAGTCGACTGCTGATGGCAGCAGGAGATAGCCAACGGTTAGCAGATGGCTGGCGATGGCTGCAACAAGGAAGAAGAACAAAAGAAAAATAGAAAAAAAAAAAAATATTTCTAGAAACTTTTTTTGTATCATGATTTTATTCCAAATCTATTTTCTGCCACTTTTCTATTCCGGAAAATAGAAAAATAAGTTGGCATTACAAATAGATTTCTATTCTTTTTTTGTTCGAAGAACAAAAGAAAGAGAAATAGAAATGTTACCATGCAAGCCTAGATGTTCATTCTCGTGTTCATTTCCTATGGTTGTCTAACTTATCTTCGTATGTTCATGACATTGTTCAGAAATTGCCGTCACTTGAAGCAGCTCTACACACGGTAGATTCTAGCAATCAAGCTGTAATTTCAGCAATCATTGGCAAATACTCTGAGCTGCCTACGTTGAAAGAGCAAAGTGCATACCATCGGTTAGTTTCGCCCTACCATTTCCTATATCTTCTTGTTGAGTTCTCTGAATGGTTTGTCTAGCAGTCCATGCACAAATGTTCTCATCAAGAAACCTTAAAAACTTATTCACGCGGAAGGAGGATAAATTAATTATAGATAAAACATAACAACATGAAATAAAGAAAGGAAATTAAGTGGAAACAAGTGCATTTTTACGAAACCATGGACTTGTCGACATAGCACAACTTTATATCCTCTATGATATACCAGTAATGTGTGTAGACATCCAACTTTAATCAAGAAGCTTGAGTGGCTAGCGTCGGATCCTGCTGACTCACTCTCGCAATCATTGTCTCATTCATTATTTTCCATTTGTGTTTTTGACAGGTTGGATGTCATCAATAGGTGCTTCTCACGAAGAACAGTGGAAGACATTCTATCTGCTCTTGTAAGCTGTTAGTGATTTGTTCTCCATTTCGAGACCTCATTGTGTTCATGAGAAAGGGCCTCTGCAGATGTATTATTTACACGCATGAGCTCTTTTATGGGGTAATTTCTGAATGCTGTTCCGTGTTATGTTGATTTCAACATTTCCTGGATCTCTCTTTTGCAGGAGCGAGAAGCCGCAAATAAAGTGGATGGTTGGATCCTTGCCTCAATTCAGTCATTAAAGAAAGCGTCACCAACAAGCCTTAAAATTTCTCTTAGATCGGTGAGATTGCTGAATCTTTGGATGATATGTTAGCAGTGCAATTTTCGAAGCAACTAATGACTTAGAGATAATGTGAATTGTTAACATGTTGGAATGATCTTCATCTGATATGTGCTCACCAACTTCTTGTTGTAAAGTCAGCTAAAGGGAATGACATCATTACTGTACCAGAAAGCCGAGTTTTACTTTTCTTCTCCTTTTGCCATGGATCACCTACTGAAATGAATATCGTAACAACTGTATTCTTGATTTAAATTTTAGATGTGCAGGCATATGCCTATAACAGCATCATGTGCATTAGTGTCTCGACCTTGATAATGGC
The DNA here is from genome assembly GCF_016545825.1 of Eucalyptus grandis. NCBI lineage: Eukaryota > Viridiplantae > Streptophyta > Magnoliopsida > Myrtales > Myrtaceae > Eucalyptus > Eucalyptus grandis. Next base: position 22,524,322 of record NC_052616.1, read on the forward strand.
CACCTTTAATGATTAGAACGTGAGAATAAGACTACCTGTGATAGATGAATGAACAAAGTAATAGCCAAAATTCATAGAAGGGATGCGGATTATTTGCTCACTGACTGTTCGACCAGTCAGTGTGCAATAGTAGAAATCCTTTCATAAAGGTCAAAGTGACTAGAGTATCTATAATCATTCAATTTGTTCTAAAAGAGCATTTTACTACAATAGTTAATTAAGTTGCACAATTGCCTTAGTTGATATTAGAGATAAGTGGGAAGTAAAGTTAGTCAGGTCAGGTGACCTGTTTGAAAATTGTGAAATGGTCATATACTGATGAGCATTGATCTCGCAACTGCAGATAAGAGAAGGTCGACTACAAGGAGTTGGGCAGTGCCTTGTACGAGAATACATAATGGCTTGCCACGTGATCCGAGGCGAAGTCAGCAAGGACTTTTTGGAGGTTCTGTAATTAATCAAACGATTGTTGTATGGTTTAATTTGATCCAGTTGATAAAGTGACACTTGTCCGTGTAATGCAGGGCAGCAGAGCCATACTAGTGGATAAGGATAGGAACCTAAAGGTTTGACAAGTGTCTTTCCAATATTCATTGTGGTTCCTATTCTTTTATTCCCTTGTCATGAGTTGCTTTACAGAGATTTTCATCCTTCTCTTTTGTAGTGGGAGCCTCCTCGATTGGAGCTCCTTAGTAACAAGATGGTAGACAAGTATTTCTCCAAGGTGGATGATGAAGACTAGGAGGATCTAAAGCTGCCCCCAGATCGAACTTGCCTACATCTGCTATTGCAAAGTTGTAACTCTTGGTATGGTAGATTTTTGCTGTCAATAAATTTGGTGGTGCCATAAGGACTAAGCTGCATGATACAGAATAACTATCAAACTAATGAGTTATGGAAAAGGTTTTTGCTACAACAAACTTTAGACACGATCCAGCATGAGGTCAATGGCTAAAGATGGACAATTGAAGATTTAAGTCGAACATTTCTTGCATTGTACATCTAGAGCAATTGCTTCATTCATCAATATGAGTGACTCATGACTTGTTAATCTTATTGCAGTTTATTGACACCTAAGGGCGCGTTTAGTAACATTTCTGTTCTTTTTTTGTTCCAGGGAACAGAAACAAAAAAAAGTGTTTGCTCTAACAATTTTTGAACAAAAGAACGCGTTTGGTAACGTTTGTTCCGGAATAAAAAATGAATAGAAACACGTTTGGTAAATTTTTTTTTGTTTCTTTTAATTTTTTAAACATTTTTATTTTATTTTCATTTTTCCTTTATTTTTCTTTTTTCTTTTTTGGCCGTCCCGCCTCCTGGCGATCAAACGATGGGGCGGGCATAGCTGGCCCAGGCCACGGCAAGGCTCGCCGGCCTCGTCGGCGCGGCGAGGCTCCGGCGAGGTCGCCGACCCTCGACGGCCCTCGACGGCGGTCGCCGGCCATGGCCGAGGCCGGCGACCGGCGAAAGAAAAAAAGAAAAAAAAAGAAGAAAAAAAAGAAGAAAAAAAAAGAAGAAAAAAAAAAAGAAGAAAAAAGAAGAAGAAAAGAAGAAGAGAAGAAGAAGAGAGAGAAGAGAAACGTTTCTTCATTTTTGTTTTTAAATAAAAAAACAACATTTCTTGTTCTTTTTTTGTTCTTATTTTGTTCTAACAAAAAAAAAAAAAAGAACGAAAACGCAACCAAACGCGTTTCTTTTCTTTTTGTTCAAAGAACAAAATCCATACAGAAGTGTTAAACGTTTTTCGGAACGTTTACGCACGCCCTAATTTATATTTTTAAGTACATAAAAAAATGAATTGAAAAAAATTGATTTAAAAAAAAAAAAAAAGGCCCCGGGGGTCGGGTCGGGCCGGATCCTGCCTTGGCTCGGCCCGCCCCTCTTCCTCTTCTTTCTCCCGCATGGGCTTGGGCCCAGCCCCCCTTTCTTTCCTTTTTCTTTTTTTCTTTTTCGTGGCCCAAAGCCCTTCTTCTCTTCTGGCCCGGCCCGCGCTCGCCTCTTCTTCTCCCTCGGCCGTTGCCTGCACGGGGAATCCGCGAAGCCCAAAAAAGCTGCAGGGCAGCAGGGGACAGCGTCATCTCGCGGGGGCAGTCGAGCGTTGGAATCCTCGAGGGAGAGTCGGCGGGCAGGGGCGTCTGATTGGTCGGACGAGGTCACGCGGGCGAGCTGGGCGGAAAAAAAAAACGAAAAGAAGAAGAAGAACGAAACAGAGAAGAAGAAAAAAAGGGAGTGAACAGAGAGCAAAAGAGAGGGGAAAACACTGAGGGCGACGGGAGGGAGAGAGAGGAGAGAGTGGGACAGCCGTGGGAGATCAGCCAAGGAGTAGGGAGCCCCCAGGATGCCTCGCCATCGCCGGAGAGCCGCCCGTTCGTCGCCGTTCGCCGCCGTATTCCCCGGAATCCAGGTTGGCCCTTTATCGAACACTTGGCGTGCGACTTTTATTTGAGTTGGCCGGAGCTCGTTTCGCCTGTTTCGAGCGAGCTCCGGCCCCTTTGTCCGTCCCTATTACTTTCCTTGAACGCCGGTAGGTCTCCTTAGGTCTTCAGGTCCGCGCTCGTGCTTCGGCTGAGCTGGAGGCTCTTGGTCTCGTCCATGCACTCCACCTGCTCGCCAAGATACCCAACCGGGAGTTGTTTTTTTTGTTTCCTTTAGTTGGAGATCCAGCTCGACCATTAGGCTGCCGGAAGGGATGCTGTTGTCTGGCCGGAGGACGAGCGTCGTCCCCTGCCCCAGCCGAGGCGGCACCGCCGTGCCCAGGAGGGAGAACCGCCCGGGCACGGCGTCATCTCCCTCTGGTCGCGACTGGAAGTCGACCGACCAGAGGGAGGTCGGTCGAGCGGGCCAGATCCTGGATCTGGCCCGCTCAGCCCTTCTCACCCCGCAGGCCGACGGCCCAGACTTGGTCTAGGTCGTGGGCCTGCGAGGAGCCCCTTTTGCGAAAGGGGTTGGGCCCGTCGAACGGGCCCAACCTGCACTTAATTGCAGGCCCGACCATTGGTCGGGCTTGCTCTTTTCCGAGCGGGCCAACCGGCCGCCCCTCCCCAAGAGGACCGGACCCGAACCGCATCGACCGGGCCGAACCCGGGTCGGGTCAGACCGGACCGGACCCGGTTCGCCCAAAAAAATTGAAAAAAATTAAAATATTAAAAAATAATAATTTTTTAAAAATTTTAAAAATTTAAAAATTTAAAAAAAAATTCGAAAATCATAAAAATGTAGGATTTGGTTAGGAAATGCCATATATTGCCTTGTTAGCATAATTAGGCATTTGTTTACTCATATTTTGATTATATCGCATGTTTAGTTCTCATATTTTATTTATTAATTGCACATACTTAGTTTTATGGCAATTCGGATCTTGGTAGCTATGGTTGTTACTTTAATGATTGCACACATATATAATCACATCGCATGTTAGTCAATAGGTATAAAATTAATCCAAACTGCTTGACAAAAATTTTTATTTTTAAAACTAACAAGATTAGGCACCGAAATGGCATTAATTGGTCAACTAGTGTAATCAAGTCCCGATCAAGTTCCGATCCTAGATTCTCTAGTTGCGTAGAAAGTGAGATATACTCACATGCCTCACTTGATTTTTAGGCGACCCCCAATAGGCTAGTGATGACTCCTTTTGTGCAAAATTCCTAAAATATATCCTAACATCACGCGGATATGGGCTTGGGAGCCCACGCCTAATCATGAGCCTTAGTCTGTTATTTATGCAATACTCTTAAACCTATTTCCTCCCTCGAGGGTAGGTCGCGACACATTCTTTTATATCATCTTGGTAAATTTAATCTTCTTAGGAACTAAAATCAAGGAAAGCATTGTAGTGTCTTCTTTTCTTTTCTTTTGAGCGAGACATCTATCTTTTATAGATTTCCCGAAGCAGAATTGTAGTAATCTCAATGAGAAAAGAGTTCTTCCTGTTTAGATGGTTTCGACACAAAACTTATACTTTGCATCTAAGTAGAGCTTAAGCTTACAGTGCGCGTGTCGCAAATATATGCTTCTGCACAAGTTTGTGGCTAACTTATAAGGGAATCCTATCGACTTTCTTAAAATTGGTAAACATCTACGACACGTGACATGCTTGGCTTGCTAGACCGTTGTCTAAGAGGAATGTATTGTATATATAAGGGCCGCTGTCCCTTTTGCCATCTGTGGTGTTGAATTAGGCTAATACAGTGAGTCGAGCAGAGTGCAAGAGGTTGGCAAGGTCTTTGGTTGGAAAGAGAGATCCATTTGCATTCATCACTAATTTCTAGTTTCCTTCTCTCTTGAAAATGAAACAGGTTCTGAACACATGTTTGGGTTTAACCCATGGTTAAATTTAGATGGTAAAATGCTAACAAAGTATTATCTCAATTCTCAGAAGAAATACGCCCCAAGTGCCAAAACTTAGCATAAAGAGACACTTAAAAGTACCAAAAATTAGGAATTAGGAAAGTGACACTTAAATATCAAAATCGTAACAAAATGGATCACTTAAGTACCAATCCGACGAAAATGCTGACATGGCGATTTTCTGACCAAATAAGTGCAAAAATGTGTCGTTTTGCACGTTGACGTGGCCAAACAATACAAAAATGACGTCATTTTGATGCTAATGTAATAAAAAATTAATATAAAAATTAAATAATTTAATTTAAAACTAAATTTATTTAAAACATTTAAAAATACAAATACACATATTTAAAAAAAAATAAGGGGGGAGGTAGGGACGGCTCAGCCCTCAACCGCCTCTCCGCCGACGCCGAGAAGAGCCGGTGATCCCGGCCAACCATTGCTAGCCCTTCCTATGATGGTAGGGAGTCGAGGCTAGCCCTCGAGCCACCTCCCTTTTAATATTTGTATTTTTAAAAATTGTTTTAAATAAATTTCATTTTAAATTTAATTTAATTAATTTTTATATTAATTATTTACCACATCGAGACAAAACGACATTAATTTTGCATTTTCTAGCCACGTTAACATGAAAAACGACGTCGTTTTACACTTAATTCGCCGGAAAATCGCTACGTCAATATTTTAGCCAAATTGTCACTTAAGTGATTCATTTTGCTTCGACGAGAGGGAGGGTCGGCTCGGCCCTCAACCACCTCCCGCCGCCGTCGAGAAGAGCCGGTGACAAGAGGGAGGGTCGGTCGAGGTCGTTGCCCTTGACCAACGGCGGCAAGGGCCCATGAGCCCGCCTAGATTCGGTAGGGGTCGGCGACCCTCCTTGACCGAGCCAAGGGCCACTACTCGCTGGGGGTCGCCTCGGTGGCGGCGACCCTTGGCCGGATTTGCCGACCCTCGCAAGGCAAGGCCGCATCCCTCGCCCCAAATTTGGGTGAGGGCTTGCAAGCCCTCATTGCCTCCCCCGCCATCCCAAGAAGGGCCTAGATTTGGGGTGAGGGTTCGCAGCTCTTGCCTAGATCCGAGGAGGGCTCATGGGCCCTCGCCGCCGGTTAGCCAAGAGCCGGTGATCCCGGCCGACCATCGCTAGCCCTTCCGGTGATGGTAGGCGAGGGCTTCCACCCTTTCCCTTTTAACATTTGTATTTTTAAAAAATGTTTTAAATAAATTTCGTTTTAAATTTAATTTAATTAATTTTTATATTAATTATTTACCACATCGAGACTAAACGACATTAATTTTGCATTTTCTAGCCACGTTAACATGAAAAACGACGTCATTTTACACTTAATTTGCCGGAAAATCGTTACATCAATATTTTAGCCAAATTGTCACTTAAGTGATTCATTTTGCTCCGGTTTTGACACTTAATATCCCTCTGTGCCAAGTTTTGGCACTCCAGATCTCCGGCACTCCTCAATTCTCAAAGAAGTCTTGTTTAGGGTAAGAAGGGATAGAGAAAATGCCCAAGCCAATATTTGAGTACCAAGCACTACGATGCTAAAGTAACTCATGCCATACTACTAGGAAGTCGTCAAACTTGGAAAGAATTATTGAAAAATTTTAAATTCATTGATAAATTTTAAATCTATTGTAATTATGGCATCAATTATAAATTTATTTTTTTTGACCAATTGAATCCCAAATTTTTACAATAGTGCCAATTCAATCTATCCGATCAAATTTGGCCAATTGATAATGACATAAATAATTTTTAATTATATTTTCATATTTTCAATTATTTTTTTCTTTCTCTTTGTTTTTTTTTCCTCTTCCTCCTTCCTTTAGGTAGTCGCCAGATTGAGGCAATCGACCAAAGGCAACCTCGCTAGCCAATGGTGAGGTGAGCCTCGCCACTGGGCATGGGTGAGCTCACCTAGTCATTGGTGAGGCGAGCCCTTGCCACTAGCCGACAAGGCAATTGGCCACTAGTCAACAAGGTCACCTTAGTCTAGTGACTTGCTCTCATTTTTAGCTAGTTACGACGGTAAAAAGAAACGCTTTCACATCAAATTTACCTCCACCTTGGGCAAATTACTTTTTTTCAACACCAACTTTGAAATTCTAGAAATAAGCGGGATTGAAGTCATAAAAGAAGGTGCAATTATATACTAGAACTTGTCAATTAGTGCTATACAATCCTTCCATTAATTTTAAAAAATGATCGCTTATATCACCTACAAAATAAATAAACAAAAATATGTATTCATTATCTATCAAAAAGTTTAGATATAAATTATTATTATTAATAAAAATATTTTTTATTAACCGATTATTTCAAATAATATAAACAATTATTTTTAAGAAAATATTTTTCAACATTTATCTTTAGCGAAACAAACAGAATTTTGCTCAATTTGTTATTCTTTCTTGCTTATATCCGTATTTTACATCTATTCATAAATACACAAAATAATATTTATGTCATGATACATCCTTTATTCATTTTTTTATACTAACAATAATTCCTACAAATCCCAATTTTTTTTTTTTTATAATTATCTAAATTCCTTCTTTTCCAGATTCCAAACACACGGAAGCATCCTTCGTTGGAGCATCGACTGTCTTTCATTTCTGCGTGTGATTGGGTACGAGGAAAGGAAGACCCAGTTCAAGGTTTCAACTGATCGTTTCTGGGCTTTGAATGATTTGAGTTCTTGAGCGGACGTTGGGTAAAGCCGTTTGTGGGTGGTTTCTCCGTCAGCTTCATCGTGGGAAGAAGAGTTTCTTGATCGAGTCGTGTTTGACTTGCCCTCTCGGGAGGCAGAGAAGGGTAGTCACTCAACGCTCGATCAAGAAGACGAAGACGAAGACGAAGGAGAAGGAGAAGGAGAAATTCCATGGCTTCGTTCTCCTCCAGTAATGACCAGGAAGATCAGGTACTGAGGCTTCATTGCTTTACAGAACGAGCGATTATGCTGTGCAGAGAGTGGTTCTTGTTTCTTCCGGTAATGGGTGAGCCGTGAATTGCCTGTGGATTATATCTTAGCGACGCATTCATGGTTCAAGTGATGATGGGTGTTTGAAAAATCTTATTTTTAGCGGGAATTACCAAGGGATGAAGCATGGGCTACTGTTCCACTGATTGGAACATTGCGTTTTTTGTGCTCTAGAGCGTCAGAGTAGTGTTTTCTGGATGATTATAGCACGACAGAACTGAGTTGTACTCCTTTGAGAACTTGTGATGGAGATTCGATGTACGTTGCGTTTGTAGGTTTTGGTGGAGGAGAAGTCGTTTGCCAGGACGCTGATAATGAACAGACCCAAGCAGCTGAATGCTGCTACGGACTATATGGTAAGTGTCTTATCTGGCTGCTGGATACTCTGTGCAGTTTGGACTTCCTTCATTCTTACTGTTTGGTTGGGAGTGTTGCTTGCGGTTCTTTTGTTATGTTGTTGCCAATTTGCTGTCTCGCTGTCAAGGCTTTACAATCTATTCATGGGTGTTGCTTTTACGAAATGGCCATCTAATTTATATGTTGAGCTTTCCTATCATATAGCACCTGAAACCCTGCACTCTCAAGAAAGCTTTTTCCGCAATGAAAAAACTTTTTTATCAGCATTTATCATACAGGATCAACTAAATATCTGATAGCATTATCTACTCTGTCATTTGAAGTTGGTACATTTTCCTGGCCTCATCTTGCATTTGATGAATACGTTGGAGAGTGCATGGGTTTTGCTAAGAGCAGGAGAAGTGTTCTGCCTAACTTTTTGGGTTTAATTATTCTTTTGCTAGGCAGTAATGCATGTGCACCTTTTATCCAAACTTTGGAAACACACATTATGAAAGGTCACAGGGAAAGAAAGTTGTTTTACAAGATCACAAACCAAATCCAGCAACGCCCAGTACATGTCAATGATGCTGTAAATACGCGAGTCTCTTTGTAGAATAGTTCAGCCGGAATAGCCTCTTTTTGTTGCATCCACCAAATTATATCTGTGGAATTGTCATGCAGCAGTACCATTGTTTATTGCTTTTTGAATACCTTTTATGCCTTTCTTGATTGTGGTAGTCACTTTGTTGGCAGTTGGGTTCTGTTGTCAATAATATAAGTCCGTATATGTGACAATTTTTACTTCTCTTGGTTGTCTCAAACCTCAATAGTTCACATTTTTTTATCAAGCTTTGTTTGCTTATGTGGTTATTGTATAACTTGCAGATATCTCGGTTTTGGGAACTTTTCCTTCTTTATGAGAAGAATTCTAATGTGAAGTTGGTAATCATAAAGGTACATTGCTTCCTACAAAGCTTTTTTTATGACTGTTAATAGCCCTCGAATTTGTACTAGTGGAAATATCAGAATCGTTAGCCTTGAGATTGTCTTTTGGGAGATTGATAGACTTTTCTTGCCCACTATGAAGATTGGTAAGTTTATTGGACTTAGCTTGGTTCAAATTCTTTTGCTGGAGTACCATTTAGGGCCCGTGCTCTCATATATAAATATTTTACAAAATGTATATTCAATTTATTAATATGCTTGAGCAGTGAGGTAAATTATGTTTCGTTAGCTTCTTTGACTGCATTTAAAGACCTATTTTTTGGGTAACATATCATATACATGGGGACTAGTCATATACAATAAAGGAAATAATTCTGGAGCTTTTGGGAGTTGGATGGCCTTTCAAATGTCTGGTTCCAAGTTGCAGAGGGTGTACTATGGCTTCGAATTATTGTTGGCTGTTAACAAATTTTGCACTGGTCAATCATTTGGAAGGGCATACAACCCAAAGATGTCTGTAATTTAAGTAGTTCATATCAGCTACAAAAAAGTGCTCATCTATATAAGGCTACAAAGCCATACTTTTCTCAAGTTTGACATCATATTGAAGAACAGTTGTCAGATTGGTCTTGTTGGCATTGATTGAAATTAAGGAGACAATTGTTGGCTCCTTTAGATTGCAATAACTTAATTATAGCTTGACATTTTTTGATCTTGTGGCTGTTATCTTCTTGGAATTGACTGTTTTGTTTGTGTTTTTGTTTCTGTAGGGAAAAGGGAGAGCTTTTTGTGCTGGTGGTGATGTTGCAGCTGTTGTTCGTGATATCAACAATGGTACAGATTATTTTAGTTGTTACATGGTTCATCTCATACTGACTGTAAAGTCAAAAATAGGGCCAAATTGTACTTTTATCTCATTATAAGTAGATGCACTTAGTTTTCCCATGTTTCACAGTGAAGTTTCATGTGCCAATCATGTCATCCTCTTGATCCATCCTTGATTAACCTATCAAAATGATCATATTGTGCATCAGTTTCAGATGAGCTTGATCTCTGATATATGCAATTGATATGGCGTTCATTCGGACTTGGAAAACGCATGATTGTTGATGATATAGGTTTCTGTAAATGTGCTAGGAAAATGGGAGTCAGCTGCAATCTTCTTTCGGAGGGAGTACACTTTAAATTATCTGATGGCAACATACAGTAAACCTCAGGTGATCTGATATTATTTCGTGTGTCTTTTGGGAGTTCATAATAGTGACATCTAGTGAAGGGGCTGGTTGTTCCATATGTGTAGTCTTACATTTTACATGCTGGTTTTACTGAAGGTTTCAATCTTGAATGGCATTGTCATGGGAGGAGGGGCTGGTTGTTCCATACATGGTAGTTTTCGCGTGGCAACAGAAAATTCGGTATTGCCTCTTTATGTCGGCTTACAATTCTTTTTCTTTTTTCTTTTGTTACAAAACCTACTGTTATAGACTGTGGCAGTCAGTGGTGTGTTGTAGCACATAGGTTACTTCTAAGCTTGTCCAATTTAGAGAGAAAAAACGATTTTTTTTTTTTTTGGGCATTAGGCATTTTGTTGATGGCATTACTCTCGCTTACCATTTCACTAATTATGGCTGATCCAAAGCTTAATAATTTACCGAAAATGCTGGTGAAATTGTTTTAATTAATTGACATCTCCCATAAAATAGAACATGTTCTCCTTGTTTCAAATTCTGGTTGGAAAAAAGATCATGATGATGCATTTTGATATAATATTAATGTACACTCAATCATGGGTGGTTGGTAGAGCAAATAAAAGAACTTAAGATTATTATCTCTGGCAGTGGAGTTGAACAAGATTTGGTGAATCATGCAGTCACAAACCCAAATAAATCAATTATTCCGACTGTCATCAACATGAGTTCGTGGCAGGATGATGATAGGAGGTACACAAATAAGGTGACAGCAGAAGAAGTTATTCTTAACTACAACACATGAAGGATGCCTAATTAAGTAGTTATTCTTACATTGTTCTAGACTCTTCAAGCATAGACCCTCATTTTACACCATGAATGAAAAACTTTACAGTATCATTGAAGGTTACAGTTCTTGGGGGAGAATGTAAAATGGAACATAGCCTGCCATTTTCCCCTCTTGGGCTACATGTAGGGATTTCATGAATTTGCTTAGTCCCTAAAGAGCACATACATTTGAATAGCACAATGTTACCCCGACTTTAATACGTGGATAATATACATATTTAGGTGGGTAAGATTCCACAGAAGTCAATACAAGATTTTCATAAATTTACTGTGCATACACTTATATGGACCCATATATTATCTGAAATGGTGACTTGAGCTGAGTTGACCCCGCTTAATGAGATTAAAATTCTTGTTTGCCTAATAAATAAGGCAGGGTACTTGTCGATTGGCAATTCATAAAGCAGTTGTTTGCTTGTGGAACATAAAATGATTATATTCTCAGTAACTTTACCACTTGTCATGCAGTTGGTTACATAACCTAGATTATCTAACCAGTACTGCAGATATGTGTCGAGTTGAGTGCCTATTGTAAGCAAGCAGTTCGCGGGTGCCATCGCGTTTTGATTGTCCAGTTTCTTGTTCCCTTAACATCATATCAAGATTTCTAGCGGCTTTTATCAGCATAGTTTGGTTAATCTCACTGCAGGTTTTTGCTATGCCTGAAACAGCTCTGGGTCTCTTTCCAGACGTAGGTGCCTCATATTTCCTGTCAAGGCTCCCAGGACATTTTGGTAATGATCAACAATAGAAAAGGGCACTTTATTTTCTCATTGAGTTTTGTGAGTCAATTCTGATTGAAGATAAAAACTTTCTAACTTCTGTAAGTATGTAGATATACTTATTGGGTAGAGGTTCGCTTGTTATTGTGTCAATAGCATTCTACTGGCAGTACCAGTGGAAATGCTAGTCCTAACTATGGATGACTCAGAAACTTAAGTGACAACCAAAACAATTGAGTCCTTGAGTCAACATATCATAAGCTGGTGGGCTTCCATCTTGTATTCTGCAAATATAGCAGATTTGCTACTGTGTTGATATGGTATTTTGGAAGCATATTCTTCAGATGATTGGATAACTTGAGATAAGGAAATTTGCCTCAAATCATATGTCAAGAGGACAAACAGTGCAATCGATGGAGGTGACAAATGCAGGATTATATGGCTATATGGCCATGTTGTTGCTACTTAATGATATACAGGGTTGACATACTTCGGTGACCATCCACTTTTTACACTGATTATAACCTGGAAGGTGATGAGAAGGAAGTGACATTCCTTTTGGTGTTTTGGGTTAATCCTTGGTTCAGTCACTCCTCTATGGATGATGGAAAAATTCCCAGCTGGGATATGCACATTAATTCTTTTTCTTTTTCTTCCTGTTATAGCTGAAATATGAATCACACCAGTGTGACTGCTTTCAGTTGCTTCTACTGGCACTTCATTTGTGGCTTTGGGATCTTGAGTTAAAAATCATAAATTTTAGGTGCCTTGAATCATTAATAGCAGTCAGAAATTGCACAAGAGAACTAGTGGAAGAGATTCCTGATGTTGATTTTGATAGATTTGGATCTGAGACTATGTTATTGGATTTAGTGTTTAGAAAAGAGAAGAATCTGATATGCACATCTTTAACCTCAAGTCCAGGTTTATAGTTTTAATTTCTCTGTATCAACCTGCATAATGATGTCTTTTCTCGATTATTCTTCTTCTTTTATCCTCTTTTATCAAAATTAGAGAATCTCTCGAGCAACTAAACCTGATCTTGACATGCAAGAACCATTTTTCCTGTGGACTAGATTTCAACTTATATATCTTGCAATACTAAAGATAAAAATCATGCACAAGATTACAGCTCATATAGTCTTCTACTTTCTTGTCTAAATATTGAAATCTATCATGCTTCTTTGTTATCTGTGCCAGGGGAATATCTTGGTCTTACTGGTGCTAGATTGGATGGAGCAGAGATGCTTGCATGTGGCCTTGCAACTCATTTTGTTCCCTCAGCGGTATCCATCTGCTTTTACTTCAGTTTCATGATTCTTGCTTGATGAATGTAGAAGGTACACTGGGAAAAAGGGAATAGATGAAGCACAGAAGACCAATATGATCTTTAGTACTAGAGGGTGTTAGAAAAGTTCAGCTAAAGGAAAGGTGATGAAGTTTTATGGAGCAAAGAAAATAGGAAGTATAGAAGACCAGTACAACCCGTATAATTAGCGCTTATTAGAGAAGGCATGCCTTGTCCTTCAATTCATTTTGATACTCACAGCTGGGGAATGTCTGATTGTTTGTTCATGTTGATGCAACGAGATGTGCTGAAAGGTGGATTATTTCTTTATATTGTCTTATAACAGGAAAATGATTTCCTTTCGAGTCCTTTTATTTTCAGCTATATGTCTTCTTGGAGAGAAAAGTTCTCTCTTTCATTTTTTTGGGTGGATGTGGAATCTAGTATGTTGGCTGAAAATCATATAGGACCACATTGGTAGTGATAGATATAGTGACTCTGAATATCATTGAATATTACATGATAATAGTTTAGATCTGAAAATTAGACAGTGTGGCTGAGAGAACTGCTTGCTTGGTGGATGTGCACAAATGAAAGAATTAGAACTGAATGCGCATTCTATAAAGCTTCAAAAGATATTCCTATCGGTAAGACCAGTGAAATTCAACCTAAGAAGGTTTAGATCTGTTAAACAATTGCCTCCTCATGTTTCATGGATAAAATGTGACAGTTTGCAAGTGGGTCATGTTGGGATCTGTCGATAGACTATGCATAAGTTCAAAGTTTTGGGGGAAAATCCTAGCATTTGAGGTCTTGTAAGGGATGGAATCTTTGAAATATATGTAAGAAGGAATGCTGATGTAAGGATAGTATGTGAAAACACTTTGTCATGTTGTTGCTAATTTGGAAAGCTTGGCCAATGCTAAATTTATAGTAGTTACCTGTACTGTTGTGCTGGACAATAGATGTTCATTCTCGTGTTCATTTCCTGTGGTTATTTGACTTATCTTTGTATGTTCATGACATTGTTCAGAAATTGCCATCACTCGAAGCAGCTCTACACACAGTAGATTCTAGCGATCAAGCTGTAATTTCAGCAATCATTGGTGAATACTCTGAGCTGCCTATGTTGAAAGAGCAGAGTGCATACCATCGGTTAGTTTCAACCTACCACTTCCTATATCTTCTTGTCGAGTTCTCTGAATGGTTATGTCTAGCAGTCCATGCACAAATGTTCTCATCAAGAAACCTGAAAATCTTATTCATAGCAAAAGAGGATAAATTAATTATAGATAAAACAAAACAACATGAAATAAAGAAAGGAAATTAAGTGGAAAAAATGCATTTTTACCAAGCCATGGACTTGTCAACATAGCACAACTTTATATTGTCCATGATATACTGGTAACTGCATGTAGACATCCAACATTAATCAAGAAGCTCGAGTGGCTAGCGTCGGATCCTGCTGACTCACTCTCACAATCAATGTCTCATTCATCATTTTCCATTTGTGTTTTTGACAGGTTGGATGTCATCAATAGGTGCTTCTCACGAAGAACAGTGGAAGACATTCTATCTGCTCTTGTAAGCTGTTGGTGATTTGTTCTCCATTTCGAGTCCTCGTTGTGTTCATGAGAGGACCTCTGCTGATGTATTATTTACATGCATGAGCTCTTTTATGGGTAATTTCTGAAAGCTGATCCACATTATGTTGATTTCAACATTTCCTAGATGTCTCTTTTGCAGGAGCGAGAAGCCACAAATAAGGTAGATGGTTGGATACTTGCCTCGATTCAGTCATTAAAGAAAGCATCACCAACAAGCCTTAAAATTTCTCTTAGATCGGTGAGATTGCTGAATCTTTGGATGATATGTCAGCAGTGCAACTTTCAACACAACTAATGACTTGTAGATAATGTGAATTGTTAACATGTTCAAATGATTTTCATCTAATATGCCCCCACCAACTTCTTGTTGTAAAGTCAACTAAAGGGAATGGCATCATTACTGTACTGGAAAACCGAGACTTACTTTTCTTCTCTTTTTGCCTTAGATCACCTACTGGAATGAATATCGTGACAACTGTATTCTTGATTTAAATTTTAGACGTGCAGGCATATGCCTATTACAACATAATGTGCATTAATGGCCACCTTTATTGATTAGAACGTGAGAATAAGACTAGCAGTGATAGATGGATGAACAAAGTAATGGCCAAAATTCATAATGGGGCAGCGGAGTATTTGCTCACTGACTACTCAACGAGTCAATGTGCAATGGTGGAATTCGATTCCCTATCCTTTCATAAAGGTCAAAGTGCCTAGAGTATCTACAATCACTCATTTGTTCTAAAAGGGCATTTTACTGCAATAGTTAATCAAGTTGCACAATTGCCTTAGTTGATATTAGAGGTAATTGGGGAGTAAGGTTAGTCAGGTGACCTGTTTAAAAATTGTGAAATGGTCATATACTTATGAGCATTGATCTCGCAATTGCAGATAAGAGAGGGTCGACTACAAGGAGTTGGGCAGTGCCTTGTACGAGAATACAGAATGGTTTGCCACGTAATACGAGGCGAAGTCAGCAAGGACTTTGTTGAGGTTCTGCAATTAATCAGACGATTGTTGTATAGTTTAATTTGAATCCAGTTGATAAAGTGACACTTGTCCATGTAATGCAGGGCTGCAGAGCCATACTCGTGGATAAGGATAGGAACCCGAAGGTTTGACAAGCATCCTTTTCCAATTTTCAGCGTCATTCCTATTCTTTTTATTCCCTTGTCATGAGTTGCTTTACGGAGATTTTCATCCTTCTCTTTTGTAGTGGGAGCCTCCTAGATTGGAGCTTCTCAGTGACAAGATGGTAGACAAGTATTTCTCGAAGGTGGATGATGAAGACTGGGAGGATCTAAAGCTGCCCCCTAGATCGAACTTGCCTGCATCTGCTATGGCAAAGCTGTAACTCTCAGTATGGCAGATTTTTACTGTCAATTAATTCGGTGGTGCCATTAGGACTAAGCTGCATGACGCGGAATAACTATCAAGATAATGAGGTATGGAATAAGCTGTCGCTACAACGAACTTTAGACATGATCGGACATGAGGTCAATGGCTGAAGATAGACGACTGAACATTTAAGTCAAACAATTCTTGCATTGTACATCTAGAGCAATTGCTCCATTCATCAATGAGTGACTTGTGACTCATTAATCTTATTGCAGCTCTTGTATATGATCTTGGTAAATTAATCTTCTTAAGAACTAAAATCATGGCAAGCATTGCAGTTTCTTTTCTTTTTTTCTTTTGAGTGAATCATCTATCTTTTATAGATTTCCCAAAGCAAAATCATAATAATCTTAATGAGAAAAGGGTTCTTCCTGTTCAGATGGTTTTGATTCAAAACTTTTAATTTGCATATAGGTAGAGCTTATGCATACAGTGCGCACGGCGCAGATACATGCTTCTGCAAGAGTTTGTGCCTAACTTATAAGGGAATCCTATTGACTTTGTTACTATCTATTGGCCTATAGAAATCCCCTTTCGTATTAGGATTGGTAAACATCATATACGACACATGACGTACTCGGCTTGCTGGACCGTCTTCCAAGAGGAATGTACTGTATTTATAGAGGGTCACTTTCTCTTTTGCCAGGTGCACATGTCGTGTTGAATTTGGCCAATACAGTGAGTTCAGCAGAGTGCAATAGTTTGGAAGTGTCTCTGGTAGGAAAGAGAGATCCATTTGCATTCATCCCTAATTTCTGCTTTCCTTCTCTCTGGAAAATGAAGCAGACTCTGAACACATGTTTGGGTTTAGCCCATGGGGGTTGGTTAACATAGACGGTAATATGCTCACGAAGTATTATCTCAATTCTCAATTCTCAAAAAATAAAAAAATAAAAACTTCAAAGTCGTTACCACTGTAAAAACATACGCTTTAGCATCAAACTTACCTCCACCTTGGGCGAATTACTTTTTTCCAACACTGGCTTTGAGATTTTAGAAATAAGTGGGATTTAAGTCATAGAAGAAAGTGCAGTTATATACTAAAACTTGTCAATTAGCGGGATATAGTCATTCCGTTAATTTCGTCAATTTTATCCAATTTAACTATCACTCTGACATGAGGTCAATGGTTGGAGATTGACACGTGAAAATTAACTTGACGATAGTTGTGTTGTATATCTAATAGAGCAATTGCTCTCATCAATGAATGAAAGTCTGCCCGGAACAAATTAGATGTAAGAGTTTGGAAGTGTCTTGATTGGAAACAGAGATCCATTTGCATTCATCACTAAAAGTGTGTTTAATGCGTGAGGATTTTCACAATTTCTGGGTTACTTTTCTCTTGAAAATGAAAATGGCCCTCGAAAAATATTGAGGTTGGTTAATTAGAATTCTAAATTTCAACTTAAAGGTTTATATGCAAACTGAATATTATCTCAATCCTCAAAAAGAAGTCATGAATTGCACAGGACATTCTCTAGTTGGCGCGACCCATATGTGTTATTTTAATGACTCGTGTTAAAGTATGATGTATTCAATATTTTGAACCTTATCATTGCTATAAAAAGATACACTTGAGCATCAGCTTTAACTCCATTTTGGGCAAATCATATATTCTAACATTGGCTATTAGATTTCAAAGATGGTGCAATCAAAGTGCAATTACATCCTAATATTTGTCAAATTGGTACAATCGAGTCTCTTCATCAGCTCTGCCCACTTTGGCTATTGAAAACATTGATGTGACACTTTTCCGTGCTTCTTGAGTAAAAATGGCATTGATTGGCATTGCATGGAAAAATAAAGTTTGCAAAATTAAAATGGGAAAATATTTGAAAAAATAAAAGGAAAAAAAGGATAAGAAAACGAAAAAAAAGAGGAAAAAAAAATAAAATTATAAAGCCAAAATTGAAATTAAAGTGCATATCAGGATCTCGTAGAGTATGTTTTTTTTTTTTTTTTTTTTGCCTTCTTAATCTAATTTTAATTAAAGTTAGGTACAAAGTGGCATTGTTGCTATCAATGTTGCACTCTTCGTTAACATAATGGCAATCATGGAAAGAGAAAGTAATAAATAAATAAATAAAAGTCAATTTGGCATCTTCCGTCAGTCTAATTGGACAAAGCGATCATAGGTACTCGATTGCAACAAATTGGACTAGATTTATAACTTGATTGCATAAATTAAAAATTTTGTGGCTTGATTGAATTTTTATGATCAATTTTAGGTATTTCGATTGTACCTATCCTAAGATTTTCTCCTAATAGATACCCAAACATATGATATTATCCAAATTAGCTTTAGCCTCTCTATTAGCCATAGCATGAAGACGTGGATTCGTGGCTTATAATTTCCGTGGGGCCAAAACTCTTTACCAAGCACATTTGGTCCAATAATAAAATTATTTCAACCAAAATTATATGGGGGAATGTTTGAATTAATGTAAAATTTCAGAAAAACCTTTTTAAAATGAAAATTAAGGGAAATGGTCGAAACCGTTTAGCTTTGTCGAATGAGGCAGTCCTAGACGGTTAAGCTGGGCCTAAAAGTCTAAGACATTCGTCAATTGAACTCTATTAAACAGGTTTGGGCCTCACCAAAAAATAAGATTTGGGCCTCGTTAAACCAAAATTCGAAATTAGTGAACTTAGGCTCCGTTTCTTTTATAAAAAAATGAAAATGATTTGAAAAATAATTTTCCCAAAATATTCGCTTATATCGCTTAGAAAAATGAATAAAAAATATTATATTCATTGCCCATGAATATTAAGACATGCATTGTTATCAATATTCAAAGCATTTTTCATTAATTGATTATTTTAAGCAACACAAATGATTGTAAAATGATCACTTATTTCGCTTGAAGAACAAATTATATGTAAACATTTTCATGGAAGATGAAAATATTTTTCGTTTATTCATTTTTCTAAGCGATACAAACCGGTTCATTTTAGAAAAATATTTTTAAAATTATTCATTTTTCGAGAAACAAACGGTGAGCCTCAATTAAAGTGAAGTGCAGGATCATGCTTAAAATGGGATAGGATGCGTAAGTGATAGGACTTGTTTCACAAAGACCATTTCCTAATGCATAGACCACGTTACTTGCTTTTCTGTTTGTTTACACGTGAGGTAAAAACCAGAGATCTTTAAACTACTGCAAATTGATCAATTTGGCATATTGACTTTCTATTTTGACAATTAGGTCCTTGAATCATATGCTATTTCTTTTTTCATCCGAGTTGATCCTTCTGTCAAAATCATGACCTTAATTTCCTTTGCCCCTTACAGAACTGGACGACGGAAAAGTCCGATTGATGAAATGAACAAAGTGGTTCAAATAGCTCACATAACTTGACATTGCCAACAAATATCCTCATAAAATCTTCGAATCGTACAAGGATCCAACCATCTAATCGATTGATCAAATCTATTCTTCAGCAAGATCCGACGCTAGCCCTCAAGCTTCTTGATTAAAATTGGATGTCTACACACAGTTACCGGCATATCATAAAGGATATAAAGTTGTGCAATGTCGACAAGTCCATGGTTTTGTAAAAATGCACTTGTTTCCACTTAATTTCCTCTCTTTATTGCATGTTATTCTGTTTCATCTATAATTAATTTATCCTCTTTCCGTGTTCGGCGGTCGTGTAGCGGTCGTGCGACAATTGTGCGGCCGTCGTGCGGTGATCGTGCAGTGGCGGGCGGCCGTTGTATGGCAGTTGTGCGGCCATATAAGTGTATGCACAATAAATTTATGAAAGTCTTGTATTGACTTCAGGCGTAGAGGCAGTGGTCTGGCACCGACGGCGGCAGCGGCAGCACCGGCGACGGCAGCAGCGGCACCATCTTAAGTTACGAGATTACATATACCAGATGCTGACCATGTTTTGATATCCCATGATTGGGTGTGCATTTGATTCCAACTTGAGGTGAACAGAAAATTGTTGCTGGTTCCTTCGCATCTGACTTTTTCTGGTGTAGATATTCTAGCAGCAAATTTTAATGATCATAACCTTTGATTTAAGCTGCCATTCATATTATGTTTGAAAGCTTTTAAAGCAAATAATGATGTTGGGATTGCTCTCGGCTGTTCTTGGCATTTTTTGCAATTGTAGTAGTTACGAGATTACATATACCAGATGCTGACCATGTTTTAATATCCCATGATTGGGTGTGCATTTGATTCCAACTTGAGGCTAGTTTGGTTATGGATTGATGCCATTTTGATCAAGTAGACTCATTCATGCTTGTGAGAAAATATAGCTTCAATTTCATGGCAATTTGTCATCAAAGAATCACAATTTGCAGTTCGTATGCTCTGTTACCATTCCGTACATGCTGGAAGTTGTGGATTAAGTATAGATGCGATGAATTCTGTCTTAGCTTGGTTTTGTTTTGTTGTTTTGCTGCTCTGTTCTATATGGTTTATGTTGTTGTGAGTCCTTTTGTCTACCTCCTCATGTGGTACAAGAATGTGCACTTTGTAATCTGTATGAATGGACTCGTTTTTTGCAAGCTAATATTTTCTCTTGCAGATGTCGAGTGGCATTTAGACTGAGGTCTGTTACCCACCATATGTGGAGGACGATAGGGACTACCCTCGAGGGTTAGCCATCGCGGCGCTGAGCTTCGTGCTCGCGTTGTTCGCGATGGCCATTATTGGCGTGGCCATCCGCTGCTGGAGTTGGGGCAGGCGCAGAGGCAGCGGTCCGGCACTGTCGGCGGCATCGGCGGCAGCGGCACCGGCGGCAGCACCGGCGATGGCAGCGGCGGCACCATCTTAAGTGGTGACTGTTCCAGATATTCCGAATCCCTCCATATGTCACGGATGCCGCAGGATTTGAAATAAATATAAAATCCACCAACTAATCGCTTCTCATTTCTTTCAATCATTTCCCTTGGTCCAAGCACAATAGTGCCTTTAGAATGTTTTCTCTTCTGTCTTAATCCCTCTCTTTTATTGTAGCATTGGTCGACACGTCGATGAAAATCAATTGGACGCCTAAGTAAAGGATGATGTTTTTGCTATGTTGCCTGTGTACCGACTTTATGGTCATATCAACGATTTATATCACGATTTTGACTAGAAGAATTGGGACAGAAGAACAGCCCAAGTGTCATAACTGGCATGGAGGGACACTTAAGTGCCATAACTTTAAAATAGTACACTCGAGTGCCGCTTTTGAAGTTAAATGGGACACTTAAGTGCCACTCGGCGAATCCAGCCAAATGGCTTACGCGATTTCGCGAGTTTGGTCCAAAAACGCCGTCGTTGCACGACGTGGCGGAGAAAATGCAAACACAAGCTTTCGGCCTGATGTGTAATTAATAATATAAAAATTAATTAAATTAGATTTAAAATTAATTTTATTTAAAATATTCAAAAAATTTAAAAAAAATATTTTAAAATCTTAAAAATTAAGAAAATTTCAAAATTAAGAAAAATTTCAAAAATTAAGAAAAAAAAATTAAAAAATTAAGAAAAATTTAAAAAAAAGGGGGAGGTCGAACAGGTGGCCGAGGGCTAAGCCCTCGCCACCGCCGCCCGCCGTCGCCGAGAAGGGCCGGCGACGGAGGGGGGGAGGGTCGGCCGGGTCGCGCCCCCGACCGACCGACGGCGAGGGCCGCGAGCCCTCACCGGATCGCGGCGAGGCCGCGACCCGCCCTGATCCGGCGAGGGCTCGCCGCCCGCCGCCCCCGGCCCGAGGGCCCGGCGACCCGGCCGACCCTCCCCCCACTCCGTCGCCGACCCTTCCTGGCGGTGGCGGGAGGCGGCGAGGCGTGCGAGCCCGCTAGATCTAGGCAAGGGCCGCGACCCTCACCCTAGATCCGGGCATGGGCCGCGACCCTCGCCGCCTCCCCCGCCGCCACCGGAAGGGCCAGCGACAGAGTGGGAGGGTCGGCCGGCCTCACGGCCTTGGCTGGGGTCAAGCCGACGGCGCCGAGGGCCCGCGACCCCGGCCGACCCTCCCCTCTCTCGCCGCCCCTTCCCAAGACGGCGGGTGGCGGCGGCAGTGAGGGCTCACCCTCCCGCCCCATTCAACCTCCCCCTTTTTTTAATTTTTAATTTTTCTTAATTTTTTAAAATTTTCTTAATTTTTCTTAATTTTTTAAATTTTTTAAATTTTTTAAATTTTTTTGAATATTTTAAATAAAATTAATTTTAAATCTAATTTAATTTATTTTTATATTATTATTTACACATCGACCGAAACGGGCGTCGTTTTGCATTTTCTCCGCCACGTCGCGCGCAAAACGACGCCGTTTGGACCAACCTCGCCGGAAAATTGCCACGTCGCCCATTTGGCCAGATTTTCTGAGTGGCACTTAAGTGTACCATTTTAAAGTTATGGCACTTAAGTGTCTCTCCGTGTCAAGTTATGGCACTCCAGTCCCAACCTCGAAAGATTGGTTAGAATAGAAAAAGATACCTAATTGGTCTGAAAATAAAGTTGACAGACCAAATTAATCGATTTGCACTATTATGCTTATCCCAAAGCGAAGGTAAAGCTTATGCCAGAGTGTAATAAGTTAGCAGTGCCAAGTTCAATGTATGATATGCATCACACTTTAACATATATTTTATTAAAACAACACATACGGGAGTTATTCCAACTAGAGAGCTATCCATCACAGATCAATTAATCAGTGAATCCTAGGAGATGTTCTTGTGTCTAAAGTTCACTGGTGTGACAGCCTTTTCCATGACCCACAAGTACTTATCTTGATAGCAAGCAACGTAGGCGTCATGGGCATCCTGCCTTTCTATGTTCTATAGACTTGTATGTAACTATTGAGAGTGAAGATATTCTACATAACATGACTATTCCACCAAAAAGTTTTCTTTTGGTTCAAAATAATCAATATGTAGAATCAGAACAAGTGATTGCTGAAATTCGCGCGCGAACATGGAACATACACTTTCAATTTGAAAGAGAGGGTTCGAAAACATATATATTCTGAATCAGAGGGAGAAATGCACTGGAGCACCGATGTGTACCATGCACCTGAATTTACATATAGTAATGCCAAATAGCTTGGTCCTCGCACCATTGAATCTATTGATAGTGAAAATATCTGCGATGCCGAGAGTTACAGCTTTGCAATTGCAGATACAGGCAAGTTTGATCTGGGGGGCAGCTTTAGATCTTTCCAGTCTTCATCATCCACCTTGGAGAAGTAGCTTTCTACCATCTTGTCAGTGACAAGCTCCAATCTAGGAGGCTCCCACTACAACAGAGAAGAATGAAAATCGTTGTAAAGCAACTCATAAACAAGGAAGGAGCGATCCCTGAAAAATGGAAAAAGAACACTTGTCGAACCTTTGGGTTCTTATCCTTATCCAAGAGTAAGGCTCTGCAGCCCTGCATTACACAAACAATTGTCAATTTATTACCTAAATTCAAACAAAACTATACAATAATCATCTGATTAAATAACAGAACCTCAACAAAGTCCTTGCTGACTTGGCCTCGCATTACATGGCAAACCATTCTGTATTCTCGAACAAGGCATTAACCAACTTCTTGTAGTCGACCTTCTCTTATCTGCAATTGCGGGATCAATCCTTATAAGTATGACCATTTCACAACTTTTAAAATGGCCACATTTTTCTGGAGTAATATACTTGCTTTCGAGCGTACATAGATATATTACCGTCTGTGTCGTGCTCTATTTGCTGCACCAGTGCCGGTTCATAATTCTTTTGACCGTTTCATGCACTTTAATTTGGATTACGTACATTTTACGATATTTTTTTATCAAAAGTATAGTCTAATGTATATACGAACTTAAAGAATTTTTAATCAATAAACGAAATTTATTATTTTGCGATCCAACTGCTATCTATTATTTCTTTTTCTTTTTTCCGGCGGTCGTGCAGTGGTCGTGCGAGGATCGTGCGGCCGTCGTGCAATGGTCGTGCAGCAGCGGGCGGCCGTCGTGCGGTGGTCGTGTAGTGACGAGTGGCGGTCGGCGGTTCGTGAATAAGAAGAAAAAATGGTAGACGGAAAAGGAAAGGCCCGCTTCAGACGGTTCTCATGGCTATGGAACGTGAAATACTTTGGCAGATGAGAAGTTGGCCTTCCAAAATTAGCAACAATAATGCGTTCCTTCCAAAATGGGTATAGAGGAAGCTTCGTGCGAGCTCTCCGCTTCCTAGCTGCTGCGTTGATTAACGTAACCAGCTCTCCTCTGCTGCTCCGTTGTTCAAAGTCTCAAACGTTCTTCAGAGGAGGAGAAGCAATTTCGCCCGCCTCGGTCGCCGCCTCGATCGCCCCCTCATCCAGATGAATCCGCAGTGAAGAGGCAGGGCCGCGGCAGTTGTTGATTGTGCTCGCACCTCGTCAGATTCTCCTCCGGTTCAGGTAATCCGCGGTTCCTTTCCTCTCAATTAGGCAAATCTATTGATAAGAGTTTGTGAGATAGTTTGGGACGAACAAGAACAGTGAGGCGTGATTTTCTATATGCTGTGTTTGATAAGGTAAAGAACATGTGCCTCGACTTTGTAGCTTTTCTTGTAAGGCAGGTGTAAATTTTAAGCTGATATAGGAAGATGATATCAGATTAGTACATTGAGGCATTTGACGTTTCAGGTGTTCTTCTGTTTTAGATCTTATCAATGTGCTTGAGCTCTCGGGAGACAGGCACTGTAGAATTGTGTAAGCACGATCGGAGATCCTCTTTCCCAAGTGTTTAATCTCTTCGATTATGATCAAAAGGCACTGAAGAAGAATTCGCCCGATCTGACGAGCCTCAAGCTTGCTGGCGTCGGGCGAGCCTTGAGCCTCGCCGATCTGGCGAATTGGCCTATTTCTTGCACGTACCGATTGAAGTATTTTGAAATGAACTTGAACTGAAGAAGAAATTCTTTCCCAGCGGCAGGGAAAAAATTCAAGAATTCTCTGTTCTTTCTTCAGTATAGCATAGCTTAATAAAATTCAATGATGTATGAATGGACTCGTTTTTTGCAAGCTAATATTTTCTCTTGCAGATGTCGGGTGACATTCAGACTGAGGTCCGTTACCCACCATATGTGGAGGACAGAAGGGACTACCCTCGGGGTTAGATGTCGGGTGACATTCAGACTGAGGTTCGTTACCCACCATATGTGGAGGACAGAAGGGACTACCCTCAGGGTTAGATGTCAGGTGACATTCAGACTGAGGTCCGTTACCCACCGTATGTGGAGGACAGAAGGGACTACCCTCGGGGGTTAGTCATCGCAGCATTGAGCTTCTTGCTCGCGTTTTCACGATGGCCATTATTGGCGTGGCCCTCTGCTGTTGGAGTTGGGGCAGGCTCAGAGGTAGTGGTCCGGCACCAGTGGCGGCGGCGGCGGCGGCACTGGCAGCACCATCCGGAGAGCGAGTCGCATGAGCCAGTTGTGGATGCAAAAAAGGAGAATAAATTTTTGAAGAGTGCAAGTATAGCCTATGTGGCATTGGCGAAATACCTGATATTTTCCGCTGGACAGGGAAAACTACTTGTTTGAATACTTTCCTAGAAATGAGGAGTACTTCCTCAGTTTGTGATATTGACAATTAGTAATGGTGGTAAGTAGTATATCCTCGGTTACAACCTTTGTAATTACGTACATTTTACGATATTTTCTATCGAAAGTAAAGTTTAATGTATATACAAACTTAAAGAATTTTTAATCAATGAACGAAATCTATTATTTTGCGATCCAACTGCTATCTATTATTTCTTTTTTCTTTTTCGGCGGTCGTGCGACGATCGTGCGGCCGTCGTGCGATGGTTGTGTAGCGGCGGGCGGCCGTCATGTGGCGGTCGTGTAGCGGCAAGCGGCGGTCGGTGGTCCGTGAATAAGAAGAAAAAACAAATAAATACAAAAATTTATAAATTTTTACCAAACGCATTTCTATTCCAAAGATAAAAAATTTGTATAATTACCAAATATGTTATTTGGTCGCCTCCGACCAGAGCTCAGGAAAGAAAAGCGAAAACCGAGAGATTCAGAGAGGGAGCTCTGAGAGAGAATCGAGAACCGAGAGTCTCTTTGCTTGAGCAAGCTAACCTCCGATCTCTAGAAAGAGAGACAGATCTGCTATCGCCGTCGTCGTCGATGTCGCCAATCAGAGAGCCGAACCCGCTCGAGAGCCACCGAGAGAGAAAAACGAAGAACCAGAGAGATCAAGCGAGAGCCGCCTCGTGTGGAGAATTTTCTTTTTGACCGGCCGGAAAATATTTTCCTTTTGTGGACATCGCCTGAATTTTGGTGTCGGGCGACATTCAGACTTAGGTCCTTTACCCACCATATGTGGAGGACAAAAGGGACTACCCTCGAGGGCTAGTCATTGCGGCGCTGAGCTTCTCGTTCTCGATGGCCATCATTGGCGTGGCCCTCCGTTGTTGGAGTTGGGGCAAGCGTAGAGGTGGAGGTCCGGCACCAGCTGCAGCGGCGGCACCATCTGGGGAGCAAGTCGGAGCATAGCATGAGCCAGTTGTGGAAATTATGATATGTGTCATGATTTTTAATGAAATTTTAGGTTTTTATTTTATCCTAAAAAATTACATATGTAAAGACAATGATCAATGAATACAAAAGTTAGTGGTTGTATGAGTGCAATTTCGTTTGCAATTTAAATTTTTATAATAGATTAATTTCATAAGAGTAGAGGTTGTGTAAAGTGATGAAATTTATTCTAATAACTGGAGGAGAGGTAAAGGACGACGATGGTGAACGGGCAACTTTCAAACATGGTGGGGCCGATGAAAAGCCTATTTAGGAAATAATTTTGAGGGATATCGAAGAATTACCTTTCTAAATATATCCATTTTGGATTAAAAAAAATGGTAGAACAAATCAAGATAGCAATAATTTATAACACACGTGTGGTTAAAGCAAAACAAATCAAGAATTATTCATTTTTAACATCTATGATATACCGGTAACTATGTGTAGACATTCACCTGTGTAAAAATTTATAAATTTTTGTATTTATTTGTTTTTTCTTCTTATTCACGGACCGCCGACCGCCGCACGACGGCCGCCCGCCGCTGCACGACCATCGCACGATGGCCGCACGATCGTCGCACGACCGCCGCACGACCGCCGAAAAAACAAAGAAATAATAAATAGCAGTTGACTCGCAAAATAATAGATTTCATTCGTTGATTAAAAATTCTTTAAGTTCATATATACATTAAATTATACTTTTGATAAAAAAAAAATATCATAAAATGTACGTAATTACGAAGGTTATAACCGAGGATATACTACTTACCACCGTTACTAATTGTCAATATCACAAACTGAGGAAGTACTCCTCATTTCTAGGAAAGTATTCAAACAAGTAGTTTGCCCTATCCAGCGGAAAATATCAGGTATTTCACCGATACCACATAGGCTATACTTGCACTCTTCAAAAATTTATTCTCCTTTTTCACTTCCACAACTGATGCGACTCGCTCCCCGGATGGTGCCGCCGCCGCCGCCGGTGCTGGACCACTGCCTCTGCGCCTGCCCCAACTCCAACAGAGGAGGGCCACGCCAATAATGGCCATCGCAAACAACACGAGCAAGAAGCTCAGCGCCGCGATGACTAACCCCCAAGGGTAGTCCCTTCTGTCCTCCACATACGGTGGGTAACGGACCTGTCAAACAATTGCCCCAAGGACGCAATTGCACATTCAGGCTATAAAGACTGGCACACGGAGACTCAGAAGTTCGGAACCATATACATAATTTGAGAGCAACGGTGGAAAAGCACGAGTCACATGGATTTAGTTTGATGCAATTCTATTCCTCTCAAGGACTAATTCAAATTAAAGTGCATGAAACGGTCAAAAGAACTATGAACCGGCACTGGTGCAGCAAATAGAGCACGACACAGACGGTAGTATATCTACGTACACTCGAAAGCAAGTATATTACTCCAGAAAAATGTGGCCATTTTAAATGTAGCGTAAGAAACCGTGCAAGCCCAATATGTCTAAATCCCTAAAATCCCTACATTACCCTGAAGCTGCAAGGATACCCCATGCACCCACCTCGATGTCGATGTGCCTGAGTTTTGCAGTGTCTTCGCATACTCTGCAATGATCGATGAATTCTTCACTAATTCCCATATCTTTGCGGAATTTCTCAACCAATCTCGTTCGGACACAGTCCTTGTTCATTGTTTGCCTAATCGAGAGGAAATTACCTGAAGCGGAGGAGAATCCGACGAGGGCGCGAGCACAATCAACAACCGCCGGCAGCTCCGCCGTTCTTCGTCTTCAACTGCGGATTGGGCTGGATGAGGCGGGCGATCGAGGCGGCGACGGAGGCGGGCAAAGTCCTCTAAAGAAATCCGAGTGTCTGATCTGAAGAACGGAGTGACAAGAGGAGAGCTCGCGAAGCTTCCTCCATGGCCATATTTGGAAGGACGGCGTTCGTGCTCTAATTTTAGAAGTGCAGGCATATGCCTATAACAGCATCATGTGCATTAGTGTCTCTGACCTTGATAATGGCCACCTTTATTGATTAGAACGTGAGAATAAGACAACCAGTGATAGATGGATGAAAAAAGTAATAGCCAAAATTCTTAGTAGGAGCTGCGCGTAGACATCCAACTTTATATTCTTTATGAGTAAAATAAGATATTTGGTAATTATACAAAATTTTTATTTTGGAATAGAAATGCGTTTGGTAAAAATTTATAAATTTTTGTATTTGTTTTTTTTTTCTTTTTATTCACAGACCGCCGACCGCCGCTCGCCGTTGCACAACCGCCGCACGATGGCCGTCTGCTGCTGCACGACCATCGCACGACGGCCGCACGATCGTCGCACGACCGCTGCACGACCACCGAACGTCGAAAGAGGATAAATTAATTATAGATAAAACATAACAACATAAAATAAAGAGAGGAAATTAAGTACATGATTGACCTGAATACATGATTGACCTGCGACGATAATCTGAGTACCAATTCACCACAGTTATTCTCTGCTCCTGATTCAAAGAGCTAATCACCATGATCAAATGCCATCCACTTCCACATGTGCATCTTCCTTGAAGTAAATGTCGTTAAATAGGACATCAAAGGGAACAGATTCTGTTAGGAAAAGAGTATACAAGAAAACTAGAATCTCTCTCTCAAAGCGCATACATAACAGAAGCATTTATGACACAATTTGTAGACCTTCCCCCAAAAAAACTTGTTTTCTTTAGTTCCATACTGAGGAAGAGTTCCATGCCTAAATTGTGTAACTTTAGTACATAGTAAAGGTATTGCTATTAATATCTACATGAATCAAGAGCATCCTCACACCGCTTGATCATTTGTATAAATTTCATCCGTTTGATAGAAATTAGGCACCAAAAGCACCAACATCAGAAAAAAAAAAAAAAAAAAAAAAAAAGCTTGGTTCTGTTTTGCTGTTTTGCTGCTCTGTTCTATATGGTTTATGTTGTTTTGAGTCCTTTTGTCTACCTCCTCATGTGGTACAAGAATGTGCACTTTGTAATGTGTCCTTTTGATGAAGTTCTGCTAATTTCAATCTGTAGACGTTATGATTGTGTCAACATGCAGGCATGTCTGGATAGATTTTGCTTCTTTCTTGATATTTTGTAATAAATGCCGAGAGCTCTTGGATTTGGTCAGCATTTACTAGATTCAACAATTGTTAAAAACAGAGTTACAGTTTGTAAATGATTAAGTGTTCTGTTTTCATGCCTTTAATGACCTGTGCTGTTTGGCATTTTCACATGATTTTTTGTGATTAGATTCTAAAGTTGATGCCTAAATGAAAGATGTTCATTAGGTTCCAATTTATATCAAATA
The DNA here is from genome assembly GCF_016545825.1 of Eucalyptus grandis. Lineage (NCBI taxonomy): Eukaryota > Viridiplantae > Streptophyta > Magnoliopsida > Myrtales > Myrtaceae > Eucalyptus > Eucalyptus grandis. The sequence continues at coordinate 22,553,800 of NC_052616.1, forward strand.
AAAATGTCGTGATAATTGAAGATCATTTACCCAGGCCGAGTATGTCTAGAATATCCCTGACCTTATTTAAAATTTTGTTGTTCTAATTAGTTCTCTGTTTCAGATGACCTTTTGTGCAAATGACCTGATACGAGCTGGTTGCTGTGGTTTTCTGTGTTTGATTATGTTTGTAATTGTTTAGCTTCACGTGTTAATGAAAAAATTCAGTATGTTCTTATTAAATTATGGAGGGTTAGCCTTTGATTTACTACGACAGGGAAAAGAAACGGCATATTGAAGGTAGATTACTATGGTGAGTGGGTACTTATGTATATATTTTCGTGGGTCTGGTAGTAGGATTTGCGGTGCAGAGATGGGAGTATTGACGTTCATGAGATTGGAAAATGGCTTATTCATGATCATATTTGCCAATTCTTCTATATAAGATTGAATTCTTAAAAAGGGGTCCTGGCATATTGCGCATTTTCCCCTGCTTCTTAAAAAATGGGAGCCAAATCTGTTAAAGTTGGATGCTGAGAAAACTCGAGCTCTAGTTTGGGTTAAATTTTTGATGTGGACACTCGTCGGCGATAGTGGATTTTTTAATATTATTTTATTTTATTTTTTAAAATTTATTAATTTTTCAATATTTTCTAACTCTTTTCTTGGTTTGAATTGCAGGTTCATGGAGACATTCAGACGACCACACGCTACCCACCTTACGATGACCACAGTGAGCGCTATCCTATGGCGGTATTGGCCGTGATCATAGGATTTGTCGTTCTAGTCATCGGCAGCTTCGTTTTTTGGTGGATGTACAAATGTGGTCGTCGGTCTGTCATAGCTACGCCGGTGGTGCCAGTAGAGGCACCAACGCAAGTGGAGCTCGAGGCACCGGGGGAGGCGCCTGAGGAGGCAGGGGGAGCTCAAGGCACCGAGGGAGGCGCCTAAGGAGGCAGGTGGAGCTTGTGGATGAATGGATGGAGTTATGGGTTAGAAGGGTAGGAGAAACATACATTTAATTTGTTTTACAAACAAACTTCCAACTATTAGCACTCGCCTCTTTCTTTGTGAATTTTTGTAAATTGAAGAAGATAAAAAATGCATGTAAATTATTAAAAAGAAAAAACTCAAGGATAAAAAATATTTAGTAATTGAGGGAAGTTGTTCTTCTTGAAAGTGCCAGAGCCAAACCAAAGGGGGCTCACACCAGGTTTTGAGCATTTTCTAAGCAAAACTTTGGACCAAACCCCTTACGAATATGGTCCCATGTAGCTTCTTCATAAGGCAAACGTTCCCCAACCAAATCTGTCATCGAAACTTGTGAACCAATAGTCAGAAATTCATTCCTTACCCCCAAATCTACGGACAATGGATGTAGCTCGCAGTGGCCGAATCGAATCGTGTACATCAAACAAACATCAATACCCCGAATACAAAGTTTGGGACTGAAAAGCTTGATGGTAAGAGCAACATTGGCCTTTTGACACACGCAAAGATGCAAACTCCATTGATTCATAGATTGTAGGCTATTGAGGGCGCCTCTGCTGAAAATGAAGTCAAGATGAAAGATAGGGATGATCTATTGGATTGCACCTTTTGAACAATTTGATCGGTCATCTGCGATAAATGAGAGGTCATGTGTTAATCATGAGCAGCAACTTTGTGGCTCTAGTTAATTCACACGGTGAAAGACTTAGTGAAGCTTGATTGATATACTTGTGGAATCATATCCTAACTTTTGCATGGATTAGATATGAGCTTCAATCAAGTGTCAATATAAACGAAATTCTTTTTTAAAGAGAATTTCCAATATTAGCACCGACGCCAACATTGAAAAAAAGGAGTACTGGCACTTAAGCCATGGGCCTACTTTCTAAAATTACAGTTATGTCCCTTATTCGGCAATTGTGCGACGATCGTGCGATGATCGTGCAGCAGTCGTGCGGCCATCGTGCGGTGGTCGTGCAGCGGTGGGCAGCCGTTGTATGGCGTTCGTGCGACGACAAGCGGCAGTCGACGGTCCGTGAATAAGAAGAAAAATAAATAAATACAAAAATTTATAAATTTTTACACAGTTAGATCTAAAACAGAACACTTGAAACGTCAAATGCCTCAATGTACTAATCTGATATCATCTTCCTATATCAGCTTAAAATTTGCACCTGCCTTACAAGAAAAGCTACAAGGTCGAGGCACATGTTCTTTACCTTATCAAACACAGCATATAGAAAATCATGCCTCACTGTTCTTGTTCGTCCCAAACTATCTCACAAACTCTTATCAATAGATTTCCCTAATTGAGAGGAAAGGAACCGCGGATTACCTGAACCGGAGGAGAATTCGATGAAGCGCGAGCACAATCAACAACCGCCGCGGCCCTACCGTTCTTCGTCTTCACTGCGGATTCGTCTAGATGAGGGGGCGACCGAGGCGGCGACCAAGGCGGGTGAAGCTGCTTCTCCTCCTCTGAAGAACGTCCAAGACACTGAACAACGGAGCAGCAGAGGAGAGCTGGTTACGTTAATCAACGCAGCAACTGGGAAGCGGAGAGCTCGCACGAAGCTTCCTCTATACCCATTTTTGGAAGGAACGAGTTATTGTTGCTAATTTTGGAAGGCCAACTTCTCAACTGCCAAGGTATTTCACGTTCCATAGCCATGAGAACTTTCTGAAGCGGACCTTTCCTTTTCCATCTACCGTTTTTTCTTCTTACTCACGGACTGCCGATCACCGCTCGCCACTACATGACCACCGCACGACGGCCGCCCGCCGCTGCACGACCATCGCACGACGGCCGCACGATCGCCGTACGACCACCGCACGACTGCAAAAAAAAAAAAAAAAAAAAAAAGAAATAATAAATAGCAGTTGGATCGCAAAATAATAAATTTCGTTTATTGATTAAAAATTATTTAATTTCGTATATACATTAAACTATACTTTCGATAGAAAATATCGTAAAATGTACGTAATCCAAATTAAAGGCATGAAACGGTCAAAAGAACTATGAACCGGCACTGGTGCAGCAAATAGAGCACGACACAGACGGTAATATATCTATGTACACTGAGAGCAAGTATATTACTCCAGAAAAATGTGGCCATTTTAAATGTAGCGTAAGAAACCGTGCAAGCCCAATATATATAAATCCCTAAAATCCCTACATTACCCTCTGCAAGGATATCCCCATGCACCCACAGTGTCTTCGCATACTCTGCAATGATTGATGAATTCTTCACTAATTCCCATATCTTTGCGGAATTTCTCAACCGATCTCGTTCGGACACAGTCCTTGTTCATTGTTTGCCTAATTGAGAGGGAAAGGAGCCGCGGATTACCTGAAGTGGAGGAGAATCCGAGGAGGGTGCGAGCACAATCAACAACCGCCGCGGCTCCGCTGTTCTTCGTCGTCACTGCGGATTGGGCTGGATGAGGCGGGCAATCGAGGCGGCGATGGAGGCGGGCGAAGCAGCTTCTCCTCCTCTGAAGAGCGTCCGAGCGTCTGATCTGAAGAACGGAGCGGCAAAGAGGAGAGCTCGCACGAAGCTTCCTCCATGCCCATTTTTGGAAGGAGCTCGTGCGAGCTGCTAATTTTGGTAGCCATATGCTTTTAGTTCAGTTTCATGATTCTTTCTTGATGAGTGTAGGAGGTACAAGGGGAAAAAGGGAATAGACGAAGCACAGAAGACCAATATGATCTTTAGTACTAGAGTTCAGCCAAAGGAAAGGGGAAGAAATTTTTTGGAGCATTTTATTGCAATAGTTAATTAAGTTGCACAATTGCTTTGGTTGATATTAGAGATAAGTGGGAGTAAGGTTAGTCGTCGGGTGACCCGTGTCACGAAATAAGCCCAAACAATATTCTCTATATTTTAATTTTATCCATAGTATATTTATCACGCCGGTATAAATTCCGGATTTTTAGAAATATGAAAAGAAAAATCCCGAGCATTTAATATTTTTCGTGATACTAATTAACCCTATTATTAATTTTAGAAGTGCAGGCATATGCCGATAACAGCATCATGTGCATTAGTGTCTCTGACCTTGATAATGTTCACCTTTAATGATTAGAACGTGAGAATAAGACTACCTGTGATCGATGGATGAACAAAGTAATAGCCAAAATTCATAGAAGGCTGCAGATTATTTGCTCACTGACTGCTCGACAAGTCAGTGTGCAATAGTAGAATTTGATTCCCTATCCTTTCATAGAGGTCAAAATGACTAGAGTATCTATAATCATTCAATTTGTTCTAAAAGAGCATTTTATTGCAATAGTTAATTAAGTTGCACAATTGCCTTAGTTGATATTAGAGATAAGTGGGAAATAAGGTTAGTCAGGTCAGGTGACCTATGTCACGAAATAAATTCAGGATTTTTAGTAATTCGAAAAGAAAAATCCCGAGCATTTAATATTTTTCGCGATACTAATTAACCCTATTATTAATGACCCCGTCAAAAGCGTCACAATCGAAGCGCGAAGATCGTTCCCTCTTCAAAGTCGCAAAGTACACAAAACAGCAAAGAAGGAAAACGTCTCTCTCTCTTTTCTCTCTCAAACTACGTAGCTTTTCGTAGTATGCGCAGGACGTGCATCAGCCGATCTCCGCCGCCGTTGACCGTCGCTCGCCACTACACGATCACCGCACGATGGCCGCCCGCCACTGCACGACCATTGCACGATGGCTGCACGATCGTCGCACGATCATCGCACGACCGCCAAAAAAAAAAAGAAATAATAGATAGCAGTTGGATCGCAAAAATGGCCATGGAGGAAGCTTCGTGCAAGCTCTCCTCTTGCTGCTCCGTTCTTCAGAGAGGACTTTGTCTGCCTCCATCGCCGCCTCCATCGCCCGCCTCATCCAGCCCAATCCGCAGTTGAAGACGAAGAACGGCAGGTTGCGGTGGTTGTTGATTGTGTTCACGCCCTCCTCGGATTCTCCTGCGCTTCAGGTAATCCGCGGCTCCTTTCCCTCTCGATTAGGCAAACAATGAACAAGGACTGTGTCCGAACGAGATAGGTTGAGAAATTCCGCAAAGATATGGGAATTAGTGAAGAATTCATTGATCATTGCAGAGTATGCGAAGACACTGCAAAACTCAGGCACATTTAGGAGGTAGATTCTACTATTTATCTGCTTTCGACATTGAGGTGGGTGCATGGGGTATCCTTGCAGCTTCAGGGTAATGTAGGGATTTTAGGGATTTAGACATATTGGGCTTGCATGGTTTCTTACGCTACATTTAAAATGGCCACATTTTTCTGGAGTAATATATTTGCTTTCGAGTGTACATAGATATATTACCGTCTGTGTCGTGCTCTGTTTGCTGCACCAGTGCCGGTTCATAGTTCTTTTGACCGTTTCATGCATCCCTAGCAGAATGTGAGAGATTACCTTTCGATTTACCAGAAGCAGAGGAAGAATTAGTAGCAGGTTATCAAACCGAATATTCGGGTATCAAATTTGGGTTATTTCAAATTTGGATTAGTCCTTGAGAGGAATAGAATTGCATCAAACTAAATCCAGGTGACTCGTGCTTTTCCACCGTTGCACTCAAATTATGTATATGGTTAATAAAATTCAATGATGTATGAATGGACTCGTTTTTTGCAAGCTAATATTTTCTCTTGCAGATGTCAGGTGACATTCAGACTGAGGTCCGTTACCCACCATATGTGGACGATAGGGACTACCCTCGGGGGTTAGTCATCGCGGCACTGAGCTTCTTGCTTGTGTTGTTCGCGATGGCCATTATTGGCATGGCCCTCCGCTGTTGGAGTTGGGGCAGGCGCAGAGGTAGTGGTCCGACACTGGCGGCGGCAGTGGCTGCGGCACCATCCGGGGAGCGAGTCGCATGAGCCAGCTGTGGAAGCGAAAAAGGAGAATAAATTTTTGAAGAGTGCAAGTATAGCCTATGTGGTATTGGTGAAATACCTGATATTTTCCGTTGGACAGAGCAAACTACTTGTTTGAATACTTTCCTAGAAATGAGGAGTACTTCCTCAGTTTGTGATATTGACAATTAGTAAGGGTGGTAAGTAGTATGTCTTCGGTTATAACCTTCGTAATTACGTACGTTTTATGATATTTTCTATTGAAAGTATAGTTGAATGTATATACGAACTTAAAGAATTTTTAATCAATGAACGAAATCTATTATTTTGTGATCCAACTACTATCTATTATTTCTTTCTTTTTTCGGTGGTCGTGCGGCAATCATGCGACGATCGTGCAGCCGTCGTGCGATAGTCGTGCAGCGGCAGGCGGTGGTCGTGCGGTGGTCGTGTAATGGCGAGCGGCGGTTGGTGGTCCGTGAATAAGAAGAAAAAATGGTAGATGGAAAAGGAAAGGTCCGCTTCAGAAGGTTCTCATGTCTATGGAACGTGAAATACCTTGGCAGATGAGAAGTTGGCCTTCTAAAATTAGCAACAATAACGTATTCCTTCCAAAAATGGGTATAGAGGAAGCTTCGTGCGAGCTCTCTGCTTCCCAGCTGCTGCGTTGATTAACGTAACCAGCTCTCCTATGCTGCTCCGTTGTTCAGAGTCTCGGACGTTCTTAAGAGGAGAAGCAGCCTCACCCGCCTCGGTCGCCCCCTCATCCAATCCAATCCGCAGGTCGGACGTTCTTCAGAGGAGGAGAAGCAGCCTCGCCTGCCTCGGTCGCCCCCTCATCCAGACCAATCCGCAGGTTAGGCTCTCTGAATCAATCGCCGTGGGGGTGGGAATCGTGGGATGAACTTAGGGTTTGGGGATTTTGGTGTGGAGGGGAAGATCTGTTTATGATATAGTTCAAGAAAGTACTTCTTCGTTCCTTCTTTATTTCATGTTGTTATGTTTTATCTATAATTAATTTATCCTCTTTTCGCGTTTAGCGGTCGTGCGGCAGTCGTACGGCGATCGTGCGGCCGTTGTGCGGCGATCATGCAGCGGCAAGTGGCCGTCGTGTAGTAGCGAGCGGCGGTCAGTGGTCCGTGAATAAGAAGAAAAAAACAAATAAATATAAAAATTTAAATTTTTATGATGGATTAATTCCATCAAAACATAAAAACAGAGGTTGTGTAAATTGTTGAAATTTATTCTAATAATTGGAGGAGAGAGGTAAAAGGAGGATGATGATGAACAGGCAACTTTCAAACATGGTGGGGGCGATGAAAAGCCTATTTAGGAAATAATTTTGAGAGATATCGAAGAATTACCTTTCTAAATATATCCATTTTGGATTAAAAAAGGGTAAATGAAATCAAGAAAGCAATGCCCAATGCCTTTTCAAATAAACATGGTGCAGCCGCAGCTCCGCCGCGTCGAACCGGTACTCCCGCTTCACGCACCGGAAGTAAACCATGAACCGCGCGCTCTTCAGCTCCTTGGTGATCGCGCCCTCCCACCACCGAGGCGGAACCTGCGGCCGCCGGGGCCGAGGCTGGCCTCCACCTCGGCGGGTGGGGCGAGGCGGAGGAGGCCGAGGGGGACTTCCTCCCGGTAGGGCCGGGAGGGGCGGCCGGCGTTGCTGGGGGCGACCAGGGTCCGGTACTCGACGAGGAAGGAGTTGGGCTTGCGGCGCGACGGCGCGACGATCCTCCCGGGGAAGAGGGTCCCCGGAGGCGGTGGATGGGGCTGGTGATCTCCACCTCCGCTCCGGCACGGAAGCGCGGGTGAGCCATGGATTGCCGGCGGCTGGCGGCGGGCGGGGGCAGAGATCGGCTGACGCACGTCCCGCGCATACGACGAAAAGCAACGTAGTTTTAGAGAGAGAAAGAGAGAGAGATGTTTCCTTCTTTGCTGTTTTGTGTACTTTTGCGACTTTGAAGAGGGAACGATCTTCGCGCTTCGATTGTGACGCTTTTGACGGGGTCATTAATAATAGGGTTAATTAGTATCACGAAAAATATTAAATGCTCGGGATTTTTCTTTTCATATTTCTAAAAATCCGGAATTTATACCGCGTGATAAATATACTATGGATAAAATTAAAATATAGAGAATATTGTTTGGGCTTATTTCGTGACACAGGTCACCTGATCTGACTAACCTTACTCCCCACTTATCTCTAATATCAACCAAAGCAATTGTGCAACTTAATTAACTATTGCAATAAAATGCTCCAAAAAATTTCTTCCCCTTTCCTTTGGCTGAACTCTAGTACTAAAGATCATATTGGTCTTCTGTGCTTCGTCTATTCCCTTTTTCCCCTTGTACCTCCTACACTCATCAAGAAAGAATCATGAAACTGAACTAAAAGCATATGGCTACCAAAATTAGAGCACGCACGCGCTCCTTCCAAAAATGGGCATGGAGGAAGCTTCGTGCGAGCTCTCCTCTTGCTGCTCCGTTGTTCAGATCAGACTCTCGGACGCTCTTCAGAGGAGGAGAAGCAGCTTTGCCCGCCTCCATCGCCGCCTCGATTGCCCGCCTCATCCAGCCCAATCCGCAGTGACGACGAAGAACAGCGGAGCCGCGGCGGTTGTTGATTGTGCTCGCACCCTCCTCGGATTCTCCTCCACTTCAGGTAATCCGCGGCTCCTTTCCCTCTCAATTAGGCAAACAATGAACAAGGACTGTGTCCGAACGAGATCGGTTGAGAAATTCCGCAAAGATATGGGAATTAGTGAAGAATTCATCAATCATTGCAGAGTATGCGAAGACACTGTGGGTGCATGGGGATATCCTTGCAGAGGGTAATGTAGGGATTTTAGGGATTTATATATATTGGGCTTGCACGGTTTCTTACGCTACATTTAAAATGGCCACATTTTTCTGGAGTAATATACTTGCTCTCGAGTGTACATAGATATATTACCGTCTGTGTCGTGCTCTATTTGCTGCACCAGTGCCGGTTCATAGTTCTTTTGACCGTTTCATGCCTTTAATTTGGATTACGTACATTTTACGATATTTTCTATTGAAAGTATAGTTTAATGTATATACGAAATTAAATAATTTTTAATCAATAAACGAAATTTATTATTTTGCGATCCAACTGCTATTTATTATTTCTTTTTTTTTTTTTTGCAGTCGTGCGGTGGTCGTACGGCGATCGTGCGGCCGTCGTGCGATGGTCGTGCAGCGGCGGGCGGCCGTCGTGCGGTGGTCATGTAGTGGCGAGCGGTGATCGGCAGTCCGTGAGTAAGAAGAAAAACGGTAGATGGAAAAGGAAAGGTCCGCTTCAGAAGGTTCTCATGGCTATGGAACGTGAAATACCTTGGCAGTTGAGAAGTTGGCCTTCCAAAATTAGCAACAATAACTCGTTCCTTCCAAAAATGGGTATAGAGGAAGCTTCGTGCGAGCTCTCCGCTTCCCAGTTGCTGCGTTGATTAACGTAACCAGCTCTCCTCTGCTGCTCCGTTGTTCAGTGTCTTGGACGTTCTTCAGAGGAGGAGAAGCAGCTTCACCCGCCTTGGTCGCCGCCTCGGTCGCCCCCTCATCTAGACGAATCCGCAGTGAAGACGAAGAACGGTAGGGCCGCGGCGGTTGTTGATTGTGCTCGCGCTTCATCAAATTCTCCTCCGGTTCAGGTAATCCGCGGTTCCTTTCCTCTCAATTAGGGAAATCTATTGATAAGAGTTTGTGAGATAGTTTGGGACGAACAAGAACAGTGAGGCATGATTTTCTATATGCTGTGTTTGATAAGGTAAAGAACATGTGCCTCGACCTTGTAGCTTTTCTTGTAAGGCAGGTGCAAATTTTAAGCTGATATAGGAAGATGATATCAGATTAGTACATTGAGGCATTTGACGTTTCAAGTGTTCTGTTTTAGATCTAACTGTGTAAAAATTTATAAATTTTTGTATTTATTTATTTTTTCTTCTTATTCACGGACCGTCGACTGCCGCTTGTCGTCGCACGAACGCCATACAACGGCTGCCCACCGCTGCACGACCACCGCACGATGGCCGCACGACTGCTGCACGATCATCGCACGATCGTCGCACAATTGCCGAATAAGGGACATAACTGTAATTTTAGAAAGTAGGCCCATGGCTTAAGTGCCAGTACTCCTTTTTTTTCAATGTTGGCGTCGCTGCTAATATTGGAAATTCTCTTTAAAAAGAATTTCGTTTATATTGACACTTGATTCGAAGCTCATATCTAATCCATGCAAAAGTTAGGATATGATTCCACAAGTATATCAATCAAGCTTCACTAAGTCTTTCACCGTGTGAATTAACTAGAGCCACAAAGTTGCTGCTCATGATTAACACATGACCTCTCTTTCAACCACAAAGCGCTACCAATATTAGCAGCTCGCACGAGCTCCTTCCAAAAATAGCCATGGAGGAAGCTTCGTGCGAGCGCTCCTCTTGCCGCTCCTTTCTTCAGATCAGAAAACGCTCGGACGCTCTGTTCAGAGGAGGAGAAGAAGCTGCTTCGCCCGCCTCCGTCGCCTCCTCGATCGCCCGCCTCATCCAGCCGAAGACGCTCGGACGCTCTTCAGAGGAGGAGAAGCTGCTTCGCCCGCCTGCTTCGCCGCCTCGATCGCCCGCCTCATCCAGCCGAACGCAGTGACGACGAAGAACGGCGGGGCCGCCGGCTGTTGTTGATCCTCCGCATCCGCGGCTCCTTTCCCTCTCGAGTACTCTGTTTCTTGCTTTGGAGTGTACATATAGAATGGACTCGTTTTATTTATTTATTTATTTATTTATTTATTTATTTATTTATTTATTTTATTCATTCATTTATTCATTCATTTATTTATTTTATTCATTCATTTATTTATTTTATTCATTCATTTATTTATTTATTTATTCATTTATTTATTTATTTTATTCATTCATTTATTTATTTATTTATTTATTTATTCATTTATTTATTTTATTCATTTATTTATTTATTTATTTTATTCATTCATTTATTTATTTATTTATTTTATTCATTCATTTATTCATTTATTTATTAGTAGAAGCTAATTAAATTCAATGATCTGCAAGCTCATATTTTCTCTTGCAGATGTCGGGTGGCATTCAGACCGAGGTTCGTTACCCACCATATGTGGAGGACGATAGGACTACCCTCGGGGTTCGTCATCGCGGCGCTGAGCTTCTTGCTCGCGTTGTTCGCGATGGCCATTATTGGCGTGGCCATCCGCTGCTGGAGTTGGGGCAGGCGCATAGGCAGCGGTCCGACACCGGCGGCGGCAAAGGGCGGCGGCACACGGGCGGCGGCACCGGCACCGGCACCGGCGGCGGCAGCGGCATGAGCCAGCTGTGGAAGAAAAAAGAAGAATAAATTTTTGAAGAGTGCAAGTATAGCCTATGTGAAAAAATGGATAAAGAAATGTATTAGGACATAAATATTATTTTATGCATTTATAAGTAATAGATTTGTTAAGTGATGACTGGTCCAGATATTCCGAATCCCTCCATATGTAACGGATGCCGTAGGATTTGAAATAAATATAAAATCGACCAATTAATCGCTTCTCATTTCTTTCAATCATTTCCTGCGGTCCAAGCACAATTTTACCTTTAGAATGTTTTCTCTTCTGTCTTAATCCCTCTCTATTATTGTAGCGTTGGTCGACACGTTGATAGAAATCAATTGGACGCCTAAGTAAAGGATGATGTTTTTGCGATGTTGCCTGTGTACCGACTTTACGGTCATATCAACGATTTATATCACGATTTTGACTAGAAGGATTGGTTAGAATAGAAAAAGATACCTAATTGGTCTGAAAATAAAGTTATTCTACATAACGTGACTCTTCCACCAAAAAAAAAATTAAAAAAATTAATTAATTAAAAATTAAAAAGAAAAAGAAAAAAAGTTTTAGAAAAAGATTAAAAAAAGAAAAAAGAAAAAAAGTTGGGGCCTATGATCTAAATGTGACTAGTCAAGCCCAAGAGGTCAAATTGAATTAAAATGGCAAATTGGGGCCAAAATGCAATTTCCAAAAGTTGAGGGACCAATTCGCAAATTTTGCAAAATTTGTGCCCGAGCCCGTAAATCATCATATTGGTCACCAATTAAGTTCAAATTGAATTTGGGCCAAGTCGAATCAGTCAAATCGAGCCAAAAGGACCAAATTTGTATTGAATTGGGTATTTTCGGATAAGAAAATGGCCAATTTTGAGGGACTTTCTTACAAAATTGGGTGCGCACAATTGCGAAATCTGATCAAGATCTTAAACTACTATACATGTACTTGCTAATTGATCAAAAACCTCAGCAAAATTGATGGATTAATGCACTCAAACTAGTTACCAAAACCCAGCCCATGATTAGGTCTTAATTCGGAGCTGCTAAGTAGGCATATTGGTGGCCCCACCATATCCTCCTCACCTGCCCAACCAGCCCGATCTCTACACGTGATGGAAAAAACCAAAAGGCAACAACCAAAAGGAGAGCCAGAGCCAGGAGCCAAACGGCAAACGCCAGGCAAAACGACCTAGAAACCAACAAGACACCTAGCCAAGCGGTCTAGGATCAAGGGAAGAGAAAATAATAGGATCCAAATCCCACGAACAAATTTTCTATGTTAATAAGGGTTCATTTTCAAGTTGTAGTGTAATGAATTTTTTGCATAATGAGCAGTATTAGCAACCATGAAAAGCCATTGTTAAAACTCGCCAAGCTTTCAAGAGGACAAAGGGGAAACGTGCATATAGTTGACCTGATTTGTGAATCATTTCTTATAAATTCATATTAATCAAAATCGGGACTGAGATTGCAGAGTGTAGAGTTTTATCTCTTCAAGCACAAAAACATACTGAGTTTTACTATGATGACCAATCAAAGGAAGGAACGGGTATGGAGACTACTAATGAGATTTAACCAGCTAAATTGAGAGCTTAAAGGACCAAAATGAACGGACTTATAACTTATTAAACCAACATCTCGTGAGAATTGAACAATGTTACATCTTCTCACCCACATTATCATGCGAAATTGAAACGGTGTATTTTGTATGACACCGGTCTTCTGTAGTCAAGGGCCAAAAAGAACTCGAACATAGCATTTCGATAAAGTTTTCAAGATATCTTCCAACACTACAAAGAGTGAGAATTAAGAACCACCATATTCTTTATAACAAGAATTAAAAATTCAAGATTGCTCTAATTTCCAAAAGTAACTGAAAGTTAACTAATATCAATTTTGTTTGTATATCTACACACACTCAAAGCTGCAGAAATTCTTTAGATCCACTTCCTTGGCATATCGGCTTGGTATTTATCTTCAAAATGTGAGGATACAGATTCTTGGAGTTCCTAATCATCCCCTCGGTGACTCCAGTAGCAAGTGATATATCTGCACAAACATTCGGTTATTTATATGCACGCGTTGTTTCAAATGCCATTTACATATGCACCAATATGTCTTTAGTAGTTTAAATTGAATAGGATTGGAGAAACTAAAACCTTGGGGAGACTTCTTTTCATCAGAGAGCTGAGTGGTAATGTAAATAATAGCTGCTATAGTGGATATGGGCTCCTCCTGCAAAATTAGAGGATAAAAATAGAGAATACGTTCAGCACTAAAGGAACAACAGTAAAGCATTTGAACTAAACCCGGTAAGTAATCTTTATACACAGCAGGTCTACATTGACGAACCTGCTCAAATCACGTCTTTCAACCTCAATAGAAGAAAGATGAAATGTTGTCAATCAAGTTTTACAGTTTTCGACTCTTCCTCCAGCTTTACCATTAAAATTCCAACCATGAGAGAATTAACCACTGAAAAACATTCAGATTGTGCAGTTTGATATCACTGTCAATGCTTATATCAGCTTGTCTGTCATTAGCAAGTCCACCCGTCTCCTGCATCTAAGTTGATTTCGCCAGGAAGTACTATGTCAATGTCTGTCCTGCTTCTCTGGAACAAGTAAACTAACAGAATTAAGGATGTCTACAATACATACAAAAACATAAATAATGAACTTGCATTATTACCTATAACATGACAGCCCAAAACCCGATCAACCTGAAAAGCAGAAGAGTATCAAATGAATTAAAGATGGATTCTAAGATCGATCACCAGAATCAAACAACAAAGTTGGTCGTAGGTAGATTTACCCGGTGAAATTCACTCTGGCAGCGTAAATGGCGCGACGAGCACCAGCATGTTAGGCATGAGAAAAATAAGGATTAGGGGAGAGAGAGGGAGTAGCATTTATACCAGGTACTATAATTGTCTCATATTCATATGGTCCAATTCTCTCTACACTTAATATGTACAGCTCAGTACATCCTCCCACATGATGGCACACCCCTCAAGTGTATAGTATCTTCTCTTATACAGAATATGCATCCCACTAGCTAACTCAGGTTATATGCCTCTCACTAGCTTAGTCACATAACTGAGACCTACTTCACAACCGAGCAGCACAGCATCTAGTTTCTCTGGACACAGAAAAGCCATGAAAACAGCAAGGTTGTGTATGGATTTAGCCAGCTTTCTTCTGAATCACACGTTCCATCTTTGATTGTTGCGTTTTTCAGTATGACCGTTATCCCTGACCTGATGTAGAATCCTTCTTCTGGTCTATCTGCTTCTTGAACACCCTGTAAATGGAAGGATCACATCTAGTCGTAAATCCGGATGGAATTGAAGTATCAGGATTGCAAAAGGCAATACTTGCATCGGTGTTGTGAATAACCACATTTTTCCCTATCCGGGCATTCTTGTCAATTATGCAGTTCCTTGAGAAAGGAAAAGCAAGGGAATTTGTCAGTGGAAGGATTGTGAAGTATTCTATTAACAAGTTGTCGATTCAGAATTTCCTGTAGACATGCCTATTTAAAGAATGTAAAATTACCTGATTAGTATTTTGTCCGACCCCAATAGCAACCTTCCCTTGTGCCAGAAGAGATGCGATTTCAGCTTCAGTCTGATAGTAATCTGCACCCGTCATCATGGTATCCTGCAAATTCAAACATGTCCCAAAAACCAGCACCCATTAAAGTATGTTGCCATTGCTACAGAAATTGGCACACGAACTAACCCCAGTATTGTGAACTTTTAGCAAATTTGGAATGTCTATACTGATGACTTGCTTAGTACATTAGCTTGACAAAGGAAATTAGTGTCTATAAAAAACGACACATAAAACGACCATCAAGTAATCTCAAGACTTGTATTAGAAGCATCCTGACTTGTTCTAAGTCCACTATACCTTCAACTTGAGGAAATACAACCAATAGATGAAGATACAGCAATTCAAAAAGATCACTGTACACCAGAGTTATATGAACAAATTGAATGGCATCATTTGCCCCTGTTAAATCTGGTCCACAAATGTTCGATGGGATCTATTAACCCAATTTTATTTTTATTTTTGGTAAAGTTATTAACCCAAAAAGTTTTTTTTTTTTTTTTGGTAAAGTATTAACCCAAAAAGTTGAAAGCTGAAAATGTCAACATTCCAACCAAATCATCCGAGAATCTGAAAATTAATTTTCTCAAGCAATCACCGTTATGATCTTCGAAAGGTCAAAGAATGTATACAAAAGCAGCCCACCTTAAACTCAACACCATAGTCTAGATGCAAGTGCACACCAACAATGGAGTGTTCAATGCTACATTCTTGCAAGAAGCAACTGTGAGAGATTATTGCATCTACAATCTGCAGAAACAGTTCAAACAAGAGACAGTTTAGACCATAACAAACACAGAGACTTATAGTGTTGACAAGCTTACCCTGCATTTATCAACTTTACTGGGGGGTAAGAATCTCGGAGACGTGTAGAAAGGTGTTTGCGGATCATAAAATTCGAACTTTGGAGGCTGCATTACAGGAAATTAACCCACTATTAGAAAAGCCACTGTCTCCTCAAAGGACAAATAGTATCGCTTTATGACAGCCAAAGTTTGAACTCGAAGCTTCTATGATTTTTCTGAGAACGTGATTGAGATCAGGCCCCAGATTGACATAGAAATTGTAGCCAAAAAGATCTAAAGAGTAAGTATTTTTCCAGCCCTAAGGTTAAGCCAGCATATCAAGTGATTAATGACTATAGAAGGTGATGACTGAATTAGCAGATGACATTGACAACTCCAATTTTGAGTTACGAGCAGAAGATGCAATACCACACACACACCTGCTCTGTTAGGGCCAAATTAGTGTCAAAGAATGACTTGATTGTTCCAATGTCCTCCCAGTAGTCATTACACAGATATGCCTGACAAATCAATGCATCCCGATAAGTCAGCATTTCTGTTAAGGTAGCTTGCAAGTACAAGTTACATATAAACACACGTCTCTAATGAAGGGGAGAGAGACAGAGAGAAACCGCAGCTCAGTCTATGTTAAAGAAAAGGTCCTGACCTGGACAATATGCTCTGCAACAGCTCACGGAATTGTTTCAGAGCCAAAATCATTGCATGAGGGGTAGCTCCATCTCAGAAGCTTTAGTAACATGTCGGTTTTAAATACATAGATGCCCATCGAGGCAATGTATGGCAAGTTCACTGCATCTTGCTTTGATAGCCCAAGAAGAGTACTGTGAACTTGCTGTGGGCAGAGGTTCGTGCAGGAGAAGAGAATCCAAATAAGATTAGTAACTAGTTGATGCATTATATGATGTGCAGAGATGATGTCTGCTAAGGAAACAGCCAAAGCAGTCACGTCAAATGATAGGAAGTGTTTATTGCATTAATGATACCATTGCTTTCAGCTCATTGCCCTTCGGTTTTCCGGCAAATTGGATAATCCGTCCAGTTCTGTCAATCTTCATCAGTCCATAACCCAAAGCACGACTGCAGCAACAAAAAGCAGAAAGGGTTAGTTGCAAAACTCATCAGTAGCTCTAAATTTAGTGCAACTGAAAACGGACATAAGAAACAATATAATCACAAAAAATTTGGTTCTTCCCAACCCTAAGTGGAATGTCAAGGAGAACTGAGCTTTATATGCTCTTAAATCTTTTAAGGCAATATATTTAACCACAATAAGAACCTGTCATCCATTGGGACACATGAAACTGTGATATCGGCATTTGTATCAATATGCTTCTGCAATCAAGCCACAAAACTCACAAACATATTAGATGGAGTTTACGATGAAATCTTCAAAGTACCTGCACAAAATTCATGTAATTCATCCGGTACAGGTGGTCACCAGACAAAATCAAGATATTCTCCACATTCTTGTTCTTGGCATCCTGCGGAAATAATTTGAAACCAACATTCAACTTCAAGAGAAACTCCCAAAAACTTTGCACAAGTAATTGTCAAAACCCTAAGCACTCGCCTCAAAGACTCATATGAATTGCCTAACAGTATCAGCAGTCCCCCAGAACCACCTCTTTCCAGCTTCACCCGGAGTTTGAGTTGCCGCAAGGACCTATATGTGTTACCAAATTTTTTTCATATTAACTTCAGTCGTTTCTTGAGTTAAGTCATCAGGATTCCAAAATAATAAATCAGAAAAAAATTATACCTCCACAAATCCATCACGAAAACTAACGCCATTATCAAAGTTGTATGTCCAGGAAAGGCGGTGATTAAGGGAAAAGGAATTAAACTGTGTTAAGATGAATATTTTTCTGATACCACTGTTAATGCAATTGCTCATTGGGATATCAATCAACCAGTAGCATCCTCTTATAGGAACTTGCAGATTTAAAAAAAAACCACATAACTGATTATATAGTTGAGAGAGTGCTATGTGGGTAAACAATGGGCACATACAAATAATCACTGCCTGCCCGCTTGGCCCTTCTGCTAGTAAGTGGAAACAGTCATGTTCCAGCACCTCCTCCCAGTATAATTGAAGCAACACTCTTCGGGTTTGCTCTTGGAGTTTCCAACATTGGAGCTTGAAGAGTCTGAAATCACAGTTCAAGGAAAGTAACAAGTAACCCACATTAGGGAACAGCATATTGGGATCAAAAGTAAATCTCAGATAAGAGGACAGAGAGGAGAGCATCTTCAACTGAGAACTTCCCATTTTTAGACAACTAAATTATCTCAATCAAGTACGATAAGACAAATGATAGCAATTAACACATCAAACTCAAGGCAAGACCCCTCAAATAGCTATGAACTACCTTGAGAGGAGGATCAAGGCACTCAATATGAAAGGTCTGGGGAGCTATCACAACATAACAAGTTGCCTCCAAGATCACAGATAACGCCTTCATAGTAATACTGCAAGACAAAATGTCACAAAAACCACCGGTCAGAGGACAATAGATGGTCCTCAAAAAGTCCTCAACATCGAAATGATACGAATTCTCAAGACATCTAATTGACACAAAAGAGGATAAAATTTTATCCTGTAGACAAAATTTTGCCTATGGTCACTGTTATGATTCAACAAGGGTTTAGTGTTTGGGACCTCACGACAAGGTGCCTCACGACTTAAAAAACAGCATAGTTACGAATAAACAGAAGTGGCATGTGATGCCAAAGCAATTAACAATATATTACCCCATCAATTCCTTTCTTCTTCGATGAATACCAATCCAGAGAGATTTTAGATTTTAGCTTGTTCCTGGCAGAAGTCGTAGTCTTTGGGACCTCCAAGGCTACTGAATTCTGTTCTTTATCATATTTCTGAGTGTCAGGACTGTTCTTAAGTACTCGGGGCAAAAGCCTCAAGCTACAGCTTACCATGTAAGCTCAAGACTGAAAAACTTCTACGAACTCCAGAATTTAACAGCCAATTCATCTCGATCCAAGAGCAAATAATACATTCCTCAGGGATATCTATGAGCTCAAGGCAAGGGATGAGCGAGAGAAGATGACGGCGAGAGAGAAAGCGATCCACGGGAGAAGTAGGATTGGGCTTTATCTGCAAATTAAGCGTCAAACATTATCAAGTCAATCAATCCGTCGGTGTCCGACGCAATCAGCTAAGCATACTAAAAGAAAACCAACAATCAAAAACCGAATTTCATGCTGACATTAATTGGAAAACCTGAAGAAAATTTTGAAATTACTGAGTCTAAGAGTCGGAAATCTCCATACATGGTCATTTCAAGCGAATAATACGTAAACGAGCTCTCCATCTCTTCGACCAGAAACCAATTCAATTTATCACCGAGAGCATCTCTTCTACTAGAAACCAATTCAATTTATCACCGAGAGCATCTCTTCTACCAGAAACCAATTCAATTTATCACCGGCTCGCGCTTCCTCGAGCTACTAAGACTTCTCAACCCTACTATGAATTTTAGCTATTACTCTGTTCATCTATCCATCGCAGGTCTTTAAATTAATTCTTATTCTCTACATTTTAATTGATACTGGCAGCCATTATCCAGGTCAGAGACACTGAGAGAGAAGATGGCGTCCTAGGCATATGCCTGCACCTCTAAAATTTAAATCAAGCATACAGTTGTCATGATATACATTCCATAGGTGATCTGAGGCAAAATGAAAGAAAAAAACTCGGTTTCCCAGTCGAGTAATGATTTTTAATGTCGAGATCCCAATGCCACAAATAAAGTGCCAGCAGAACTCCAAAAAGTGAATGCAGTCGCACTTGTGTGATTCATTTTTCTGTTTGAAAGGAGAAAAAGAAGAAAAAGAAGTAATGTGTATATTCCAGCTCGGAATTTATCCATCTTCCAAACAGAAGCAACTGAAACCAATGTTCAACCCAAAACACGAGAAAGAATGTTGTTTTCTTCTCATCACCCTGCAGGTGATAATCAAAGTGTAAAAGGTGGACAGTCACTAAAGTATGTCAACCCTGCATTTCATTAAATCGCATCATCTAGCCATATAATCACTATTATGCATCATTTGTCGCTCCATCGATTGCACTGTTTGTCCTCTCGACATACGTTTTGAGGAAATTATTCCTTAGCTCATGTTTCCCAATCTTCCGAAGAATATGCTTCCTAAATCCCAAATTAACATGGTAGCAAATTTGCCATATTGCAGAATATAAGATGGAAGCCCACCAGCTTATGATATATTGATTCAGGAACTCAAATGTGTTGGTTGTCGCCTACATTTTCTAAGTCATCCATAGTACACTACAGACTAGCACTTCCACAAGCACTACCAGTAGAATGCTCCTGACAGCATTAACAACTGAACCTCTACCCAATAAATATATTGACATACTTCCAGAAGTTAGAAACTTTTAATCTTCAGTTAATATCGACTCATAAAACTAGATAGAAGATAAAGTGCCTTTTTCTATCACTGGCCATTACCAAAATGTCCCGGGACCCTTGACAGGAAATACGAGGCACCTATGTCTGGAAAGAGACCCAGAGCTGTTTCAGGCATAGCAAAAACCTGCAATGAGATTAAGCAGACTATGCTGATAAAAGCTGCTGGAAATCTGGGGGTTAGAATGATCTCTAGGAAACAAGAAGCTGGAGAATCAACACCACAATAGCACCCACCAACTGCTAGCTTACATGAGGCACTTTAATTAACACATATCTGCAGTATTGGTTAGATAGCCTAGATGTAACCAATTGCAGATCAAGTGGTAAAAGATATTGAGAAAAATAACCATTATATGTTCCACAAGCAAATATCTGATCTAAGAATTGCCAATAGACATCTACCGTTCCTTATCCATTAAGCAAACAACAATTTCAATCTCGTTAAGTGGGATCAACTGATCTCATGTCACATATATCGGATAATATATAGGTACATAGAAGTGAATCCACAGTAAATTTATGAAAGTCTTGTATTAACTTCCGTGGAATCTTGACCACCTAGATATGTCTATTATCCATGTATAAAGCCAGGTAAACATTCTTTATTCAAACATACGTGCTCTTTAAGGACTAAGCATATTCATGAAATCCCCAGAAGTAGCCCAATAGGGGAAACATGGCAAGCTCCACTCCACTGTACATTCTCTCTAGGAATTCTAACCTTCAACGACACTGTAAAGTTTTCCAGTAAAATGAGGGTCTCTGCTCGAAGAGTCTGGAACAATGTAAGAATAACCAACTTGATTAACTATCTGCTTTCACCATTGGTAGTTACACTTTGGGCACTGAGATCTCATATTCTTCTGCTGTTACCTTACTTGTGTACCTCCTATCATCCTCCTGCTTCACTGAATCTTGTTCACCCTCACTTCTAGTGATAATAATCTTAAATTCTGTTATTTGCTCTCCCAACCACCCATGGTTGGGCAGACAATAATATTATATCAAAATGCACCATAATGATCTTTCTTCAACCAGAATTTGAAACAAGGAACGCATGCTCTATTCCATAGGAGATGCTAGTTAATTAAAACAATTTCACCAGCATTTTCAGTAATAGCCAGGCTACAGATCAGCCATAACTAGTGAAATGGTAAAACAGATTAATAACATCAGAAGCACCTAATGCCCAAAATAATAATAATAATAATTCAAGAAATGAACTCTCTTAATCAGACAAGCTTAAGAGTAACCCGTTTGCTACAACTCATCATTGACTGCCACAAACTATAACAGTAGATTGTCTAACAAATAAAAAGGAAATATAAGCCAACATAAAAAGGCAATACCGAATTCTCTGTCGCCACGCGAAAACTACCGTGTATGGAACAACCAGCCCCTCCTCCCATGACAATGCCATCCAAGATTGAAACCTTCATTAAAACCGGAATGTAAAAAGTAAGACTACACATACATATCCAAATGAAGATTCTTTAGATATGCTAACATCGATTTCGCTATCCCAAGAAGATACGCGTTATAATATTAGATCACCTGAGGTCTACTGTATGTTGCCATCAGATAATTTAAAGTGAACTCCTTCCGAAAGAAGATTTCACCCGACTTCCAATTTCCTAGCAAATTTACAGAAACCAATGTTATCAACAATCAAACGCTTTCCTAGTTGGAATGAACACCATATGAATTGCGTATAACAGAGATCAAATACTGTCTGAAGCCAATGGACAATGTGATCTTTTTGATAGGTTAATAAAGGATTGGCACAATTGGCACTATTGTCACGTGAAACTTCACCTTGAGACAAGGGAAATCTGGATGCTTAAGTGCATCTACTCACAATGGGATATAAGTACAGTTTGGCCCTATTTTTGACTTTACAGTCAGTATAAGATGAACCATGAAACCACTAAAATGATCTGTACCATTGTTGATATCATGCACAACAGCTGCAACATCACCACACCGGCACAAAAAGCTCTTCCTTTTCCCTACAGAAACAAAAACACAATCAAAACAGTCATGCCCAAGCTAAGAAAATATGGAGGATTTCCAAATTGGGATAGCAAAGTATGAAAGGAGAACATTGTAACAGAAGATAATGGCCACAGGATCTAACAATGTCAAGTAATCTTAAGGTCTTGCAAGCCAAAGGAGCCAATAACAATGAATGCCAAAAATATCAATCTGACAACTGTTCCGTAATGTGATGTTGGACTTGAGAAAAGCATGGCTGTGAAGCCTAAATGGATGAGCACTTTGTTGTAGCTGACATGAATTGCTTCAACAACAGGCATCTTTAGGCTGAGCAAATGCAAAATTCATAGACAGCCAACAATAATTCGAAGCTAGAGTGCACCTCTGCAACTCAGAACCAGACATTTGAAAGGCCATCCAACTCCCAAAAGCTCCAGAAATCTATTTATTTCTCATATTGTACACCACTAGTCCCCATATATATGATATGTTTCCAAAAAATAGGTCTCAAATGCAATCATAAAAGTGCACATGCAGAATCCTGAGCACTACACACTGAGCAAGTTTTTACACCATAAGTTGCCCCACTGATACCAAAACTAATTCCTTTACTGGACTTGGGTAACAAAGGAGCTAATAAAACATAATTTACCACGCCGCTCAGGCATATTAATAAATTGACAATTTTGTAAAACACATACATAAGCGAGCACACAGCCCTAGATGGTACACCAGCATGAGAAATTTCACCAAACAAAGTCCAATAAACTCTACCAATCTTCCAGCGGGCAAAAGGAATCTATCAATCTCCCAAAAGACAGTCTCAAGGCTCATGATCCTGATATTTCTACTTGTGCAATTTGGAGGGCTCTTAACAGTCATAAAAAAAAATGCTTTGTATGAAGCAATGTACCTTTAAGATTACCAACTTCACATTAGAATCCTTCTCATAAACAAGGAAAAGTTCCAATAACCGAGATATCTGCGAACAAGAGTAACAAATAGTAATACAATAACCATGTAGCAAACAAAGCTTAATTAACGATGTGAGCTACTGAGGTTTGAGACAACAAGTAAAAGTTGAATACGTCACCTACACATATTTAAATAATATAAAATGACAACAGACCCCAACTGCCAACAGGGCGACTACCGCAAAAGGCAGAAAAGGCATTCGAAAAGCAACAAACAATGGTATTACTGCATGACAATTCCACGGATATATTTCGCTGGATGCAACGGAAAGATGCTATTCAGGCTGAAGTGTGCTAAAAACAGACTCGCGTATTTTATGCAGGAACTAACAACATCTTTGAAGAGTATGTGCGCGTCGCCAGATTTGGTTCTTGATCTCGTATAATAACCTTCTTTAACTATGACCTTTAGTAATGCGTGCTTCCAAATTTGCATAAAAAGGGAACATTCATCTTTTCTTAAGAAAAGAACAAAAACTCAAAAAGTTAAGCAGAGCACTACTGCTGCTCTTAGCAAAACCACATGCAGTCTCCAAGGTATTAATCAAATGCAAGACCAGAGCAGGAAAGTAAAATTTTATAATGATCAACTAGATAATGCTATCAGATGTTAGTTTATCCTGTATGATGAAACTAATGAGTAGTTTTTGGATTGTAGAAAGAGCTTTCTCGAAAGTGCAGGATTCCAGGTGCTCTATGATAGGAAAACTCAACAAATAAATTCCACGAATCATTTCGCAAAAAGCAACACCCGTGATTAGTTTGAAAAGCCTCAACAGAGAAACAGCAAATTGGCGACCAACGTAACAAAAGAACCCCACCCAACACTCCCAACCAAACAGTTAGAATGAAGGAAGACCCAACTGCAAAAAGTATCCAGCAGCCAGATAAGAGACATACCATATCGTAAGAAAGAGCATTCAGTTGCTTGGGTCTGTTTAGTACGAGTGCCCTCACAAAGGACTTCTCCTCCACCAAAACCTACAAAAACAAAGAAAATCGAATCTCCATCACCAGTTCTTAGAGGACCACTACTCTGGTCTGTCACGCCATAATCATTTGGAGAATAGTACTCCTACGCTCTAAAACACCCAAAAAAACAAAAACAAAAAACAATGTTCAATGAGCCGAACAACATCTGAAGCTTCATCCCTCAGCAATTCCAGCTAAAAATAAAATTTTTCAAACACCCATTATCATTTGAACCCTGATAGGCTTCCCCAAAATTCATATCCAGCGGCAAATTCAAAGCGCGGGGACAATCAAACTCAGTAGCACAGGCGCAATTCAATCGTCGAAGCCCCGACCCGATTCACTACTCACGCAACACTGGAAAGAAGCAACGTCTGGTCGCGTTGTCTGTAAAGTAACAGAGCTCAGTACCTGATCTTCCTGGCCATCCCCGGAGGAGAACGAAGCCATGGAACCTACCCTTCTCCGACTCCAAAGAGGCAGATTCCAACAAGACTCAGTCAGGAACTCCTTCCACGATGAAGATCACGGAGAAACCTCAAATGGGTCTTCCTCGTACCCGGTCGCGCAGACACGCAACCAGCGAATGCTCGATCAGAAACAGCCGAAAACTCGACCTTGGCTGCTGCCGCCGCCGCTGTTTCTTGCGTCCGTTCGGAAGCGATGCTGATGCTGACGCTCAGACGTGGGTGGCCCGATTTGGTAGAACAATAAAGAGCTTGGATAATGGTGAAAAAGGGGAGGAGAAAATAATATGTGGGGATTGAGTTTTATTATTGCTTAGATGCTAATTAGAAAAAAAGAAAAAAATATGAATGAAAAAAATATGTATATGGACATGAATATCTTATTCTAAAATTGATGTGAGGGCTGTGCTATTTCTACCTCTATATGGCTAAATCCACCCGATTTGCACCGTAAAGAGAAAATTATGTTTAGTTTCAATTTAAACTGGTGCTCCCAAATTTTATTTACTTGATAAAGAATTCCATATGTTTAGTTTTTGTTCATTGCTGATTTTTCGTGAATATTAAAATTTTTTTGTCATCGTTAGATATTACTTTCAACAAAATTTGTTTTGTCGAAAATAGAAATTTTCAAGAAATGTATATTTTTTTTTCTATATTGTCGATTAAATTTATGGATAAATCGTTAGGTAGATAAAATTTAATTAAATCAAAACATTGCATAAAGTAAGAGTTTATTTATAAAATACAAGTGAAATTTCATTAGTTTGGATTGACAAAAATGAATATCACGAGTGAATTGTTTACAAATAATATCAAGATACCTCATTTATTGTGCATAATGTTTTTAGTGTGCTAGATACTCCTCTAATGTCTTGCATACTCCGTATAAAAGTATCTCGCCAATATAGTAAGTAAAAAAATTTAAATTCTTTGATATAGTAAATAGAGAGACTCGATATATATTTTAAACTAATGAAATTAATAAAAAATTTACAAAGAAATTGAGCTTTTGATATAGTAGGGGACAAAAAAATAGATAGGCTGTTATAAGATCAATAATGAAGAAGAGACTTTTTAATGTTATGTTATATCAGAGAATGTCTTTTTTCCTTAATGCCAGCAGGATAATTTTACACAAATCATGTAAAACATGATAAGAATATTTGACACTTCACTTTTTTTTAATACGCTAAAAGACCAAATAAGTTAAATGCTTAATTATGATAGCTATCCTAAATAGAAAAATAGAAAAAAGAAGGAGTGGTGCCATTGCCTAAAAGTGCAATTGAAAGATTGATATTGATTTTGTCTTTTTATTGTAAATGAAAGTGAATTTAGCTATTTGGCGGTGGAAATAGTACCGTCACTTTATTAATACTATGAAAAACCCTTAAATTAGTACATTTATGAAAAAAATATTCCAAATAAATTTTTGGGTTATGAAAAGTTCCAAACCGGTATACTTATCATAAATTTGTCCAAAATAAGTTTTGGATCACCAAAAATACTAAACTAATACACATATAACAATAACAAATTTATTTCGAATTGATATAATCACGTGTCATCCACCTCAACAATTCTTGGTATAATTTAACATAAGCTAATGGGGGATAAATAGGTCATGAATGTACTATTTGTGGTATTAACCCTATATAACTATAAATGAATATAAATTAGAAATATAAGTGCGCGAATGCGTTTATGTTTATTTTTTTTCCCCGGAACAAAAAAAAAAGTGTTTCTGCTCCTAAACAATTTTTGAACAAAAGAACGCGTTTGGTAACGTTTGGTCCGGAATAAAAATGAACGTAAAACACGTTTGGTAAATTTTATGCCCAGCTCGAGCTCGCCCAGATCCGGTGAGCCCGAGCCTCGCCAGGGGCCGGCGACACTCGGCCTCGCCGCGCGCGACGCCGAGCCTCGCCGGTTTGGGCGAGGCCGAGCCTCGGCGGGTCGCCGGCCATGGCCGAGGCCAGCGACCGGGCGAAAGAGAAAAGAAGAAAAAAAGAAGAAAAGAAGAAGAGAAGAAGAAGAGAGAGAAGAAGCTCGCCGAAATGTTTCTTCATTTTTGTTTCTGGAACAAGAAACAACAAATTGTTGTTTCTTTTTCGTTCTTATTTCGTTCAAACAAAAAAACAAAAAAAAAAAAACGCAACCAAACGCTTTTCGTTTCTTTTTGTTCTTAATACTTTCCGTACAGAAGTGTGCCGGAAACACTTTTTTGGAGTGTTTCCATGCACGCCCTAAGTGAAAAATGAGAATTATTCGTTAAATTCCTCCAATAGTTTCTAATCCTTTCCCTCTGTCGCTTTTCCTCCATTCAAGCATAGTGTCGACCTCAATCCTTTATCAATCAGGAAAATGAAATTAGTCAAAAAATTCTATTTTTTTTTTATTTATGAAAAATGAATGATTTAAAAAATAATTCTCTAGAGAAAATCACTTGTGTCATCTGAAATTATTTGTCAATGAATTTTTTCGCATTATCAATAATAATTCATGTCTAAATAGTTTCACGAATGATGAAAATATTTTTCCTTTTTTTTTATTTGGGTGAATGATAAAAGTAATTATTTTTTGAAATTTTCTTTCAAGTTTTTCATTTTTTGCGGAATAAGCATACCGTAATGTTGTTCTCAAATCTAAGTCATTGTTCATATTCTTTCTTCTTTGTCTGCTCTTTCACTTGTAGGTTGGTTGTAATGGGGCTATTTTGTGGCGCTTCATCTGATCGGGGTTCGGCTAGCCGGCACAATCCCAAACCTCAAGTCAAAAGAGGTTTAATGTGAAATAAGATTTTTATCGAACACCAACCCAATCTCAAACCGTTGATAAAGCCGATTGGCATTGCCTTTTTTTTTTTTTAAAGCTTTTGCATTGAGGGCAAAAGAACTTGTTTTTGTTCAAAGTAAATAGTATTTTTTTTTTTTTTTTATGTGCAAAATACTCACTGTGAAGTAACTTCGTTAAAATTATGGTGAAAAACGCAAATGACACGGACAGTGCATCTGCCAAAGGGAAACTCTAGTGCAAGATCGCAGCCACAAGGCGGAAGAGGTCGCGAGACCTCAGGCAAGGATTGCAGACCCAACACCTTACGGATAAGGTCCTATGTAGCTTCTTCACGAGGCATTCCCAAACGTATCCCGACCAAATCCGTCAATAAAACTCGCGAACCGATAGTCGGAAATTCATTCCCTACCCCCAAACCTTTGGACCATGGATGCAACTCGCGGTGGCCGAATCGAATTGTGTAAATCGAATGATCAATGCCCTGATTACAAAGTTTGGGATTGAAAAACTTGATGGTAAGAGTGGCATTGGCCTTTTTGACACAGATGCAAACTCTTTTGGTTCATAGATAGTGGATTATTGAAGGCGGCTTTGTCGAAAATAACGTTTAGATGAAAGACATGGATGATCCGACGAATCACACCCTGTGAACAATTTAACGGTCATCTACAATTGATGAGAGGTTATGTGTCAGTGATAGGCGGCAACTTTGTGGCTCGAGTTAATTTACGCGATGAAAGACCTAGTGAAATTTGACTGATATACTGGTGGAATCATATCCCAACTTTGCATGGTTAAGATATGAGCTTCGAATTAAGTTTCGCTATCATCGAAATTCTTTAGGGAAATTTTCCAACATTAGCGATGTTGCCAACGTTGAAAAAGAGAAGAAAATTTATTGAACTAAATTGAAATTCAATCCAAACCGAACCGAAATTTTAGTTCACTTTGGTCTTTTGGTTTTTACTTTGGTTGTGTTTTTTTATTTTTTTTATTTCTACATGCACTCCTTGAATAAATTTTTATTTTTTTTAAAATATTAATTTTTTAATTAATTTTCTTTTCTCTTTCTTTCTTTTTCTTATTCTTCTTCTTCATTGGCTAGTTGCCGACCCTAGTGGCAGCCAACGATTGACTAGAGGCGAGCTGTAGCCTTGCCAACTTATGGCGAGGTGAGCTCGCTTGACACCGGCGAGCTCGAGCCTGTAAGATCCAATGAGTTGGGCGAGGCTTGAGTCTGCCAAAGGTCACCGAAGCCTCATTGACCTCTATCAACCTCCAATGAGACTCGAGCTTGGCCTCATGGGCCTGTGTGGCGAGGCTCCAACTTGCCTTTGGCTGGTCACCAGCTAATGAAGAAGAAGAATAATATATATATATATATATATATATATATATATATTAAAGAAAAAAATATTTTTTATAGATTTTATCGGTTTGGTTCAGTTAACCGAATCGGTAAAAATAGAACTGGTTAAAAAAGCTTTGGTTTTTAATGTAAACCGAACTAAATGAAAACTGGCAAAAAAAAAATTGAATTTTTCAATTCTCAATTCGGTTTTCAATTCCATTTTTGACACCTCTAGCTAGGGCGTAATGATCGTGGAATTTTGGGAGGTGGGGATCATGGCCATGTACGTGGCATAGGCGACTGACATGTAATGACTGATACACATGGCAAAAGTGATTAGCATGATGCCAAAAATGGCTAAAAGTTCAAGAAAAATGTGGGAAAGTCATGTCCTATAGACTTATGAGTATGAAATAATTTCTTAGGAAAGAAGAAGGAGAAGGACACTATACCCAAGATTTTTTACTTATTCTATCCAAATTTTATTTCCTTCATTTTATTTTGGTAAATTCTCGCTCTTGTGAGTTCGATTTATGCTCGTACTATGGTGACCTTGAACCCGAAATCTTTCTTATAAGTCAAGTTCACGCTCCTCTCTAAACTGTACTTGTTCGATCAATAGCACCAGGGCTCCGTGTCTTTCGTATTTGCCAGTTTTGAGTTTGGTTTTCACTTAAGGGGCTTGGCACCCATTTTGGTGAATTTTAGAGAAAACAACTTAATTAAAATCGTACGACATACATGCTTTGACTTCTTCTTTCAGGCTATCAAAGAGTTTTTCCTTTTTGTTCTCCCCACAACGGAACGGAGAGAGAGCAGAGGTGGAAAGGGCGTCGGCGTTGGCGTCGCGGGCAACCAGCGGAGGAGAGAGAGCAGAGGAGGGGGAAGAGAAGTACCTGTGTGACTTTTGTTCTCCCCCGCAACGGAGAACGGAGAACGGAGAGAGAGAGAGAGAGAGAGGAGAGGAGAGAGAGGACAATTCGACAAGGCGCAGAGGAGAGCAGTGGAGAGAGAGCGTCAGGGTGGTGGGCCACAGGAGAGGCCCGCATGGATTTTGAACGTCTGACGCCGTCGCCTACGTGGAGCCACGTGTCGATCGTTGAGTGGTCTTACCCTACGCCTACGTTGAGGGTAAGACCCATTTTCTCTACTAGAGGTTGTTAGAAAAGTTTAGTTAAAGGAAAGGGAAGAAATTTTTTGGAGCAAATAAAATAGGAAGTATAGAAGATCAGTACAAGTACAATCTGTCAATTTGTACAGTTAGCGCTTCTTAGAGGAAGCATGCCTTCTCGTTCCATTCATTTTGATACTCACAGCTGGGGAAATGTCTGATTGTTTGTTGGAAGAATGTTGTCATGTTGACGGAATGAGATGTGCCGAGAGGTGGATTGTTTCTTTATATTGTCTTATAATAGGAAAATGATTTCCTTCCAGGTCCTTTTATTTTCAGTTATATGTCTTGTTGGAGAGGAAGGTCTTTCTTTCATTTTTTTTTTTTTTTTTGGGTGGATGTGGAATCTAGTATGTTGGCTGGAAACCATACGGCCGCATGATCGTCGCACAACGGCCGCATGATCGTCGCACGACCGCCGCACAATCGTCGCACGACCGCCGCACGACCGCCGCACGACCGCCGAATAATAAAGAAATAATAGATAGCAGTTGGCTCGCAAAATAATAGATTTCGTTCATTGATTAAAAATTCTTTATGTTCGTATATACGTTAAACTATACTTTCGATAGAAAATATCGTAAAATGTACGTAATTACGAAGGTTATAACCGAGGATATACTACTTACCACCGTTACTAATTGTCAATATCACAAACTGAGGAAGTACTCCTCACTTCTAGGAAAGTATTCTAACAAGTAGTTTGGCCTGTCCAGCGGAAAATCCCTACATTACCCTGAAGCTGCAAGGATACCCCATGCACCCACCTCAATGTCCAAAGCAGATAAACAGTAGAATCTATCTACTGTGCCAAGGGAATGACATCATTACTATACCAAAAAGCCAAGTTTTACTTTTCTTCTCCTTTTGCCATGGATCACCTACTGAAATGAATATCGTGACGACTGTATTCTTGATTTAAATTTTAGACGTGCAGGCATATGCCTATAATAGCATCATGTGCATTAGTGTCTCTGACCTTTATAATGGCCACCTTTAATGATTAGAACGTGAGAATAAGACTACCTGTGATAGATGGATGAACAAAGTAATAGCCAAAATTCATAGAAGGGCTACGGATTATTTGCTCATTAACTGCTCGACGAGTCAATGTGCAATAGTAGAATTTGATTTCCTATCCTTTCATAAAGGTCAAAGTGACTAAAGTATCTATAATCATTTAATTTGTTCTAAAAGAGCATTTTACTGCAATAGTTAATTAAGTTGCACAATTGCCTTAGTTGATATTAGAAATAAGTGGGGAGTAAAGTTAGTCAAATCAGGTGACCCGTGTCACAAAATAAACCCAAATAATATTCTCTATATTTTAATTCTATCCATATGATATATTTATCGCACCGGTATAAATTCAGGATTTTCAGTAATATGAAAAGAAAAATCCCGAGCATTTAATATTTTTCGCGATACTAATTAACCCTATTATTAATGACCCCGTCAAAAGCGTCACAATCGAAGCGCGAAGATCGTTCCCTCTTCAAAGTCACCAAGTACACCAAACAGCAAAGAAGGAAACATCTCTCTCTCTCTCTCTCTCTTCTTTCTTTCTCTCTAAAACTACGTTGCTTTTCGTCGTATGCGCGGGACGTGCATCATCCGATCTCCGCCGCCGCCCGCCGCCAGCCGCCGGCGATCCATGGCTCACCCGCGCTTCCGCGCCGGAGCGGAGGTGGAGATCACCAGCCCCATCCACCGCCTCCGGGGGACCCTCTTCCCCGGGAGGATCGTCGCGCCGTCGCGCCGCAAGCCCAACTCCTTCCTCGTCGAGTACCGGACCCTGGTCGCCCCCAGCGACGCCTGCCGCCCCTCCCGGCCCTACCGGGAGGAGGTCCCCGTCGGCCTCCTCCGCCCCGCCCCGCCCGCCGAGGCGGAGGCCGGCCCCGGCCCCGGCCCCGGCGGCCGCGGGTTCCGCCTCGGCGACGCCGTCGACGCGTTCCTGAACGGGGGGTGGTGGGAGGGCGCGATCACCAAGGAGCTGAAGAACGCGCGGTTCATGGTGTACTTCCGGTGCGTGAAGCGGGAGTACCGGTTCGACGCGGCGGAGTTGAGGCTGCACCGCGAGTGGGTCAACGGGAATTGGGCCCCGCCGTTCGAAGATGAGGGGGAAGACGGCGACGACGACGATGGCGACGGCGAGGTATATTGTTGGATAAGTTTTCTCGTTCGATTTTCGATTACGTTTCTTGAAAGTCTCGCTGCGGGGAGTGAATTCTTGCCAGAATTCGAATGAATTGGAATGCTTCTTCTCTGTTATTTCCTAAAGCCCCTTCCTTTGCTTTGCTGTGGTTTCTTGTAGCTTTGCTGTGGTTTCTTGTAGTCTCTGAAAGTTCTGATTGATTTCAAAGTATTTATATTCGTAACTGTGAAAGCCTAATTCAATGTAATTCGATTAACTGTTCAATTGAGTGGCGACACTTTGAGATTATTTGATCAATTTATTGAATGGAAGTGGCGATGTGGTATATAAGGTGCAATTTTGTAAACTTTATGCTGTAGATGATACGTAACATGCTTTGGGATCTGGGTATGGTCGTGTTCACGTGGCAATGAGGAAGTCTCTGAGAACTTCACATGCTTATCTCAATTATTGGATGTTGCAGGAAGTGACCTCAACGATGGGAGAGAAATCTGGCGATGTCTTCCGAATAGCAAAGGGAGTGTTCACCAAGGGAGCACTGGTCGAGGTGAGAAGTGATGAAGATGGTCTCCAGGGTGCTTGGTTTGCGGCTACCATAATCAACAAGGTAGCAAAGAACCGGTTCTTCATTGAGTACCAAACCCTCAGAGCAGAGGATAATAGCTCAGAGTACTTGAGGGAGCAGGTCGCTGCAAGTCACATGAGGCCATACCCACCGGAGACCTTCGTGATTGACCCTTATGAACGGAATGCAAGTGTCGATGCCTTGTACAATGAAGGGTGGTGGGAGGGCACTGTTGAGAGGGTTCTCGACAGGATGCAGTATCGGGTTTATTTCAAGGGCACCGAAGATAGGATGGTCTGCCACCACTCAGAGCTCCGTCTTCATCAGGATTGGGTCAATGGAAAGTGGGTGATGCCTTCTTAAGTCTTGTAGGACCAGTTTGCATCCTTGCGTATAATGAAATAGGTCTTCAAACTGAAGTGTTAAGGCCATGCTCTTGATCTTGGTACCTTGAGCTGGGGTGTAGATAAGCGTGTGAAGAAGGTTTTGGAGCAGGTTCTCTTTTCTTTATTTCTTTGCTGGATTGCAATTTTGATGAGGCCATCATGGCCACCGTTCAACTGAAGATTAATGCTTGCATTGCAGGTAGGTATATCATTACTGCAATGTATGCATCAGTCTTGCTGGTTACACTCCTGCACATCAAAGTTATATTCAGTCTCATTCGCATTCTCTGTGCTGTTGGCAGATGCAGTCACTTTAAATATGCTTAGATAGGAGAAAAACTGTTTATATTGCCTGTGAAAATTGCAGTCTTGGGTTAAAGAGACTACCGACCCTATGCACTTCTCAGAATTTCTCGGGTACTTAAGGTAAATAGCAGTGTCTTACAAAATGAAGATGAGGAGCTCTTGATCGGATTCTTCGGGTCACACGTGAAATGATTTGATAGAGAGTTATGATTTTCAAAAGGTTTGATTGAGCATTACACTGTTACGGCCTACACTCGTGATGCCACTACTGTTTAGGATGATGGCATTGTAACATGTAAATGCACTGAACGAGATCTCACTGAAACAGCACCTGTTGATCAGTTCAAATGTTGTTCTGGCACGATCCGCTAATGCTGCTCAACTTTTCTCCTGTAATTTCTCTAAAACGGCACCTCGTTCTCCTCCTATTCCGTTACTTGCATATTTGATGCTACTGTTGTTTGACTTAAATATATATTTGAATTGTTTCATAAATTGTTTTAGAGACCAGTTAGATAATGAAAGCTATGATGATGAGATTATGCGAATTAAGGGTTGACATTGATTTTAATTCCACCTTATTCATTAACGGGTATGTGGTTAGCACGGACTAATTCCACCTTATTTACACTATTGCAATTTGTAGATGTTGGGACTTTTTTTCTGCTTTATTAGATGGGCAAGTGATGGAGAAATTACGAGAGAGAAGTTAGAAAAAAATGGGGCTTTACGTGATAAGCATGCAGTTAGTTAATCCTACAGATGCGGTATGAATAAGGTGTTTTTCTAATTGCCCAAGTGTTTAAAATAAAAATTGGAATTTGATTCGTTTTTTATTATTACTTTTGTCTTTTTGCTGTCATTAAAGAAAATGGAGTTATAATCTATTTTTCCTTTTCAGTCTATTGAATTGAAAAAGGAAAAGGAATTCGATTGAGTAATACTTTTTTAGAAGATAAATAAAAGTTGATGAGATTTACCAGACATTTATCCTGACAAGAGAGAAAAAAAAACTACGACGTTTTTCCTTTGAGACACAGAAAAAGGGAAGAGCTTCAAGAGAACAGGGGAAAAAAATCTATTTCATTTGATAAAATTTCATTGAGTGCTGAAAATTAAAAATAAAAACTGTATGACGATATTTGATAGGTAATAGATAAATTTTATGAACTTCTTACTAAAGATATAACAATGACAATTACTACTAGGTTTCTAGTAATATGTTTGGCAAGATTTCGGTTGACATAAATTGTTTTTGCTATGGAATGTAATATTTGACCACTTCCTCATTTAACACGATAAGTGGAATTTTTTTAGTTAATTGACCCCATCTAGTCAGTGCTAATTAAAATTATCTAACAAGCTCAAAGCTCAATCTCATTAAGCATTGAATTTTCAGCTGTCAGCATTTGATTGGGCTATCAAATCGGTCCAAGTGTGACTCAAATGCGAGAGTTCTGCATAGATCGGCCATCAGGATATTTTTTCCTCGTATTTATTGTTGAGAAAATACCCGAATTAAAGAAGACGTGAATACTTTTCACGTAATTTGTTAGTATAATTGAGAAGGTACATTTATTTTTTCGTTTTTAATAGATGTCAAATTCTCATGATTCGGTGACATTTGTGAATCAATGGGTCATTATTATCGATTTCTAAATCCTTTTGGAATGGTTTTCATTATTAGTTAATTGTTACCATATCCCATATTCTGCAATTGCCTGAATTTACTTTTTTTTTTTTTTTTTTTTTTGGGATTTTCGAATTGCGATTTCCGTTGGCGGCGACGGCAAGAGCTAACAACCTGTGCAACAATCCTTGGGGATAACTTTTTTTATTTATATGATTGGGAGACGATTAATCTTTTTTTTTTCTTACTTAATTAAGGATATGAATTAAACTTGGTTTTCCTCTCATGAGGGAAGTCGACAAAGAGGAGTAAGCAAATAGGTATACGCCCACACACGCTCAAACTCTCTGACCCAATTCTACCCACCCCACCATCCCCATTGCCGCCGGCCACCACCGTCTCCACCGAGCCGGGTCTCTCGCCGCCATCCCGCCTCTCCTCCGAGTTCCATCCTGATGTCCTCGCCGTGGCCGCCCGCTCCGTTTCTTTCTCATCGCTCTCTCCACACCCGCACCTTGTCTCGTCCGTCTCCTCCCGCCCCGTTGCCTCTACCGTCAAGAGGACAAGCTGGCAATGCCGAGCCCCGGCGGCATCCAATTCATATCTTTCGACTCGTCGGAGAACGAGGAGAGAGATCGAGGGTTGGCCCTTGGATGTTACAGTCGCCACAATTTGATCTAGAGATTACTAGTGCTCACTCCCTTAGGAATCTTTTGCTTATAGGAATGAGAAAGGCATGTGCTAATTAGATGCCAAATCATAGGGACCGGACATCTCGGCAGTTGTAACCCCTAAAAGTTTACAACTAACTTTTAAGAAGTTGCCTCACCTAATTTTGAGCTACCGCAGCTATCCAAATGTAAATTACCAGTATTTGAGTAGTGGTTGAAGCCTAGCTTTCCAGACTTTAGAAAAAGAGATTATTCCATCGTCACCAGCGTGTAAATATTTTACTTGCTCCAGGAAGGAACCCAATGATAATTGGCCGGTAATTTCTAATTTGTGTCATTTGGAAACTTCTGCAACATCATATCAAGAGGGATAATTATCCAAAAAGTCATAAACTTATTATGCTTTTTACCAACTCAGTCATGAACATTTCAATCTTGCTAGTTAAGTCCTAAATATTTTTACATTTTGCAAATTGAGTCTATCCAACTAATTATGACTGGAAATTGCTAAGATGGATGTTAGCCATCTTACATGATATAATCAATGTTGACAAAAATAATTTTAAATAATATTGTAATATTTTTTTTGGATTTATTTATTTCTTCTATTTCCTTTCTTTCTCTTTTCCTTTTTTTTTTTTCAATTGTGGTGGATGAGGGTTGCAGCCCTCGCCAAAAGGCCATCGCAATTGCGAGTGAGGCTGCCTTTAATTGGCGAGGCGAGGCACGACTCTCTATAAGTGAGCAGTTATAAGTTCCTTAGAGGTTCCACTTAGAATCTAGAGTCTACCCTCAAATATAGATTCCTTATTTTTTGGAATCAAAAACTTACCTGTTGAAATCTAAAATATGAAATCTATCCTATCACAAGTTCCAAGTTCCAATAGGTTTTTTTTTTATTTATTTCAATTTTAGTTAAACAAAACGAAAATGAACGCAACAATAATAAACAAGTTTAGACATGTTTGGCTTCTTAAAAATGATGGAAGAGCGGCAAAAGAACTTATTAAAAGAAACACGTAGAAACCATATCGACTGTCAATTTCAAAATTTTCTAGCATTTGTATAATCATTCATCTATAAGTTCTCCATGGTTATTTCACTCATTCCGCATTCTTTTAAGAGAAATCATAAGTAGGTTGCAGCCACAATCATTAAAAAAAGCAAAGGAAAGAGAACAAGGATGAATCTAAGTCCTCGTAGACTATCCAAATATCTTATATAGAAAATACTTGCTTGATGAAGAATGATGAAGCAATGGGAAAACAAAACAAATTTTTACTCCTTAACCCGATGGGTATCTTACTAAATTACATAACAAATCATGGGAAATGAACTCAAATTCATCTCTTATTTGTCTTTGCAAAGAGCTCACTTAATTGACCCACAAATTTGCACAACTTAATTAAACAAATGGATGGAGTCCACTAGCGTTATATTCCATGAATTCAATGATGGAAATCTCATAAGAACCAAAACACATTGGTAAAATTGGTAAAAGGCAAAAAGAAAAGCAAAAGCCATAAACAATTTTTGGTTTAGAAATCCTGGTTTGATCTCGGTGCGATTCCGATTCATGTTCCTATAGGAACCAGGAATCGCCGAGTCTAGAAAAGGGAGGAACCAAGAACCGGAAACTCCCTTCATAGAATGGGGATTCATGCTCACCCCTATAACTCTTGCTTGTGACCAGCAAGGTTCTAGAGGCTCTTGCCAGCAGCTAGCAAGGGCTAAGCAACCCTCACTAGCTTTGCCTAGTGGCTAGCGAGAGCAGCAACCTCAATTGAAAAAAAAAAAAAAAAGGAAAATGAAAAAGAAGTAAAAATTAATTAAAATTTTGAAAAAATATTAAAATATATTATTGAAGTCAACACCAACCATACCACATAGGCCGTCCAGCATTTATATCAACAAATTTCAGCCTAAATTGATCAGACTCTATTGACATAACGTAAAAATGTTTATGAATCATTTGGCAAAATTAAAAAGTTCATAACTGAATTAACAAAAGTATAAAAGATGTCAAACTTTTTGAATTTTTTGGACAATTTTTCTTGCAATGAGATGTCAAAGAGTTCTCAAAGGAGGACTTCATCATACTCAAATAGAGCCTGCTTCAACGCACGCGAACATGTGATTTCTAGTATGATGAGTTTTTGTTCTCTCACACATCCTTGTGCTGTTCATATGATGTACCATCAAACATTTTCGTGGAGGTCGATACTCCTAACGAAATCTACATGTAAAACTTCGCTGCAAGAAGGAACTTTGTTGTTATTCTCATGGAGGTATGAGAATAAATAGGCTATTTCTTGCAACGTTTGACATAATTTGGGAAAATTATCATTCTTCTTCGAGGCCTAGTTTGAGAAAAAAACAGTTGAAAATTCTATTTTACACAGAATTCATACACATGACCACATATTAATATTATGGTACGTTCTGGAGGACGCAAATATAAGCGTCTCACACCAAATTACACAGGGCGATGAACAGGATGACGAGAAGCAGAGTTCCCAACCCGAAGCCTTCTACGACCTGACCAGGGCTGCCAATCCGTCGAATCACTGTGTGCGACTGCCTGTAGATTGTAGTGACCATTTGAATGAGCACTAACAATGCGATCACGAGGACGATCAGTGAGAGAACGATGCATATCGTCATCAGAGGAGATGGGACGTCACCCCCGCCACCGTCGTCTTCTTCTTCCTCCTCGCCCTCTCCGAACAGCTGCTCCAGGATCTCCACCACGAGACTCAGGTAGGAAACCAAGGTTGACCCTTGATGGTACAACCCAAATGCACCCACCAGCAGAGAAGGAACCAGAGGTGATGGCCCTCCATTGTTCATCTCTCTCTCTCTCTCAATGTTAACAAGATGGGCTTTAATATTGGCAAAGTTAAAAGCCTGTTGCAAACTGGGGAGGTCATGTTCTTAAAAGTATTTAGTTGGTTGGCCTATTCCAACGCCTGCTAAATCGATGATTGTGTTTGTTTTCTTCAGTCTGATTTGTTTAAGAGATCATGCGTCACATTCCCAACACCATGAAGAATCAAGTCCTTGCACGCATCTGTTCAGTCCACTAGGTTTCATGCATAAGAAAGCAAATTGTGCTATAGATTTGATTTGTTTACTAATGCTTCTGTATGGAAAGGATATAATAATAATAGAAGGTTGATCAAGACAGATGAACGTGCGCAACTAAGGCTAACCATGTAGCAGCGGCAGACCACGCAAATGCACTCAGCAGAGGGAGGGAGGGAGGGGGGAAGAGAGAGAGAGAGAGAGAGAGAGAGAGAGAGGTAAATGAAATCCCAAAGCCGAAATGGTAAAAAGCTCGAGTCATTAAGACGATAGATCATCTAAATCCCAAGACTCCTATAGATTATGATACAGAGATGGTCAGAGTGCAATCAGTTCTGCTAACAAGAGGGACATAGTAGGACCTAACAAAATAAGTTCACAAACTCAGATCGAACTTCCACAGCAAATAGTCTTTTCTCATTACAAATACCTTTGCCTGTCCTGCACAGTGCCTCGCATGTACATCGCCTGAATAGCTTAAAACTTAACATATACAGCTCTATTCAATCATGACGTCGGGCTGTAGCGCAGATGTTGCTCATAGAAGTCGATCAGCTGCAAACAAAAGCATGACACCATAGATCAACAGGAATGCAAATCAAGTAATATATGTATGGCAGGAAATGACAATACCAGAAGAGGGCAATTCTCCTTCAAAAACCGGTTATCGACCATCACTTCTTTCCCATCGGACCTACACGGTAAAATGAACAAGTTCGATAACTTAGGAGTGTTGAGGGCAAATAAAACCAAACATGAACATCAGGCAAGCGACGCATTTGATTAACATCTGGAGGCTAAGCTCATGTAGTGGAAGCACTAAGCATCGATGAACAAGAAAAACAACTTCGGACCAGCTTCAGATCTCATACCACCCAATTAATTTAAAAGGAAGATATCAGAAACAATCCTTTTCCCAAAATATATCCTCACAATTGCCCACATCACAAACTAAATAATCCTCATGTTTAGCCACATTACCCTCTTTATATTTCTATGGCTAAATTTTCCTCCATTCCCAGCTTTAGGAAACTTCCTCCAACTAGATCTTTGATTTCTAGTTATAAATAAAGATATCACCCACATACAAGCTTAACTGGAAATAAATATTGGTGATGTCCATATTTGTACCACACCCATCAGAAGACCAATTGAATGAAGTTTCTTCAATCACGGATGAAGGAAATATATGGCCCTCTTTCTATGCAAACAAGCAATACCAGAGTCATTCAATACTGTCCAGTGGCAGCAGATGAGAAGACATACAAATTAATCCAATAAGATACAGCAGTCTTGTCTAAAAGATAACAAAATCAGAATGCAGACAAGAATCACGGGGTTCCTTTAGAGAAAAACTATACATAAATCGAAGGGCAGCAAGGATTACTACTGGGTGGCAACACTAGTAAAATGGCAAAGCAAACCATTGTCCCATTGCAGAAGATGAAATAACAGTTTCTCACCTACCAGTAGTCGGCAGGGCTGAGTGGTTGTAATGGAACCTCATAATTGAAAGATTAAGTAGGAAGTAAGGATAACTAATGGGTCTGAGACTTGAGAGGAAGTAGCCACTAAAGAGGGCATTCCAATATAAAAGAAGCAAACCAAAAGTGAATTACTTAAACATCAAAAGGCCATTAAATCACCATAGCTTGAGGCTTGTAGTCATGGAGATGAACTAGATCAAAAGCTTTTTCCTTCACATTAAAATGCCATAAATTTCTTGATTTTTAACATCAAAAAATCAAAAAAATTAGGGAGCAACAATTATCGGCAGAAATATAGGGCAGAGGCAGACATTTAGTCATTTGGTTAGCATTAGATAGACTTCCCTTTTCTCCTCTCTGATTTATAGTCCATTGATAATCCTCTTGTGACAAATAGATCTTTTTGTTACTTATTAGCGCATACAACATGAGAGCGTGCCATGCCAGCGCACGCTCAACCCATGTAATGGAGAAGCACCCCTCATATACACAAACAATGAAACACACGCAATTACAAACATGCACATGCTCACATGTGCGTGCACATACACAAGGACATACACGTGCACCCAAACTCCCACATTCTCATGCATGCAGAGACTTATGCTCCCTAAACAATGAAGTCTTAATGATATAGTAAATAAAACCCAATTTTAGCACCTTAAAATATCACCATACACATCCACACCCATACAACCAAACATAAGACTAGCATAACCTACTCTCAGTGACGCCATAATGTTTCTTACATCCGAACAAGAATCAGGAACATCCATTTTTATCTACTTCAGCATAGAATCCATAACAACAAAAATTCCAAGAAAGCTGGGTGAATAGCAGTAACAAATCCTTTTGACATGCCAGAGTATATATAAGTGTTACATAATGTGAAACCACTTCAGAATCCAAGACTGGAGTTTCAAAATCTACAACTAGTCAGATGTTTACTAAGTGTGACAAAGCTATGAAATTTTTTCAGCCTACTATCGCCATTTCATTCAGCTTTATAAACTTTACAAGCAAAAAGAACCACCTTGTTCATTCTTAATATGCCCTCATTTGCCTCTCCTTATCTGCATTAGCCTACTAATGAACCTTGCATTTTACTAAGCAAAGGAGAAGCACCAAGTCACAGATGTTGGGTTCATCACACATAAGTAATCATAGTGACAAACTACATAGGAAAAATAAATAAATAAATCACAGTGACAAGCTACTTCCTTCATCAGTCTGGCCCAACACAAGGTTTGGACTTATTGAGGAGTTTTCTCCTTGACAGATGCAAAATGGAATGGCATGTCACCTCATCATGGACAACAGAAATATTGAGTCAAAGAAGTTTATGGACAGAAGTTGCGAGAAGATATTTTTCTCTTCTCCAACAGAGGACAGATGTTATAAAAAGAAAGGTAGAAGAGGAGGAGTATTGCAGGTTCAATTTCTTCAGATACTTCAATTATTGAGAGATAATTACGATTAAGGATGCAACAATCAAACAGACAGACAACAAACTAAATCCCACTAAGTACAGTTGTACATACAAATCCTGCTTACGCCATCTACATTAATTCTTCATATTGATGACTTAGAATGATAATGTACAAAGTATTTACTGCAACTAAATTTCTGATCAAAGTATGACAATTCAGGAAAGACCTGGTTAAGATGATTTTGGTGCCTCATGTCCACTAAATTATAGTGACTGGTAAGTATCCCCTCTCTCTAAGTATCATATGTCCAATAAAACCAAGAGTAATTTTCAGGAAGATGTACAAAGCACAATGACATGGAATTAGATAAATGCATACACTTTTTTTTTTGGGGGGGGTTTGATAAATGAGATACGATTAAAATGAAGACTTAGGAGGAAAAGTCTCTGTTGGGTTGGCCACATTCAAATCAATAATATTCAAGACTGCCCGTGGTGGAGTGCCAATTATAAGAGACAAATGCTATAAAACTAACACCGAGAATACAAAAGAAGAGCTGCGAAAAATTGGGAAAAGCCAATTAGGCAAATGCTGAGGATCCTACTCAACAAATTTGAGGTTTGACATTCCCCTCCCTATCATAGAGAATGACTTAAAATTTAAATGCGTATGGGCTTTTCAAGACCAAAAGTACATGATGGGAGGCATGGTTAAAGGATTTTGAGTACTGCACAGAGGACGGTAAATAGTGTAACAGGA
The DNA here is from genome assembly GCF_016545825.1 of Eucalyptus grandis. Classification (NCBI taxonomy): domain Eukaryota; kingdom Viridiplantae; phylum Streptophyta; class Magnoliopsida; order Myrtales; family Myrtaceae; genus Eucalyptus; species Eucalyptus grandis. The sequence continues at coordinate 22,596,055 of NC_052616.1, forward strand.
ATTGTGATGACAAAATGGTGACAATAAAATGTAAGACCAGCACAATGAAACCATGCTTGAGTCAGTTTTAGGGACCTAATAATTAAAACATCCCCAGGTCTCACAAGCAGAACCAAAACATAGAAATCCACTCATTTATCATAAAATTTTAAAGCATGCACCTAATATCTACATTAAATAACATCATCCCACAATTGCTGCAGGTGTAGAAACATAAAAAGTCATCAGCATCAATTCTAATGAAGAATGGCTAAAATCAACAAATGAACCATTGTTCTCTACTGTGCAACCAAGGCAGCAGATATACTACACCAATCAGCGCCGCACTCAAGTAGCAAAAAAAAAAAAAAAATGCCTAAATGAGGGACCAAAAAAAAATAAATAAATAAAATCATTGTTTGAAATATCACAAACACAAATCTAATCAGCTTATAGAACCTAACCACCCTTCTGATTGCTTTTTATCACTGATTTAACTGAGCCGATACTTGTACTCTAACTAAAATAATGTCTGCGACCATCAAGGGAGCGCCACACTACGTAGTACACTGGACTGTGTACCACAGGACTAAGGATTCCCGCATAATTCTGATTGAGAGAGAGAGAGAGAGAAAGAGAAAGAAAGATGAAAGTTTCAGTACAAACCTCATCACCATGAAGGTTACTGACACATCCTGAATGTTGTTTGCTACAGAAGCTGAGAAGCCTATGGGCTTTATGATCTTGGTTATAACAGGAGTACTGTTGGAAACACTGCTCTTAATTAGACTAGATTCATTTCTTGAGAAGTCAGGATTTCCAAAACCCTGTTGTTCAGAGCTACAAATGGCATTTTCTGCAGGTGAACCACCTGAGGCAAGTTCTTGCTTAAACCTCTTCACAGAACCAGATTTTCGTCTCTTGGCTCCTGTATTGCGATTGCTTTGACCTGGATCAAGTGAATCAGTTTTGTGCACCCCAGTTGAGGGCCCAGTGCTATTAAAAGCCTTGGATTCTCGGAAATTTACTGCAAGATTCTCCTTATCAACACCATTGGAACACGCTGTCGCCTTAAGTTCACTAAGCTTGGGATCATACTCAGGTTCTTCTTCTCTTTGGATAGGTGGCTGAAGACCATGTGCCAGTCCATTTTGAGCCACTTGCTGGTCTGTTTCAAATCCATTCATATCCAAGTTAATCTCTCCATTACATCCAGAACCCACAACTTGGGTAGGGCTAGAAAGATCTGCAAAGCTTAAGATTTTAGGGGTAGAAGAAGTAAGAGGCTCATCAACAGAGCTAGTCTCAGCACCCCCCGAACTATAAGCTGCAGAATGGGCTCGGTGCTGCTGATTCTGTGGCTTCTTTTTGGCTTGGGCATGAGGAGCCCCATACTTGCGTTTACGCTTACGAGAAGATCTCTGCTTTCCCGACTTCAAACTACAAAAGCCGAAACATAAGGCACAGCATATATATGAATACAAGGGTCTATAGAAATCCACAGGAAAATTGGTTTTTGCTAATATAAGTTTGTGAATTCAGGAGCTAAATAAAGGAGAGCTAGACATGGAACATTTCCTCTAATTTCATCATCTTCATACATTGAGAATGAAAAGAAACAATCACATACCACATACGATTATCTTTCTTTCAAAAGCAATAATTAGTGCCAATGGGAGCAGCCTTTCAAAGAAGCATGAATATTTCGGCATAAAAACAAGAAGGCTACCTGTCTTCAAATGCTTCAATAACATCAGAACATGACATGAGATTCTCGAAAGGTTCCCAGGTATTGGCTGTCTCTGGCCAGCCACGCCTATTAAGCAAAAGATGTTAACAGAGCCACCAGGCATGAGATCTCACCAACCAAGTGTATAACTAGCATAATAAAGAGTCTGCCAATCAGTACAATCATAATGTATCTAGACCGAAGCCGAGCACACTAACCATTTGATGAGATACTGAACTTGCCCCTGCCCGCCCGTAACATATCCATTGTGACGAGCATCAGTCCCATAAAAAAAACCACCATCAGTGTCGAGAAAACACGATTGACGAAAACACTCGAGGAAAAGACACCCAAACAGTCCCACGCAAGACCTCGCAAACAAAAACCTACCGCCATTACTCGAAAAAGATCGATCTTTTACCACGAAACAAGAACCAACAAGACAGTAACGACGGACCCAGGAGCGAAAAACGAGGTCTTGACTACAATGGGAAAGCAAAAAGTCAAAGGGGACGACCTTGCGAACCCTCTTGCGGCGGACGGCCTCGATCTCGTAAAAGCCCTCGTCCAGCTTCGGCCGCTCGGCTCCCTCCTCGTCGCCCTCGCCCTCGCCCTCGCCCTCGCCGTCGTCCTCGTCCTCGTCCTCGTCCTCATCGGCCTCCTCTCCATCCTCGCCTTCCTCCGCCGCCGCCTCCTTCTCCTCCTCCTCCTCCTCGAGAGGATGCCCTCCTTCTGCCGCCTCTGCCCACACACACACACACACAAACACCGAGCTGGAAGTCAATGCCGAGCGCGACCCACATCGCGAAAACCGAAAACACGGACAATCGGAGCCGCCGGAGCTTACCGCCGCCGCCGTTGGCGACGGGGGTCGTCGTTGGGTCGTCCTCAAGAAGACCTTCGCCTGACGCTGCCGCTGCCACGCTCTTTTTCTTACCTCCACCCTTCACCTTCATCCTCTCTCTCTCCCCCCCTCTCTCTCTCTCTCTCTCTCTCTACCCTCTCCCCTCTCCCCTGTGGGTCTGAGCGATTGATGGAATTTCAAAGTCCTGTCTTTTGGGGGAGGAGGAGGAGGAGGGCTGCAATTCCTCTGCCTGGTCTCTGACCCCTGAGCTGAGAGCTGCAGCCGAGTTGAAATCGCTCCACGGAGGAGAGAGAAAGAGAGAGGGGGTGAAAAGCCCTTTTTTTTAGGCTTTGCAGGGTTTAATTTTCGCGTGCGGCTGGCGTCTCGCGACAGGACCGGAGGCATTCGGTCAAGTTTTTACTGTTGTGTGTTTTTTTTACTCGGAAGGAGGGTCGTAGGTTTTTGTCTAGATTAGCGTTTCACCGATTTAGATAAAACCTCGTTTTAACCAAGGTAACTCTCGTTTCTTTCCAAAACAGGTTAAGTTAATGTCATGGAAAATTACAAATTAACATATTTATGATAAATTTACTCCACATTAATATATTTTTGATAAACTTAACTTCTGTTAATTTTTGTTAAATTTTATCATCAGATTGTTAAGTTAAATGACGGATGTCAACTAACCAATGTAATAATTTAAGATTTTACCCTTCATTCATTATAAATGTATTAGTTTTGGGATTTTTCGTGATTTTAAGTTAATTTAGTAGATAATAACATAGGGTAAATTTATCATAAATGTATTAATTTAAAAAAATTTATTATCAAAAAAGTAGTTTTTAGTGATATTAACCTAAGAGAGTTTGTCCCCTGTCTAACTTTTAAGGTATTGGAGGTTTCGAACATAGCATTACGAATGTTGGATACGATAATTAATTATGGTATAAACACAATATGATCACTATTCTGTCAAGAGTCGCAATACAAGATGTGCGAAAGAAAATTCGATACAGATTCTAGTGGCACTTTGTTAGTACGATCAAAATGAGTGGCAATTTTTCAATGAGTCACATTTCCACACTTGTCAACCTCTCCCATCTAAATTATCATAGATTGGAAGCATTTTCTTGGAGTAAAAAAAATAAAAAAGATCATATTGTCACTCGTCTCTAAACATTGCTATAAGCATTGGCACTTTGTACACACGATTGTAAACATCACCCATAGTATCACTCGTCTCTAAACACAAGATTTTGTGTGGAAAAATAATTGTGGATGATAATTAACGGTTTGTAAGCACAATCAAAATGGGTGGCGTTTCTCGATGACCAACATTCACACTCTCATCAATCTCCCGCCTCCGGAGCCTGTTGTAGATTGGACACATTTTCTTGAAAAAAAAAAAATTTCTGTAGCATCACTCGTCTATAAACACCATCCTAAGCAGATCAATCAATGTATTTCAAATAAAAGTCAGCCCTCACCTCGTCACTGTTGATGATAATCACTTCCCACGAGCACCAGCCGATCACAAGTTCGCTTCTCAGAAGAAATTTTGAAAAATGAATCGTGAAAGGAGGGAGAGAGAGAGTTGAAAATTAGGGCAAAATGCAATTGACAAGAAGACGAGGACGGCAGGTGCGGAGGGAAAAAAAGGGTCGACGTCGTTGTCATTTACGGAGGGCGATCCCTGGCATGTGACTGAGTACGGGGGAGGGAAATTTGTGCATATTTTTTTTTTTTGAAGACTTAGGTTTTACGTCAACTGGATTCATGAGCTGTAAACCAACAATGAAGATTTCGTTTCGCAAACGAAAGAGAGCACGTGACCATCACGTGATCGCCGGGATAAGCATTCTATTACCGGCAATGAGGCAAAGTAGAGAGATCAAGCGGGACACTTTGAGGGTATTTTGAGACAAGTGCTGCTATGGATAGGCATTTTCACGAGACTAATATACTAAAAGCCCTAAAATTTATCACTAAAGTATAATTAAGTTTTAAAATTTTAAAAAATATAATTAAGTCATAAAACTTATTAGCATTGTCAAGTTGGATGAAATTAATAAAAGAACATGATTGTATTAACTTGATAAAGTTTAGGATTTGATCACACTATTTGAAAATTTTAAAATTCAATTATTATTTCCTAATAAGTTCTAAAACTTATAGTACACTTATCTTGTCTTTTCATAAAAGGCGTCCAATTGTGGGGGCCGTTAGGGATTTTCAGCCTTTTTCTTCTATTAAACGAGTTTTGCTTATCCTGTGAAAATGGCAAAAGGATTAATGAATTGAGTGCTCAAATTTCCTATTTCGACCTAGAAAGTCCAACTAATGTTCAAAATTAACTCATACCCAACTCAAGTTCTTAAGTTGGGGGTACCAATTCGACCAAAAAAAAAAGGTTGGGGGTACCAAAACCAAACTCATGCAAGTGTACACAATCATGGATCCACCCATTTATAATTTTTCCAGTGCTATAATTTCGATGGAAGTCTTTTCCATACTGTAAATTAAAGGGCGTTAACAAAAAAAAAAATCATCCTAAGTTTTCACCTCGCGTAAACAAGTCAATCGAACATTTAAATTGGAAAAACAGAGAAAAAAACGATTGCTAGATCTAGTGTTGTTGAATCAATTGGATAAAAGCCTATGGAGAGAGCAACAAAAGATTTGACAAGGAAGATAATAAAATCTACAACGACACTCGGACACTCAAAAATATTTTATAATTGTTCTATTATTCTCAAGAAATTTTCTTTCTAATCTCATGAAAAAACTCTCTCAAACCCTCAACAATGTTGAGACTCAATGTAATCTCCATCTGACATAAAATAGAAAACCCAAAATTCTCCTATTTATATAGGGCAAGAGAAAATCGTCACAATACTAATTGTTTAAATGGACTCAAATTCGAGATATATTTTCAATAACCTCTAGTTTGACTCAATCTTCATAGTCAAGTTACAAGCACTTTGCAATCTTCCTTCGTATTTTTTGATAGCCTCCCACAACTTTTCAACTGTAACATACGCTCCTCAAGTCCAAGTCCCACTTGAATAGAGACACACTTTAGCCAAAACTATAAACTCCATTAGAATTTCTATCGCACCTTTAGCTACTCCCAAGCATTTCGAGGATGGGCTCCTGTGTCACGGATAGACAAAATCAAAATTAGCACTAGTATATGTTAAGATATCGAAGATCCTTATTATTCAACTCTGGCAGTTGGAACAATGATTCATTCTCTGGCTCCATCTTGACCATTTGCACAGTCTATGTTAATTTGCTGCCCTAGTACTTTCCCTAGCTACTTTTGGAAGCTGCTGCCTTTGGAAGCTATGTGTCAACACTAATGTTAACACGCTTATACATAAGAACCGTAGACTCGTTGAAAATAACTTTTTCTATTGAAAGTAGGTTGATGCAACTCTAGGCATCCCAACCTATAGCCCCACTTTACCTTTCATAATTTATAACTGCTAATTATCTTGTCATTTCATTAGGCTTATCATCATTCACTCAAATTTAAACTAAATCAAATTTTATCACATCATAATGGTCAACGACATTATTTGACAAGATTTCTTGAGGAGCTGAACATTCAATTGTGGTTGATGGAGATATCCATCTATAAAATAGCTCGTCATGAGTGCATTAGCTAATAATCTCCATACCACGCTAACACTACATGGCATTTGTAGGTTCTTACGTTCTACTCATCAATTTTGCAACTCTAACCTGCCAGATCAACTTGAGCCTCAGTGCCTCATTATGCCTTGCTCTACATATGCTTCATCTTCTTCTTACTAGTCTATGGGTGTGTTCAGTTGAGTAAAAATAAATTTCCGCCAACTAGTTTTTTAAACTTTCATGCCTTTGATTTGTTGAAAATGATCAGTCAACAAAATACCATTTACAGTCTAAGAAAATATGTATGTTTAAATTAGGAAAATGAATTTTATAACTTAGAAAAGGGTTTTTGAAAAGCATTTTCTTTTACGTGAAATTTTCCTGAAACAAGCATGTGCTATATTTAATATTAAACTCCGCTTCTTGAACCTTACAAAAGAATAACTATTTATGCCTCAGTACAAACATCAAAACCTTTCTCAAGAAATCATCAACAAGCATAAATCTAAACACGACAATTTATAATGAAATTATACCTTTCTGTTGTATATCCAAGTTAGGAAACATCAAGTATCTCAATGACGGAGCAAGTTTATCGCGCTCAAGACTTCTTTAGCTTATGCACCTAAAGCATATAAACCGCAATTTCATCATCTATGCAGCAAATATGTGCATCTTTCTGAACGAGAAAAAAGAAAAAGGAACCAACTTGTAATCGAAATCCCAATATTAAAATTTGTCGATCAGGATATAGGCCGGTCAAAAACTTCATTTGACCGCACCCATAGGTATTTTTTACTTTTCTCTCATTATTAGCTTGACCATCTCGATCCAAGCAAATACGAGATTTGATTATACGTAAGGGATGGTCATCATGATTGAAGTTGGTCTACCTTTATGTTCAAAACCATTTAAACGCAAATGACATTTTTATAAGCACAGCTAAAATGGGTGCGGTTTCTTTCTCCGCGAGTCACAATTTACACTCTCATTAATCTCCTGCGTCTGGAGTCCGTCATCTTCTCGAAAAAAGTAAAGATCCTATAGCGTCACTAGTCTCTGAAAACTGCCCTAAGCAAAATCATCGTATTTCAAATCAAACTCAGTCCTCACCTCGTCGCCGGTCGTAATAAGCGCCCGCCTTCCACCGAACACGGGCCGATCTCGAGATCGCTTCTCAGGAGAAATTTCGAAAAAGCAATTGGGAAAGAAGGAAGAGAGAGACAGAAGGAGAGGGAGAGAGCCAGCGTTTTGAAAATTAGGGCCAAATGCAATTGACAAGAAAGACGAGATGTGGAGGAAAAATGGGTCATTGTCAGTGTCGTCCAAGGCGGGCGGTCCTTGCATGTGACGTGTACGGGGCGAGTGAAATTTGCGCATTTTCTTGAAGATTTTAAGTTTTACATCACTTGATTTTATGAGCTGTAAGCCAACTATATGAGCATTTTGTTTCACAAGCGAAAGAGAGAGCACGTGACCATCACGTGATCGCCGGGTTTCCATTTTATCACCAGCCATGAGGGAGGGTAGAGAGATCGTCTGGGCACAAGTGCTGCCATGGATAGGTCTTTTCATTATTAAAAATTTTAAAATTCGTTGTTAAAATGTAATTGAGTATTAAAATTTAAAAAAAAAATGCAATCAAGTCCTAAAGATTGTTGAGTTGGTGTAATCAAGTCTTAAAATATATTAGTATTTTTCATTTGTCAAATTGGACGGTGTTAATGGATGGACCTAATTACACTAAGTTGATAAATTTTATAATGTAATTATGCTTTTTAAAAGTTTTAGAATGTAATATACTTTCATGACAAGTTTTATGATTAAATTACATTTTTTGAATGTTTTATGATAAGTTTTAAAACTTTCAATATATTTATCCTACCTTTCTATAAAAGGCGTCCAATCTTGGGGGCTTTTTGGGATTTTCTTCGTCTTTTTTTTTTTATTAAATGAGTTTTACTTCTCTTTTGAAAATGGCATGAGAATTAGGGATGATTAGTTTCCGGTTCGGTTTAGTTCTAAGGTGGAATCAAGAACTTGACCGGTTTTTAATTTTGGGAATTGAGAACGGGACTAGTTGATCCTAGGATTGAGAATCAGACTACATCATTAGTCCGATCTGATTCAAGTATATGTAATTGGTTTAGTTCGGTCTGGTCCATTTTCCCTTGGAACTAGGAAGTAGGAACTAGATCACCTGGACACTGGTTTCATTTTTAGGAATCAGAATCAAACTGAACTGAGACTCTTGGGAATTAGAGAAAATTGGCTAGTTTGGTTCGGTCCGATCCGGTTCAAGTGGTTCCTGGTTTTGGTGGTCCATTTTGCATGCCCTTAATGAAAATAATGAATTGAGTGTGCAAATTTCCTATTTTAATATAGTAACTTGTTCACAACCTAGTTTCTTAAATTGTGAGTACGAAAACCAAACTCATGCAAGTGTATACAATCATGGATCCACCCAATTACAAATTTTCCAGCGCTATACTTTTGATGAAAGTCTTTCCCTGCTTCTAAATTAAAGGGTGTTAAAAAAAAAAAATCACCTAGAATTTTCACATCACACAAACAAGTCGATCAAACATTTGAATTGAAAAAACAGAGAATAAAACGATTGTTAAATCTAATGTTATTGAATCAATGTAATTGGAACTTATGGAGAGAGCAACAAAATATTTGAATGCAATGCGAGTAAAACAACGTGATTTAAGAACAACGCTCAAACACTCAAAATATTTTATAATAGTTTTTTTTCTTTATTCTCAAGAAATTACTCAATGGAATCTCCATACGACATAAAATAGAAAACCCAAAATTCTCCTGTTTATAAAGGGCAAGAGAAAATCTTCGCAATACTAATTCTGTAATTAGATTCAAATTCGAGATATATTTTTAATAATCTCTAGTTTGACTCGATCTTCACACTTAAGTTACAAGCACTTTGCAATCTTCCTTGGTATTTTCCCATAGCGCCCCCAAAACCCCAACCACACCAACCCCCCTCCCCCGTGGGGGCACAACAACTTTTCATTTTTAACATACACTCCTCAAGTCCAAGTCCTACTTGAACAGAGCCGCACTTTAGCCAAAACTATAAACTCCATTAGAATGTCCATCGCACCTTTAGCTACTCCCCAAGCATTTCGAGGATGGGCTCTTGTGTAGCGGATAGAACAAAACCATGATAGCACTTTTATCTGTTTAGATATTGAACATCCATATTATTCAACTCGACAGTTGGCATAATGATTGATTCTCCTCGTATTTCTTAAGTTATCAAACATCCACATTATTGGACTCAGCAGTTAAAACAATGATTGATTCTCTGAGCTCCATCTTGACCACTTGCACCATCTATATTGATTTGCTGCACTACTACTCTTCCTAGCTACCCCGGAAGCTTATGGTCATAATTCCCGTTGAACACCATCAAGATACATATCGACACTAATGTCAACACTTCTACACATAAGAATTGCAGACTCGTTGAAAATAACTTTTCTACTGAAAGCAAGTGAATGCCACTCTAGACATCCCACCTATAACCCCACTTTATCTTTTATAATTTATAATGGCAAATTATCTTGCCATTTCATCAAACTTATCATCACTTACTCAAATATAAAACTTAATCAATTTTTTTCATATCATAACAATCAGTGACATTATTTGACAAGATTTCTTGAGGAACTTGACATTCAATTGTGGTTAATGGAGATATTTACCTATAAAATAGCTTGTGATAAGTTCATTTTCCAATAATGTCTATACCACATCAACACTACATGGCATTTGTGGTTCACTATAATTACGTTTTACTCATGAATTTTGCAATCTAACCTGCCACAATTGACCTGAACATCAGTTCCTCATAATACCTTGCTCTTTTCCGCGTAATTGTGACTTTACATATGCTTCATCTTCTTCTTAATAATCTATGGGTGTGTTTATTTGACTAAAAAAAGTTTTGCAAACTAATATTTTGGACTTTTATGCATTTGATTTGTTGAAAAAGATTGGTCAACAAAATATCATTTACGGTCCAAGAAAATATGCATGCTTAAATTTAGGAAAATAAATTCTCTAAGAAAGGATTCCCGAAAAGTATTTTCTTTTACTATAGAACTTTTCTCGAAACAAGCACATCCTATATTTATTATTAATCACTGCTACTTGGACCTAACAAAAGAATACCTATTTATGCCTCAATACCAACACCAAAACCTTTCCCGATAAAGCATCAACAAGCATGAACTTAAACACGACAGTCCATTTCAAAAGAAAGCGCGAAACCTGTGCCAATCTACGTGAAGTGATTTGAAATCAACGGTTCCTCTAACAATTTATATCGAAACTCAGCCTTATGTCGTTTATCCAAGTTAGGAAATATCAAGGATGCGCATGATAACCGTTTTATTTTTATTCCAAAACTTTTATATGCTTTAAACTTGTTTATATAACAGAAATTCGTTTGACAATGCAATTTCATTTTTCTATTTCTAGAATAAATTTTTACTTTAGAAATAGGTTTGGAATAAAAATCAAAAGTAAAAATTGTTTACTTCTCTATTTCTGGAATAAAAATGAAAAATAAAATTTTCTCATCATTCGTCTTTGTTACTAACCGATTGCTCACCTATCGCTGTCGCCCGCCATTCACCATTGTTGTTGCCAGCCATTGTCCACTGCCGTCTACCACCTTGGCCATCATCTCCTGTCATCCGCCGGTCGCCGCCCACCACTGTCCACTACCACCTATCATCGACCGCCTTTCACCGCCGTCCGTTGCCACTAGAAAGAGAGAAATTTTGTGTCGTTATCAAACGAATTTTTATTTTGAGAATAAAAATTTTGTGCCGTTATCAAACATGTATTTTCGTTTCAAACGTGTATTTTTGTTTAGAAACTCATCTAAGAATAGAAATAGAAAAATATATTTTTGTTCCAGAATTTTTTATCAAATTAATTATCATTCACATCTCAAGTATCTGAATCACGCAGCAAGTTTATCTCACTCAAAGGCTTCTTTAGCTCATGTGCTTGAAGCTTACCGCAGTTTCATCATCTATGCAGCAAATATGTGCATTTTCTGAACGAGACGAAAAAAAAAAATAGAACCGCCTTGTAATCACAATCCCAAAATTAATAATTGTCTATTAGGATATAGGCCGGTCAAGAACTTCGTTTAACCCAACCATAGGTATTTTTTCCTTTTATCTTGTTATTTGCTTGACTATCTCAATCCAAGCAATACAAGATTTGATTTTGCGTAAGGGACGGTCATCATAATTGAAGTTGATCTACCTTTATGTACAAAACTAGTTAGATTAAATCATTTTTTTTTTTAGAATAAGTGCACTAAAAGTCCTAAAACTTGTTCTAGAGTACAATTAAATCCTAAAACTTTCAAAAAGTGAAATCAAGTCTTAAAACTTATCAAATTGGTCAATCAAGTTCTTTCACTAATTCTATTCAAATTAACTAATAGAAAATAACAATGTGACTTATTTATTTATTTATTTATTATTTTCTCTCTCCCATGTGATGCTAACATGACTAAGACATAAAAGATAAAGCTAAAATGAAGCCATTTTGATTCAAATCTAATTTTTAATCTAAGTATTATGATTTTAAAGGAGGCAAAATTAGGGCGGGGCCCTTGTCGTTGCCGCCGCTGCTACCTCATTGGTAGGCCAAGGGTTGGCTAAGGTCATGACCAAACTTAGACAAGGGTCACGGCCCTACCCCAAATCAAGTGACGATTGTCGAGCCTCGACTAGATCTAGGCGAGGGCCGCCACTAGTTTGGTCATCGCCCCACCCCTACCAGCCATTGGCCAAGGCTTAACAACCTTGCCTAACACCCCCACCCCCTCCCCCAAAAAAAAAAAAAAAAAAAAAAACCTTTGCCGGTGATGGTGAGTTGACAGTGGCGGCGACAGCCCTATGGGCCCTTGCTTGATTTTGCCTTCCTTCCTCTCCTTTTTTTTTTCTTTTTAATTTAGTTTATTGTTTAATATAATTTAAATAATATTTAGATTTAAAAGTCATGTATGGACCAAAACGTCTTTTTAGACTTGTAATTATTAATTTTTTGTTTTAGCCACGTTAGTACCATATAGAAGAGATAAAAATATTAAAAATAACCACATTAGTATTTTTCATTAGCCAAGTTGGACAAAGTTAATGAAATAAATTGATTACACAAATTTGATAGGTTTAAAGATTTGATTGTACCTTTTGAAAGTGTTTCGTCGGAATTGCTCTCATAATGAAATATCTTTCACCGCAGAGTGATTCTTCATTTTTCTTTTTCGTTTTTAATTAAAGGGGACAAGGGTTTTGCACTAACTTTGAATAGAGAATATATAATGCGGTGTCAAATTTACTTCTTAGATCCAAACAACACTATACAATACTGGGCTAAGTTGGAATTCAATCAACAACAACATCCAAAATTACACTTCCAAACTTGTACTAAGTCGGAATTCAATTGACAACACAAGTTAAGGATAGTTGAATACAATGATGTAATCTAATCGACAACTCAGCCTCAATGTAGAGATACAACACCATAATTTAATTAGTGATGATGTACTAGAATAAAGGGACACAATGTCAGAATCTAATCGATGATCGATGATCGATGACAATACACTGGGATATAGATACACGCTAAAATCTAATCAACAACGGGAATCCGAAAGCTATAACTAGGGATATTAAAGTGCTGCATAGGAAAAGTAAAGATAAAGAGATAACATTTTGATTGATTTGTTAGGAGGACTTCCTCGCTGTATTTATATAGAAACTTTGTAACTGTTGGGTAGTTGTGTACCCTTTACTTAGTAATCGCTTCTGACTATGTCCATGCCCTTTTTCTTCGCAAATTACTTCACCCATCTTCTTTACAATTGTTCCATGATTGGGTCTTCAAAAAGCAATTGTTCCTTAATAACGTGTATCCTTGGTGCCTATTATTCCAGTATCTTGAGTATTATCATAAGTGTTTCTTTTCACAAAGTTTGTCATCAAAGCCCATTCAAGTGGCTACCAATTGTCCATCATCATATTTTGATAACTAGATATGTGGCAATCCCTTACCTCATCATCGATCATTAGGTAATTATCTTTATGCTTATTGATAGTCAAGCATGTAACAAACACTACCCACATGATATGCATGTGATTTTAGTCTATCTTTTGTCACATTTCCTCTTGTAACAAGCACGTGACAGCAAGGTTCATTTTGACTTAATTGCATTTTCGGGATAAGTTTTAGGACTCTCAGTATGTGTCTGTACATATGTACAAATTATAAATTAGTGGGTGAGATAATGATTTAGTTCAACTGTCCGGAAGAGATTGGTGAGCAAAAATATAGATAGACCACTGCTGAATACCCTAAGCAAGACATGTAGGACTGCTTACTTTTACAAGCTACCATTTACCTACGGTTTTCTTTTCAAACTAGACTACGCGTTGCTTGAATAATCATAAAAAATACAATTAAAATAAAGCACAAAAAGTTGAGGCATAGATATAACATTATATTAATAGATTGTTAGATGATTAAGAATATAAATATATGTAAACATATAAAGTTTGGAGTAAATAACCCGTGTACAAATAGATTCATGAACGAGATAGGACCTATATACTTCACACAGTCTTTACTATCTCCCAAAAGCATAGAAAATAAATTCAATAGAAGTTCTTTTTTTCGCTTGTCTACATCTTTTTATTATTGTTAAAAGTAAATATCTCGAAAAAGTGGAGAAAAGAAACCGGTGTGACATGTTCAAGGTTTAAATATATGGGTCTCTCTCTGTTTTTGTTCTTTTTTTTTTGCCTTTCCCTAAACCAAAACTCGCATCAGCTTGCACGGTTACCGTGTCAATGCGGATTGCCCACCGGAAAACATCACATTACTAAAAAACTCATAAATATTTCAATTAAATCAATTCATCCTAAATTTTTTCACATTAATACTAATTTAACAATTCAACTAATTTAGGCCAGAAATCACTAATGTAGATGTTAACTATCCTATGTGACATAATTGGTACTGACGTTAACATGTTAAAATTATTTTTTTCCTTTATTATTATTTTTTCCTTTGGACTGTGGCCGTTCCAGCCATGGCCAATGACCGTCCACAATTGAGGGTCGCCATCACAGGATTTGGTGAGGGCTCAACCCTCGCTGCTTAGGTGCAAGGGCAGCCCTCCCCAAACTTGGCGAGGGTCGAGTCCTTGCCGAAACCTTGCAAAATCTAGTGAGGGTTGCCCTCACCATACTTAGTGAGGGTTGAGCCCTCCTTAGATCTAGCGAGGGCCGTGGTGCCCTTGTCTGCCCTTGCTTGTGGTCAGTTGTCAACCATAGCTGATACCGGCCAAAGTCCAAAGGAAAAAAGAAGAAGGATTTTTTAAAAATAATAATAAAATCAAAAAATTATTTAAAAATTATTTAAAAAGTTCACGTCGTACAAACCGTATCATGTTAAACAATCGATGTCCACGATAGCAATTTCGAGCCTAAATTGGTCGGACATACCAAATTAATACTAATGTGAAAATGCTTATGACTAAATTGGTTCAATTAAAAGGTTGAGAATCGATTTTATATCAATGCAATAGGTTTAAGACATTTTTGGTACTTTTCCCCTCACTAACACCTTTCTTTTCCTTTGCATTTTCAAACCAAAACCCTAACCTAACCAAATCAAAGCACATATCCGTAGATCAACTTGAAATAATAGATTACCTCAATGTGATGCTTTAATCTACTTCTTAAATCCTCCCTCTCTCTCTCTCCCCCCACCCTCCTGTCCCGCATTTAGATGAGTACATCCATAATCTAAATCTCTCTATATCTCAAATCGTTCTAACATGTCCAAGGGTGTCACTGAGTGGAGATATTAAAATCCATCCCACAATTTCTCAGTTTCGGTTGGGAGACCTTGAACAACGAAGCCCGAAGCACCTTATAATCAAAACTATGACATATGTTATTAACTATTATGTTTAAACAAAATGTTTATGACTTTTTTTAACACTTTTCCCCTCTTACTTGTGTTCAGGTAGCCTGTGAACCCTCACCATACACAAGCGATGACCAGCAAGCCCTAGCTCGTCATCAAGTGTCACATGTTTCTTCATATAAAAAAGTTAAACCAACTCTCTCTCACCATTTCCACGGTAATTTCTTATCTCTAGATATTTTAAATCACTTCTCCACTTTTATCAGATTGATTCTTGACGATTTCAACCCTTCTAAACCATTCAAAATTTTCAACTATTGGAGTTAGTACCCTGGTTTCCTGAAGACTTTGCAGTCTGAATGCCATCTTGAGAATAATTGCTGTCCTACAATCATTTAACATTAGAAGCTCGAGGATTCATACATGTTCTGAGCTTTTCAAAACGAGCATCAAGAGCTTTTTGTTGGCTCTTCAAATGATGGTTTCACTCAACCAGAATCTTAAAGACCTAGTTTCGTATAAGGGGCGCGAAACATTATGGCACCACTTGCTTTGGTTAGACCTAAGTTCGGCTCTATTTTTGGCTAGCCCTTCTTAACAAGTTGCTAATAAAATGAAAAGTGGGCGGCTGTTAATCACAGCGTGGACTACGTGGGTTGGATCATAGGTCTAGACAAAATTTTCCCTTGATCGAACCAAAAAAAAAAAAAAAAAGATTTATATTTTTTATGTTTTATCAAGACTAGTAGTTGTCTTGTTCCTATCGAAAGATGTATCCATAAATATTCATATAATTAACAAGAATATAGTGAGTTCAAAGTTCGAAGATTCGGGATTCAATTTTTACACGATCTTCAATGTGAAATCATTTTATTACTCCAAGAAGAAACTAAGACGTGGCAACTTATTAGCATGAAATTGTCAAATTTGGCCTATCAAAAACTTCAATATATTCTATGAAAAATAAGTGTGTATAATATTAAAGGAAATTTAAATTAAACTAATCATATGTTTATGAGAAATCAAATATAAACAAAGTTTCCACTAAAAATTAAAGTTAAAATTAACTCTATCACATAAAATTTGGTTAGAATCTTCATCAAATTACATGATGAAATATGATATTGAGCAAAAAAAAAAAAAGACTTAAAAAAAAAAAAAAAAACTCAAAACTTAGATTAGTTATAAAACTACCATTAAAGGATTTCACGAAAGTCCATGTGATTTGAGATTTGGAAATGATATCAAAATTAGTAATAGAAGATATGTGTATAACTTAATAATGCGATGAGAATTCTTCTTTATAATATCAGTTAATCAAATTGAGGACAAGTATAACTTAATAATATGTTTTCCCAATGAGAAACTCAAAGTGTACAAGATGAAAAGAATGACGGTATGATTCGATCATTCGATTAAAGAATCAATAGAAACCGTAATTTACATGCAATATCCTCATAGTTTTTGTAGGAAATCTGCTCAACGGCAAGCGCATTTTAGTCAAATGTATGAAATGCATTTCTTCCAAATCTTAATGCTTCTATTTAAGGTGACATTTGAACTCTTCACGAACTGAGGCTTCGCTAGATTGGTCTTGACCAATCTGTCATGGCATTTCAGCCCCATCGTCACAAGCTTCGCGCAACATTGTTTAGTAACTTGTCCTTTCCCGTGGAAGATGCCTATTCCGATCTCTCTGCCGCAATCGTTATCGATCCTTTTCCCGCATGCCTTCACGGATGGAAGGGTTTGCGCGATGTACGTACACCAATTCCAGACCGAGGTACTCCCACTGAGAATCGCTGTCTTGTTCGACCGAAGCTTCGCGGAGGCGATGTGCGCTCCGACTAGCTTGTCGTGGCAATCTTTCCCGATGTCCACGAGCACTCCGCAACAGTCGTTGCTGAGCTCTCCTTGGCTGCGAAATATTCTTGAGACGATCTGTTTTGCACAAGTGAGGTTGGACACCGGCGGACATGATGTGTTGTGCGGAGAGGATGACCGCACTGTTGAAAGGCAATGGTTCCAGGTACTTTGGCTTCTCCCTAGGATTGCCTTTGAGTTCTTCTGGTACAGCGGCGACGACGAAAGAGTCAACCTGACTATTTTCTCATGGCATGCCTTTCCCATTTCTGTAAGCTCCATGCAGCAATCAACTGAGGGATTGGCGTCGTTGAAGAAAACCTTCAGCAAGATCTCCTTTCCGCAGCTTTCATCCAAATGTCTCACGCATGTTTCAATCTCGCTAGGGTCAACTGCAGATTCGACATAAGACGTCGCGGAGAGTGCATGAAAGATGAGGACTGTTAGAACTAGCCACTCGTAATTAAAATTAGCCATGCTTGCTCTTCTAGGGCCTATGATGGTACTGGTTTCTGAATTCTTTCACTGTGGATTGGGTTGACAGCATATCTTTTTATAATGGAAAGATACCATAATCCTGAGATGAAACGATCCTACAGATGCATTAATGTCGTATGCGATGATTCATGTAGTTTTCAACTCCTTAAACTTTATGACCATTTATGAGTTCAGACAAAAGAAATTAATTCAGCACCAACACAACATTCATGTTTCTAGCATAACGTCCAAAATAATTTATTCCATCTCTTTGAAAATGTAGACACTAGTTATTTGTCACCTTAGAATCCTCACGAGAGCGCACTACAGCACTACTTATGATCTTGATAGAAGCGCTTGGAATTTCTTTTGAAAGGGGGAGCCTTTGACACGGAAGAGTTTGGACTACCGAAGAGTCCGGACATCGGAAAAAATGCAGAATCATCACATGAAAGATCCCCCACGTATTTATCTTTTGCGGACAATCGGATGTTCGGTTTGATTCTTGCATTTGCGTTCTAAGATTGTTGCTCGCCTGTTGATCCGAAACCCGTCTTGCTAGTTGGAAGATGCACCCGGGAGCAATACGGCACATACCAAAAGTCCTTGGAATTATAGGAAGAGGGGTGCCACCGCCGCCGCCCCTCCTTCATTGTCTGCCCACGTCGGGGCCTCGAGCAGTACACTGTCCCTCCCATGGAAACCGGCGAGGGCCTCTTGCCCTTGCACAGATCTGGACGACAAGAAGCCCCCTTGTATGGTGGTGACATTTCTCGTCACCACCGAGCGTGGGCCGATTGACCCTTGCTCAATGGTGGCAACTTGCCACTCCACGACCGCGTCATGGCAAGTAGGCCCTTGTCGGTAATCATGCGATGCCCGCCGGGGATCATGAGATGGCCGGCGGCCCTTGCCAGGAAAGGTCTCTCTCTCTTCTGTTTCTTTTTTTTTTTAAACCCATTTTTCCTCTTTATTACAAGTTTTGTTGATTTGATTTTGATGTGTATAACCACAAAAGGAAAAATGCAATTGGTTACCATAGCTAGTTCGGATTGCCCCTCGAAGGGCTATTAGACCAAATCGACTCAAAAGGGCTAATTTAACTCGAAAAACTAAATTAAATTGGAAGGAGAATATATGCATTAAAAAAAATTCTAGAGACACTTTTCTAGTAGGTGAAGGTTCGTGATACTAAATATTAGAAAAAAAAATCTGTTTGACTCAAGGGTACGAAGTAACCCGAACAAAGCTCATTTTTTTTTAATTTTTTTTTTGTCGGACCTGAGCAGGTCCTTAAACTGCTCATGAGAGAAACGGAGGGAGAACCTCCTTGGGGAGAGTGACCCCTTACGCCCCTCCGAGGCCGGGATCTGGGCCTGGATAAAGATTCGGGCCCCATTAGCTGACCCGGCCACGCCCTTATGGGAAAGGGGGGCAGCCATGTCTGATCCCCGCGACGCCTTCCCCCAGGGAAACTTGGGGCGTGGTACAAGGAGATGATGGCGCCAGTTGAAAGACTGGGTCCCTTTTGGGCCAAAGGTACAAATCATGTTGAGTACATTCGTTGTTTGTTAAAATATTTTACGTCTCATGACAATGAAATTTTATATGCTCTTTATAGTACACTTATCTTGTCTTTTCATAAAAGGCGTCCAATTGCGGGGCCATTTGGGATTTTCCGCCTTTTTCTTCTATTAAACAAGTTTTGCTTATCCTCTGAAAATGGCAAAAGGATTAATGAATTGAGCGCTTAAATTTCCTATTTCGACCTGAAAAGTCCAACTAATGCTCAAAATGAACTTATACCCAACTTAGGTGTAAGTAATATACTAAAAGTCTTAAAATTTATCACTAAAGTGTAAGTAAGTTCTAACAAAATTTAGAAGTACAATTAAGTCATAAAACTTATAAACATTATCAAGTTGGATGAAATTAATAAAAGAATATGATCGTATTTAATTTAATAAAATTCAGGATTTGATTGTACTTTTTGAAATTTTTAAAATTCAATTGTTATTCCATAATAAGTTTTATAATTTATAGTATACTTATCTTATCTTTTCATAAAAAGCGTCCAATTGCGGGGCCGTTTGGGATTTTCCACCTTTTTCTTCTATTAAACGAATTTTGCTTATCCTATGAAAATGGCAAAATGATTAATGAATTGAGTGCACAAATTTCCTATTTCGACCTGTAAAGTCCAACTAATGCTCAAAATTAACTCATACCCAACTCAGGTTCTTAAGTTGGGGGTACCAAAACCAAACTCATGCAAGTGTACACAATCATGGATCCACCCATTTATAATTTTTCCAGTGCTATAGTTTTGATGGAAGTCTTTTCCATACTGTCAATTAAAGGGCGTTAACAAAAAAAAAAAAAAAAAAAAAATCATCCTAAGTTTTCACCTCACGTAAACAAGTCGATCGAACATTTGAATTGGAAAAACAGAGAATAAAACGATTGCTAGATCTAGTGTTGTTGAATCAATTGGATTAAAGCCTAGAGAGAGAGCAACAAAAGATTTGAATGCTGCGTGAGGAAGACAATAGAATCTAGAATGACACTCAGACACTCAAAAATATTTTATAATTGTTCTATTATTCTCAAGAAATTTTCCTTCTAATCTCATGAAAAAACTCTCTCAAACCCTCGACAGTGCTAATGTAATCTCTGACATAAAATAGAAGACCCACAATTCTCCTATTTATATAGGGCAAGAGAAAATCGTCATAATACTGATTGTTTAATTTGATTCAAATTCGAGATATATTTTTATTAACCTCTAACTTGACTCAATCTTCACAGTCAAGTTACAAGCACTTTGCAATCTTCCTTCGTATTTTCCGATAGCCCCCGCAACTTTTCAACTGTAACATACGCTCCTCAAGTCCAAGTCCCACTTGAATAGAGGCTCTCACTTTAGCCAAAACTATAAACTCCATTATAATTTCTATCGCACCTTTAGCTACTCCCAAGCATTTTGAGCATGGGCTCTTGTGTCGTAGATAGACAAAATCAAAATAGCACTAGTATCTGTTAAGATATCGAACATCCTTATTATTCAACTCTGGCAGTTGGAACGATGATTCATTCTCTGGCTCCATCTTGACCATTTGCACCGTCTATGTTAATTTGCTGCCCTAGTACTATCCCTAGCTACCTTGGAAGTTGCTGGTTACAACTCCTTTGGAAGCTATGTGTCGACACTAATATTAACATGCTTATACATAAGAATCGTAGACTCGTTGAAAATAACCTTTTCTATTGAAAGCAGGTGGATGCAACTCTAGGCATCCCAACCTATAGCTCCACTTTACCTTTCATAATTTATAATTGCTAATTATCTTGTCGTTTCATTAGGCTTATTATCATTCACTCAAATTTAACCTCAATCAAATTTTATCACATCATAATAGTCAACGACATTATTTGATAAGATTTCTTGAGGAGCTGGACATTCAATTGTGGTTGATGGAGATATCCATCTATAAGATAGCTTGTCATAAGTGCATTAGCTAATAATCTCCATACCACGCTAACAATACATGGCATTTGTAGGTTCTTACGTTCTACTCATCAACTTTGCAACTCTAACCTGCCATGATCAACTTGATCATTGGTGCCTCATTATGCCTTGCTCTTTGCCATGTAGTTGTGACTCTACATATGCTTCATCTTCTTCTTACTAGTCTATGGGTGTGTTTGTTTGAGTAAAAATAAATTTCCGCGAACTATTTTTTTGAACTTTCATGCATTTGATTTGTTGAAAATGATCGGTCAACAAAATACCATATACGGTCTAAGAAAATATGCATGTTTAAATTAGGAAAATGAATTTTATAACTTAGAAAGGGGTTTCTGAAAAGTATTTTCTTTTACATGAAATTTTCCCGAAACAAACATGTGCTATATTTAATATTAATCTCCACTTCTTGAACCTTACAAAAGAATAACTATTTATGCCTCAGTACAAACATCAAAACCTTTCTCGAGAAATCATCAACAAGCATAAATCTAAACACGACAGTTCATAATGAAATTATACCTTTATGTTGTCTATCCAAGTTAGGAAACGTCAAGTATCTCAATGACGGAGCAAGTTTATCTCGCTCAAGACTTCTTTAGCTTATGCGCCTAAAGCATATAAACTGCAATTTCATTATCTATGCAGCAAATATGTGCATATTTCTGAACGAGAAAAGAAAAAAAAAGAAAAAAGAGAAAATAACCAACTTGTAATTGAAATCCCAATATTAAAATTTGTCTATCAGGATATAGGCCGGTCAAAAACTTCATTTGACCGCACCCATAGGTATTTTTTTACTTTTCTCTCATTATTAGCTTGACTATCTCGATCCAAGCAAATACGAGATTTGATTATGCGTAAGGGATGGTCATCATGATTTGAGTTGGTCTACCTTTATGTTCAAAGCCATTTAAACGCAAATGACATTTTATAAGCACAACTAAAATGGGTGCGGTTTCTTTCTCCGCGAGTCACAATTTACACTCTCATTAATCTCTTGCGTCTGGAGTCCGTCATAGATTGGACACATTTTCTCGAAAAAAGTAAAAATCCTATAGCATCACCCGTCTCTAAAAACTGCCCTAAGCAAATCATTGTATTTCAAATAAAACTCAGTCCTCACCTCGTCGCCGGTCGTAATAAGCGCCTTCCAGCGAACACGGGCCGATCTCAAGATCGCTTCTCAGAGGAAATTTTGAAAAAGGAATTGGGAAAGAAGGAAGAGAGAGACAGAGAGAGAGGGAGAGAGCCAGCGTTTTGAAAATTAGGGCAAAATGCAATTGACAAGAAAGACGAGATGTGGAGGAAAAAAGGGTCATTGTCATTGTCATTGTCATCCAAGGAGGGCGGTCCTTGCATGTGACGTGTACGGGGCGAGTGAAATTTGCGCATTTTCTTGAAGATTTAGGTTTTACATCACTTGATTTTATGAGCTGTAATCCAGCAGTGGGCATTTTGTTTCACAAGCGAAAGAGAGAGCACGTGACCATCACGTGATCACCGGGTTTCCATTTTATCACCAGCTATGAGGTAGAGTAGAGTAGACTTGAGCAGGTTTCTAAAAGGCTCCCGTCAAACCCATATGACGGAATCCAAGAGGAAACTCCTGGGGGTGAAGAACTGGGAAGAGCTCGGGAATCGGGGCTTGAAAAATATTCCGGCCCCACTAGGTTACCTGGCCACACCCCCCTTCAGAGGGGTGGGTAACCCCCTTGGATCCCCGCGATGCCTTTCTTGGGTAACCAATCCTGGCCGGGTATATGAAAATGAAGAGGCTCGGGCCCTCAAGGGGGCTCGGGGTGGCCGGCCAGAGATCATCTGGGCACAAGTGCTGCCATGGATAGGTCTTTTCATTATTAAAAATTTTAAAATTCGTTGTTAAAATGTAATTGAGTAGTAACTTTTTTTTTTAAATGCAATCAAGTCCTAAAGATTGTTGAGTTGGTGTAATCAAGTCTTAAAACTTATTAGTATTTTTCATTTGTCAGATTGGACGATGTTGATGGATGGACTTAATTGCACCAAAGTTGACAAGTTTTATAATTTAATTATACTTTTTAAAAGTTTTAGAATTTAATACACTTTCGTGACAAGTTTTATGACTCAATTACATTTTTTGAATGTTTTAAAACTTAATTGCGCTTTTATGATAAGTTTTAAAACTTTCAATACAATTATCCTACCTTTCTGTAAAAGGCGTCCAACTTGGGGGCTTTTTGGGATTTTCTTCGTCTTTCTTTTATTAAATGAGTTTTACGTCTCTTTTGAAAATGGAATGAGAACTAGGGATGATTAGTTTCCAGTCCGGTTCGGTTCTAAAGTGGAATCAAGAACTCGACCAGTTCCTAATTTTGGGAATTGGGAACTGGACTAGTTTGTCCTAGGATCGAGAATTAGATTGCATCATTGGTCCAATCTGATTCAAGCATATGTAATTGGTTCAATTCGATCTGGTCCATTTTCCCTTGGAACTAGGAAGTAGGAACTAGATCACTTGGACACCGGTTTCATTTTTAGGAATCGAAACCGAACTAAACCGACACTCTTGGGAATTGGACGAATTGGCTAGTTTGGTTCGGTCCGATCCGATTCAAGTGGTTCCCGGTTTTGGTGGTCCATTTTGCATACCCTTAATGAAAATAGTGAATTGAGCATGCAAATTTCCTATTTTAATCCAGTAAGTTCAACTAACACTCAAAATTAACCTGTTCACAACCTAGTTTCTTAAATTGGGAGTACCAAAACCAAACTCATGCAAGTGTATACAATCATGGATCGACCCAATTACAAATTTTCCAGCGCTATACTTTCGATGAAAGTCTCTCCCTGCTTCTAAATTAAAGGGTGTTAAAAAAAATCACCCAGAATTTTCACATCACGCAAACAAGTTGATCGAACATTTGAATTGAAAAAACAGAGAATAAAATGATTGCTAGATCTAATGTTATCGACTCAATGTAATTGGAGCTTATGGAGAGAGCAACAAAAGATTTGAATGCCATGCGCATAAAACAACAGGATTTAAGAACAACGCTCGGACACTCAAAATATTTTACAATAACTTCTTTTTTTATTCTCAAGAAATTACTCATTGTAATCTCCATACGACATAAAATAGAAAACCCAAAATTCTCCTGTTTATAAAGGGCAAGAGAAAATCTTCGCAATACTAATTATGTAATTAGACTCGAATTCGAGATATATTTTTTATAATCTCTAGTTTGACTCAATCTTCACACTTAAGTTACAAGCACTTTGCAATCTTGCTTGGTATTTTCCCATAGTGCCCCCAAAACCCCAACCACACCAACCCCCCTCCACCCGTGGGGGCGCAACAACTTCTCACTTTTAACATACACTCCTCAAGTCCAAGTCCTCCTTGAATAGAGCCGCACTTTAGCCAAAACTATGAACTCCATTAGAATGTCCATCGCACCTTTAGCTACTCCCCAAGCATTTCGAGCATAAGCTCTTGTGTAGCAGATAGAACAAAACCATGATAGCACTCGTATCTATTAAGATATCGAACATCCATATTATTCAACTCAACGGTTGGCATAATGATTGATTCTCCTCGTATTGTTTAAGGGATCAAACATCCACATTATTCGACTTGGCAATTAAAACAATGATTGATTCTCCAAGCTCCATCTTGACCACTTGCACCATCTATATTGATTTGCTGCACTAGTACTCTCTCTAGCTACCCTGGAAGCTTATGGTCACAATTCCCATTGAACACCATCAAGATGTGTATTGACGCTAATGTCAACACTTCTACACATAAGAATCGTAGGCTCGTTGAAAATAACTTTTGTGACATCCCGATTTTTTGCAATTTTATTTTCAGTCAATTGAGTCGGGCAATTCATCTGTGCATGTAGTTCGTCTCTCAGAGTTGGCCACTCACGAGGGAACTAGTTTATTGAGTGAAGCAATTAAGGAATTTTAATGCGTCAGACTTGGGGACTGATCACCCTCGGATCGGATGTAAGATAATTTCCCCAAAAAGCTACTCAGTGGATTAGGCGCGCTGAAATCGCACCAGATTGAATTCAACCGTAAAAATTGGGATTGAATTTAGAAATTGGAAGCCCGGTCATGTCACACATCTTATTAGGATCATGGGATATTTTTTGTGGATTTTAATTGGATTCAATTAGAAGAGAATTGAAAGAAAAATTGAAGAAATTGGATGTACAAGGATTTGGACCCCGGCGGAAATGATATTGCACCCATTGAAGAATGTTGTGGTAGAGGAGATAGTGGAAGATGACGTCATGGGATGATGTCATGGTGGGTGGCCAAAGGGAGGATGTGGGATCGTCGAACGGGGCCGACTAGTGGTCTTAGGACTGTTTCTCTTTTTGGCGGACCGATCCATGTTGTGTAGACTGACCCTTTTTGATGCACATAAAGTCTAATCCATTTTTGGTGCATATAGTCGCTGGATCCTGTTGGTGCATGTAAACCCTGGAATGATGATGATGTACGAAAGTATGTTTGTTTGATTTTGATTTGATTTTCTTGTTGTCCTATCCCGTAATTTATTTGTCAGGGGTTTTGTAATACGTTTTGCATGCACATAATAATTTAAATGGGGTCGGCGACACTACCTGAGAATGTCGCATTTACTTGACCATGGCGGGTTGTTCACGTGTCTCGGGGTTCGGGGCGTGACAACCCCGTTTAAGTGGTATCAGAGCATGGTTTGTGTATGGAATAATAAGGGCGATGAGTTATGGGATAGTTAGTAGGAAGAACTTTTCATATCCTAATGCATGCGATTGTTAGTTGTTTGTTAGCATGGTTGGAAGGTTACTCAAATTCTAATATGGTATTGGAATTCGCCAATAGGCGTTTGTATTAAGCCTGTAGCATGAGTGACCAAGTGCTGAGAGTTGCTAGGAAGAGAGCAGCAGGCCCCGTGTTTCAGGGTGAGTCTTCGTTGAGGGGCGGTGCCCGTGGTGCCCTGAGAGGAGCGTAGGCCAAGACCAGTGCAAGTGGTGCAGCTTTGCCGCCGATGGTGCAACAACCCTAGAGGATCCGAGGTTTATCGGAATCATGCATATGCTTGAGGCGATGAGAGATAGGATGGATCAGCAAGCCGCTACTATCGCCACTGTAGTGAACACCGCTAATGCCGCCAATGCCACCACAGCTGCCGCCGCAGCCGCTGCCGCATCGGTTGCTGAGCCAGAAGAGGAACTTGATGAAATTCCACCTAAGGATGTGGCCGCTGGGAGGCCTAAACAGAAGTTGGTACGGCATTTTGTGAGATTGAATTCGCCAACGTTCACGAGAGCAGGAGACCCCGAAGCCGCAGCATTATGGATCCTGGAGTTAGAGAATGCTTTTGAGTTGTCATTACCGAAGCAGAAAAGTCGTCCCGGCAAACTTATCAGTTGAGGGGGATCGCAGCTACATGATGGAAGACTAACAAAAGGATAGTGTTCCTTGAAGGTGTGGTTCCAGAGTGGAATGCTTTTCTTGAAGTCTTCAATGAGAAGTACTTTTCTTATTGTGCCAGAGAGGTGAAGATGGCGGAGTTTCAGCGCCTTCATCAAGGTACCATGTCAGTTGATCAGTATGAAGCGAAGTTCGCTGAATTGTCGTAGTATGCCCCTGAGTTGGTCCAGCGACTGTCAGACCGAGCTCGAAGGTTTAGAGATGGTTTCCGATCGGAGGTGAGGAGCTTATTGGTACCACTAGATCTGAAGGAGTACAATGACCTCTACAAGCGGGCCTAGCTGATCGAGAAAGATCAGAATGAGAGAGCTGCCGCATCTGGGTCGCGGTTTAATTCAAACAGAGATGATAATCGGTTTGGGAAGCGGTCGATGCCTAGGGGAAGGTACCATGTTCCACCCAACAGGAAGGGTGGAGTGGGGAAGTCATCATCGAGCTTCAATGGAGCATGTCGTTCGTGTGGAAGGTGACATGATTCAACCCCGTGCCCTCCTAGGACGGGTGCCTACTATGAGTGTGGCCAGTAGGGTCAAATTGCTAGGGTTTGTCCCAGGAGACAGATGAGACAGCCTCAGTTGCCGCTATCGCCACCGCTGGGTCAGAATAGAGGATTCGCACCGTAGATCATGCTGTCGAGTGGATTGAACCGACCTCCAGCTCAGGGAAGGACTTATGCGCTCACCAGAGGACAGGCGGAGGATGTGCCTAATGTGGTCACAGGTATGGTCTTGCTGAACGACCAACGTGGTCACAGGTATGGTCTTGCTGAACGACCAACCTGCTTATGCTTTATTTGATCCTGGAGCTTCGCATTCGTTTATAGCTGAAAGATTTGTTAAGTTCATAGAATTAATTCCTGAATTGTTGGAGTCTATGATTAGCATATCTGCTGCGTTGAAAGATAAGGTGTTAGCTACAGTAGGTTGCCTTGGTTGCAAGTTAGTGATTGGTGAGCGAGAGGGGAGGATAGACTTGATAGTCCTAGCCATGTATGATTTTGATGTGATAATTGGCATGAACTGGCTCACCAAGCAATGAGCTAAGATGGACTGTTATCGTAAGGTGATTCAGTTTAACCTATTAGAGGGTGAGAGTTTCAAATTCATTGGGAGTTGAGGAGGACCCATGATTTCCTTAATCTCATCGCTCGAGGCAACCCGCTTGCTAGGCAAGGGTTGCCAAGGTTACCTAGCGACTGTCGTGGACATGATAGTAGATGAGTCGAAGATAGAAGACATTCCAGTGGTGCAAGAGTTCCCAGATGTGTTCCCGAAAGAATTACCGGGTTTGCCGCCGGAAAAAGAGATAGAGTTTGTAATTGAGTTAACTCCCGGGACCAAGCCTATCTCCAAAGCTCCTTACCGGATGGCCTTGTCAGAGCTTAAAGAACTAAAGGTGCAAATGCAAGAGTTGTTGGATAAATGATTTATACGTCCGAGTGCATCACCTTGGGGAGCACCGGTGTTGTTTGTGAAGAAGAATGATGGTTCATTACGCTTGTGCATTGACTACCGACAGCTCAACCAGGTGACAATTAAGAACAAGTATCCATTGCCAAGGATTGATGATTTGTTTGATCAGTTTCAAGGAGCGTCAATATTTTCTAAGATCGACTTAAGGACGGGGTATCATCAGCTAAGAATCAAGAAGGAAGATATACCGAAGTCGGCGTTTCGCACTCGATACGGCCATTACGAGTTTACTGTGATGCTGTTTGGGTTGACGAACGCCCTAGCTGTTTTCATGGACCTGATGAACCAGGTGTTCAGAGAGTATTTAGATCAGTTCGTAATTGTCTTCATTGCAACATCCTGGTGTATTCGAGGAGTACTAAGGAGCATGAGAGACACTTAAGGATAATGCTCCAGACTTTGAGAGACCACGAGTTGTACACTAAGTTCAGTAAGTGTGAGTTTTGGCTAACTCGTGTGGTCTTCCTAGGTCATGTTATCTCTGGAGAGGGAATCTCAGTGGACTCAGCTAAGATTGAAGCAGTGATCAATTGGCTGAGACCGACTACAGTGACAGAGATCAGAAGTTTTTTGGGTTTAGCAGGGTATTACAGACGGTTTGTAGAAGGGTTTTCAGTGTTAGCATCGCCGATGACGAGACTGCTGAAGAAGGAAGAAAAGTTTGTATGGTCAGATAAGTGCGAGCGTAGTTTCCAAGAGCTCAAGCAAAAGCTAATTACCGCACCTGTACTTACTATTCCATCTGGTCCAGGAGGATTTGAAATCTATAGCGATGCGTCGTTTAAAGGATTGTGTTGTGTATTGATGCAGCATGGTAGGGTTGTTGCGTATGCGTCCCATCAGTTGAGACCTCATGAGTTGAATTATCAGATGCATGACTTAGAACTTGCAGCGATTGTTGACACCTAAATTTTGTTTTTAATTAATTAGGTTTTTTTTTACATTTATTTGTCTTTTTTCGGATAGTAAATAATAATAAACAAAACAAAAGCAAAGCAAAAGCCCAGCCCATCTTTTTCTCCTTCTCTTCTCCCCGCGTGGCCCTTACGGCCCATTTTCCTTCACCCCTCGGCCCGGCCCCTTTCTCTCTTCTTCTTCCTCCTTCCCTTTCCTTCGCCGCCGCAACTCACGCGCGCGAGGAGGCCGACGCGCAAGGACGGCCTACGGCCGAGGAGTGTAGGCCGACGTCGGCCGGAGGGGATAAGATCACAGGTGCCATTAATGTTGAGCGAGCCATTGAAAGCTCGATGGGACACCGCTTTAGGCGAGCGGAACCGGTGGGCAAGCCGGAGGGCGGCGACGAGCCCCTCCGTCGACCGGAGTTCCTTCGCCTATAAATAGGTGGCCGCAAGCATCGTCGGAGGGCGTGGCGAGCTTGGAGATCCTTCACTGAGAGACATCGGGAAGGGTTGAAGGGCGAGCGCAGGAGAGAGCTCGAGTTGCGAGCTCAGCCCACCTTCCACCGAGAGACTTCGGGGAAGGCAGGCGGCAAGCGACCTCGAGAAGGTCAGATCCGGTCGGTGGAGGCTCGGATCTGACCTGAGTGAGAGAAGATTGAGGCCGAGGGTAGGGTTTCGCAAGATCTGCGCCTCGATCTGGTTTTTTTTAGCTGTTACTGTTGCTGCCGGACGCTGTGCCACCGCCGTTTGCCCCGATTGAGATCCCGACGCCATCTGCTGCTACTGTCCCCCTCGAGCTGCCTCTCCTCCGAAGCTCAAAGAGCGAGCCCGAGCCTAAGAGAGAGAGCCCCAATCAAATCGACGGAGCCCAAGCCTCGCCGACGCCGTGCCGTCCGCCACTGTCGCCGCCATCCATCGCCCCCTCGCCGCGCCGCCACTGTCGCAGATCAACTCCGTTGTCGCCGTCATCACCTCCGTTCGAGAAAAGGTAAAAATCGTCGCCGCCGCCGTCCCTGCCGCCCATCGCACCCCCATTCTGTTGGCGTCGCCGTCGTCGTGGTTCCCATCGTCTTCGTCGTCGCCGCCGTAGTCGCCGTTGCTGCCAAGCACCTCGGTCCCCCTCGGCGCCGCGGATTCGCAAACCCTAGGGTTTGCGATTTTTCCGGTCGCCGAGTCGGAT
Source organism: Eucalyptus grandis (assembly GCF_016545825.1). Taxonomy (NCBI): domain Eukaryota; kingdom Viridiplantae; phylum Streptophyta; class Magnoliopsida; order Myrtales; family Myrtaceae; genus Eucalyptus; species Eucalyptus grandis. Next base: position 22,626,120 of record NC_052616.1, read on the forward strand.
TCGGTCTCGGAACTGGGTAGGGTTTTGCGAGATTCGGGGGGCGGCGGGAGTCGGGTCACGATTCGGATCCGGGTCGGGTAGGGTTCGCGAGGGAGCCGGGTCGAGCGAGTCGATGGATCCAGGTCGTCGGGCCGGGCGGGTGTCCCCGAACGCCCGGCCACGGCATCGTTTTAGTAAATAAAAAAAAAAAAAAAAGAGATGAAAAATCCGAGTCGGGCCCGCGTTTGGGTCGGGCCGGTCGGACCCAACCCGCGGATCTAACTCGGGTCGGTTTTATTTTGTTATTTTAATATAAAAAAAATATTTTAATAAACAAAAAATATTAAAAATGTTTTAATTTCCAAAAAAATCGAAAAATATTAAAAATGTCGAAAAATGTTTTATTTTCTAAAAAAATCGAGAAAAATCAAAAAATAATTTATTTTCCAAAAATATTAAAAAATATTAAAAAATATTTTATTTTCCGAAAAATCAAAAATCAAAAATATTTCATATTTTCCAAAAAAAATGCCAAAAATCCAAAAAAAGCAAAAAATTCATGAAAAAGCCAAAAAAATTCAGAAAAAGCCAAAAAGACTTGTACTTTTCCAAAAAATACCAAAAATCCCTTTTATGTCCAAAAATTAAAAAAATACTCAAAAATGTTTTTTCTCCAAAAATGCATGGAAAATCCTCGAACATCCAAAAACCTCAGGGGTTTAAACAAGATTAGGTACCGAAATGGCATTAGTGATTAACTAGTGTAATCAAGTCCTCGATCCTAATTTCTCTGGTTGCGCAGGAGCGAGTATTTCTCCCAATACTTCGCTTGGGTTTCTAATCGACCCACCCCAAATCGATTAGTGGCGACTCCAATTTAAAAATTGATTTACAGGTTAAAAACTCAGACTATTAAAATCGTGAATTGGTGGACTTGGGAGAGTCCGGGCTTAATAAAATTAGCCAAGCCATTAGTCTCCTTAGGTGCTCGTACCCGATCGCGAGCGCCGAGAAAAAAAAGAGGTCGCGACAGCGATCATCTTTGCCCTTAAGATTTGGAGGCACTACCTGTGCGGAGAAAAATTCCAGATCTTCACTGACCACCAGAGTCTTAAGTACTTATTCTCTCAGAAGGAGTTGAATATGAGACAGCGCCGATGGATGGAACTCCTAAAGGACTATGACTGTGAGATTTTGTATCATCCCGGAAGGGCAAACAAGGTCGCCGATGCATTGAGCAGGAAGTCTTCAGTTGCACATATGGTACTCAAGGAATGGAATCTACTCGAGGGAGCACGATATTCAGGTTTTAAGTTTGAAGTAGGCCACCTTTCGAACCTTATGACCACCCTCAGAATTGAGCCGGAAGTTCAGGTCAGGATCAGGACATTTCAGCAGACAGATACGAATATTCAGAAAATCGTACAAGAGGATACAGAGAAGAGGAAAGCTGATTTCCAGATTTTTGATGATGGAACGTTGAGGTTCCAAGGACGGTTGGTTGTACCTGACGATGTGGAGCTTAGGGAGGAGATTTTATCAGAAGCGCATCGTAGCAGTTACAACATTCATCCTAGTAGTACCAAGATGTATCAGAATCTGTGTCAACACTACTGGTGGTGTGGCATGAAGGTGGATATCGCCAAGTATGTCGCCAAGTGTTTGGCGTGTCAGCAAGTGAAAGCTCAGCATTGCAAATCGGGAGGACTTCTACAACCCCTAGAGATCCCATAATGGAAATGGGAGCATATCACGATGGATTTTGTGACGGGACTACCGAGGAGTCAGAGAGGAAATGATTCGATTTGGGTAATAGTTGACAGACTGACAAAATCGGCTCACTTCATTGCAGTTCAAAGGGACTTGAGTTTGGATAGACTCGCAGATCTGTATGTACGTTAGGTAGTTCGTATGCATAGAGTGCCGGTCATAATTACTTCAGACAGAGACCCGAGGTTCACCGCCGCTTTTTGGAAGAGCTTGCAATTCGCTTTAGGAACGAAGTTGCAGTACAGTTCGGCCTATCACCCGCAGATTGATGGCCAGTTTGAGAGGACAATTCAGACTCTTGAGGACATGCTGCGAGCTTGCGTCTTGGACTTCAAAGGAAGTTGGGAGGAACAGCTTCATCTGGTCGAGTTTGCCTACAACAACAGTTATCAACAGAGTTTTCAGATGGCTCCTTTTGAAGCGTTGTATGGTAGAGCATGCAGGTGTGTTGGGATGAAGTCGGAGAAAGAAAGATTACCGGTCCAGAGTTAGTACAGCAGTCAGTGGAAGCAGTTGCAGTTATTAGAGACAGACTAAAGACCACTCAGAGTCGACAGAAAAGTTATGCCGATAAGCGTCGGAGGCCATTGGAATTCCAAGTTGGTGAACACGTCTTCTTGAAGGTGTCACCGGTGAGAGGTACTTCCCGCTTTGGAAAAAAGGGGAAACTGAGTCCGAGGTACGTAGGTCCCTTCGAGATTTTGGAAAGAATAGGGACTCTAGCGTATCGTCTTGCACTGTCACCGAAGTTGTCACAGGTGCACGACGTCTTTCACGTGTCGATGTTGAGGAAGTATGAACCTGACTCGACTCACGTTCTAAATTTCGAGGAATTAGACGTGGACGACAAAGTGTCGTACGTTGAAAGCCCGACTTAGATTGTGGATTGCAAAGAGCAAGTTCTGCGCACCAGGACCATCTCAATGGTCAAAGTGGTCTAGCAACACAATGGCACTAGAGGAGCAACCTGTGAGACCGAAGAATCGATAAGAAAATTGTACCCTTACCTTCTTGTTTAAAGATTTGTAATAGTTTAAATTTCGAGGACGAAATTTTTATAAGAGGGGAAGAGTTATGACATCCCGATTTTTCTCAATTTTATTTTCAATCAATTGAGTCGGGCAATTCATCTGTGCATGTAGTTCGTCTCTCACAGTTGGCCACTCACGAGGGAACTGGTCTATTGAGTGAAGCAATTAAGGAATTTTAATGCGTCAGACTTGGGGACTGATCACCCTCGGGTCGGATGTAAGAAAATTTCCCTAAAAGCTACTCAGTGGATTAGGCGCACTGAAATCACATAAGATTGAATTCAACCGTAAAAATTGGGATTGAATTTAGAAGTTGGAAGCTCGATCATGTCACACATATTATTAGGATCATGGGATAATTTTTGTGGATTTTAATTGGATTCAATTAGAAGAGAATTGAAAGAAAAATTGAAGAAATTGGATGTACAAGGATTTGGACTCCGGCGGAAATGATATTGCACCCATTGAAGAATGTTGTGGGAGAGGAGATAGTGGAAGATGACGTCATGGGATGATGTCATGGTGGGTGGCCAAAGGGAGGGAGATCTTGACAAGTGGAGGGCCAAGATTTGCCCCCACACCCATCAACATCATCTTCTTCATTTGAACTTGGAGGAGAGAGAGAGGGAGACCGTCGGACAAGGCAGCTGCGTCGCCTCTTCGCCCGCTTGGTCGCCGCTCCTCCGCCATTCGTCACCGTTGTGTAGCGCTGCCATCGCCGTCCCGCACGATCGCACGAAGCCCCGCGCGCACGCGCCTCGCCGCTCCACTCCGTTTCTCTTCGCCACGCCAACCGCCTCAGCCGTCATCCCGAGCTGCCAACAGTCGCTGGAGACCGCGCCAGGCCGTCGTGAGCCACCGCCTAGCTACAACCGCGCCTCTCCTCTGCCACTACCGCCTCTAGCCGTCGCCGTTCTTCCTCTTCTCCGGCCCCGTTGTGCAGCAAGAAGAAGTGGGTCTCGCAGCCCACTTAAGGCCCGTTTTGGCCATCTTCCCGGTCCCGGAAGCTAGGCCCGCCTTTGGAAAAGTTGATCCCAGCGTCGCCCTCGTCGTTTTGGTCCAAGCGGCGAGTTAATCAAGTGAGTTTACCTCACTAAACCCTAATTAGAGTGTTAATAATGCCCTAAGTGTGTTTAGTTTGAATTAAGTGAGTTTAGGTGGGTAGATTAGTATATTTAATTATAAATTGGGTTAAGAGGTTGGTTTATATAATGTATGTTTAATTAAGGTTAAAAGAGGTTATTTAATGTTAAGTCTTGATGGGACATAATAGGATTTTAATTTTGAATTATTTAATTGCTTCGAAATTCTAGATAATATAATATTATATTATAATCCGAAATTATTTAAATATTATTAAAAAAATGGAAAAATAATTTTTGACCCCAGTTGCTCATAATTTCGTGTCGATCGCTACTGTGCATTTAGAATTTGAAATTGATGATTGGTTGTGGAAAATTGAGTGTAATTGTGATAAATAGAGATTCTTTATAAAATCATAAGTGTGGAAATTGATGGGAGATTGGCAGTGATTGACCACCTATTAGAGGTTGTGCCCGGTGAGGCCGTGATTGACTACTTATTAGAGGTCGTGCCCGGTGAGACCGTGAATGACCACCTTTTGGAGGTTGTGCCCGGTGAGGCCATGATTGACCACCTATTAGAGGTTGTGCCCGATGAGGCCGTGAATGACCACCTCTTGGAGGTTGTGCCCAATGGGGCCATGATTGATCACCTATTAGAGGTCGTGCCCATCGGGCCGAGATTTACCACCTAATTAAAGGTCATGCTGAGTGGGGCCGTGATTGCCACTGGTTATTAAACCTTCCTATGGGGTCGTGATTGGAAGTAGTAATTGATTTGTTAGAATGACATGTAATCAGCCGAGTCAATTGATCGCTGAGACGATCCAAGTGATTGACTTGTTCTGATAATGTGATTGTGCCTCAATTGTTTGGTTATCAAAATTGTGCGTGGTTGAATTATATAAACTGTACTAACCTGCAGATGAAGGCTAATGCGAGGTAAGTCTTCTTGATGTCGTGGCTAGGCTCCTTTGGGGCATATTTACTTTCTAATAGAGGTTTAGGAGGGGTGAACGTGTTGAGACAAAGTCTCATCCCGGTTTGGGGAAAATATTACAGGACCGTAGATGGCGGTACCCCCGGAGAAGAGTGGCATGCCGACGAAGATTGACCAAACGGCGTAGACTGCTCCTGACCTTGGAAGTCCTTGGGTCTATTAGTTGATTAGGTCCATTGTCTGGGTCCAGGTGACTGTGGATGTCATGGTACCTTATATGTTTAGGGCTTGGTTTCGTTTTGGAGTCGATGGCGCTAGGGTTGGCCCATTGGATAGCATGGACATTCCTTTGGCTGTGATGAACGCCATTTTGGGTAAAGGCGTGGCGGATCTTCCCGACGGTAGAGTGATCAACACATCGCCCCCGACCTCCTGGGTGACAGATCCTGAGGATGTGGGATCGTCGAACGGGGCCAACCAGTAGTCTTAGGACTATTCCTCTTTTTGGCGGACCGATCCATGTTATGTAGACTGACCCTTTTTGATGCACATAAACTCAAACCCATTTTTGATGCATATAGTTGCTGGATCCTGTTGGTGCATGTAAACCCTGGAATGATGATAATGTACGAAAGTATATTTGTTCGATTTTGATTTGATTTTATAGCTGTCCTATCCCGTAATTTATTTGTCAGGGGTTTCGTAATTCATTCCGCATGCGCATAATAATTTAAATGGAGTCGGCGATACTACTTGGGAATGTCGCATTTTCATGACCATGGCGGGTTGTTCACGTGTCTCGGGGTTCGGGGCGTGACAACTTTTCTACTGAAAGCAGGTGAATGCCACTCTAGACATCCCACCTATAGCCCCACTTTATCTTTTTATAATTAATAATGGCAAATTATCTTGCCATTTCACCAAACTTATCATCACTTACTCAAATATAAAACTTAATCAATTTTTTTCATATCATAACAATCAGCGACATTATTTGACAAGATTTCTTGAGGAACTTGACATTCAATTGGGGTTAATGGAGATATCTACCTATTAAATAGCTTGTGTTAAGTTCATTTGCCGATAATCTCTATACCACATCAACACTACATGGCATTTGTGGTTCACTATAATTACGTTTTACTCATGAATTTTGCAATCTAACCTGCCACAATCGACCTGAACATTGGTTCCTCATATGCTTCATCTTCTTCTTAATAGTTTATGGGTGTGTTTATTTGACTAAAAAAAATTTTGCAAAATATTTTGGACTTTTATGCATTTGATTTGTTGAAAAAGATTGGTCAACAAAATATCATTTACGGTCCAAGAAAATATGCATGTTTAAATTTAGGAAGATAAATTCTCTAAGAAAGGGTTCCCGAAAAGTATTTTCTTTTACTATAGAACTTTTCTCGAAACAAGCACATCCTATATTTATTATTGATCACTACTACTTGGACCTAACAAAAGAATACCTATTTATGCCTCAATAACAACACCAAAACCTTTCCCGTTAAAGCATCAACAAGCATGAACTTAAACACGACAGTCCATTTCAAAAGAAAGCGCAAAACTTGTGCCAATCTACGTGAAGTGATTTGAAATCAACGGTTCCTCTAACAATTTATATGGAAATTCAACCTTATGTTGTTTATCCAAGTTAGGAAATATCAAGGATGCGCATGATAACCGTTTTATTTTTATTCCAAAACTTTTTTCTGCTTTAAACTTGTTTCTAGAACAGAAATTCGTTTGACAATGCAATTTCATTTTTCTATTTCTAGAATACATTTTTACTTTAGAAATAGGTTTGGAATAAAAATCAAAAGTAAAAATCGTTTACTTCTCTATTTCTGGAATAGAAATGAAAAATAAAAAATTTCTCATCATTTGTCTTCACTACTAACCGACTGCTCACTTGTTGCTGCCGCCCGCCATTCACCACCGTTGTTGTCGGCCACTGTCCACCACCGTCTACCACCTTGGCCATTGTCTGCTGTCATCCATCGGTCATCGCCCACCACTGTCCACTACCACCTACCACCGATCGCCTTTCACCGCTGTCTGCTGCCACTAGAGAGGGAAAAATTTTGTGTTATTATCAAACAAATTTATATTTCGATAATAGAAATTTTGTGTCATTATTAAATGTGTATTTTTGTTCAGAAACTCATCTAAGAATAGAAATAGAAAAATCTATTTTTGTTCCAGAATTTCTGATCAAAATAATTATCATTCGCGTCTCAAGTATCTCAATCATGCAGCAAATTTAGGCAAAAGAACGCTTCAAGTGCCTTAACTTTGCACAGGGACACTTAAGTGCCATAACTTACGAAAGGTACACTTAAGTGCAAAATCGGGTAAAATGGATCACTTGAGTGCCAATCCGGCCAAAATCCGGCCAAAATGCCGACGTGTCAATTTTCCCTAAATGAAGCAAGTGCGAAACGGCGTCGTTTAATGCCGATGTGGCCAAAAAATTAATAAAAATTTAATTTAAAACTAAATTTATTTAAATATTTATAAAATATTAAAAAATTTTAAATTTTTAAATTTTTAAAAATTTAAAAAATTTAAAAACACTAAAAATATTTAAAAATTTAAAAAATTAAAAAAATTAAAAATTTAAAAAAAATTTAGAAAATTTTGTAAAAATTTTATAAAAATTTATAAAATTCTATAAAAATTTATAAAATTCTATCAAAATTTATAAAATTCTATAAAAATTGATAAAATATTTAAAAATTAAAAAGAAATTAAAAGTTAAAAAATAAAAAAAAAATTCAAAATTTTAGAAAATTTTAAAAATTTTTAAAAATTTTAGAAAATTAATTAATTTTAATTTAAAAATAAATTTATTTAAAAATTTTAAAAATAAAATTTTAAAAATTAAAAACATTTGCAAAATTAAAAAAGTTACAAAAAAATATTTAAAAAAAAAAAGAGAAAAGGGTGCCGGTTGAGGGCTGAAATTTTTGTAAATTTTTTTAAATTTTTGTAAATTTCGTAAGTTTTTTAAATTTTTTTGTAACTTTCTAAAATTGTTTGTAAATTTTTTGAATTTTTTGTAAATTTTTTGAATTTTTTGTAAATTTTGTAAATTTTATGTAAATTTTGTAAATTTTATGTAAATTTTGTAAATTTTTTTTATAAATTTTGTAAATTTTTGTAACTTTCTAAAAATTTTTGCAAATTTTTAAAATTTTTAAAATTTTAATTATTTTTTTAATATTTTTAAATTTTGTCTAAATTTTTAAAATTTTATGTAATTTTTTTGTAACTGTCTAAATTTTTTTGTAAATTTTTTAAATTTTTTAGTAATTTTTTAATTTTTTTGTAAATTTGTAAATTTTTTGTAATTTTGTAATTCTTTTTTTAATGTTTAAAGTTTCTAAATTTTTTAAAAATGTTTTAAATAAATTTATTTTTTTATAAATTTATTTTAAATTTAATTTAAATAATTTTTATATTATTATAAAATTCAAATGATGTCAAAACGACGTCGTTTGGCCGGGTCGAGCCGACTCGGCTCTCCGGCGAGACACATCGGCGAGAAATATTAATATTTTAATGCCACGTATGATTTCCGGCCAACTTCGCCGGAGATGGCACTTAGGTGTCCCACTTTTCTTAAAATGTGGCACTTAGGGTGTACCTTTCGTAAGTTATGGCACTTAAGTGTCCCTTTGGCCAAAGTTATGGCGCACCCGTCCGTACGTCGGCAAATTTATCTCCCTCAAAGTCTTCTTTAGCTCATGTGCTTGAAGCTTATACACCGCAGTTTCATCATCTATGCAGCAAATATGTGCATTTTCTGAACGAGACTAGAAAAAAAAAAAAGAAAAAAAAAGAACCGCCTTGTAATCACAATCCCAAAATTAATAATTGTCTATTAGGATATAGGCCGGTCAAAAACTTCATTCAACCCAACCATAGGTATTTTTTTTCCTTTTATCTTGTTATTTGCTTGACTATCTCAAGCCAAGCAATACAAAATTTGATTTTGCGTAAGGGACGGTCATCATAAATGAAGTTGATCTACCTTTATGTACAAAACCAGTTAGATTAAATCATTTTTTTTTATAGAATAAGTGCACTAAAAGTCCTAAAACTTGTTATAGAGTACAATTAAATTCTAAAACTTTCAAAAAGTGGAATCAAGTCTTAAAACTTATCAAATTGGTCAATCAAGTTCTTTCACTAATTCTATTCAATTTAGCTAATAGAAAATAACAATGTGACTTTTTTATTTATTATTTTCTCTCTCCCATGTGATGCTAACATGACTAAGACATAAAAAATAAAGCTAAAACGACGCCATTTTGATTCAAATCTAATTTTTTAATCTAAGTATTATGATTTTAAAGGAGGCAAAATTATGGCGGGGTCCTTGTCATCGCCATCGCCGCTGCCTTGTTGGCAGTGGTAGGCCAAGGGTTGGCCAAGGTCATGACCAAACTTAGACAAGGGTCACGGCCCTACCCTAAATCAAGTGATGATTGTCGAGCCTTGACTAGATCTAGGCGAGGGCCACCACTAGTTTGGTCATCGCCCCACCCCTACTAGCCATTGGCCAAGGCTTGACAACCTTGCCTTGCTTGATTTTGCCTTCCTTCCTCTCCTTTGTTTTTTTTTTTTTTTTTTTGCTTTTTAATTTAGTTTATTTTTTAATATAATTTAAATAATATGTAGATTTAAAAGTCATGTATGGACCAAAACAACGTCTTTTTAGACTTGTAATTAATTTTTTTGTTTTAGCCATATCAATACCATGTAAAAGAGATAAAAATATTAAAAATAACCACATCAGTATTTTTCATTGGCCAAGTTAGACAGAGTTAATGAAATAAATTGATTACACCAATTTGATAGGTTTAAAGACTTGATTGTACCTTTTGAAAGTGTTTCGCCGGAATTGCTCTCATAACGAAATATCTTTCATCGAGAGTGATTCTTCGTTTTCATTTTTTTTTTTAATTAAAGGGGACAAGGGTTTTGCACTAACTTTGAATAGAGAATAATTAATGCGATGTCAAATTTACTTCTTAGATCCAAACAACACTATACAATATTGGGCTAAGTTTGAATTCAATCAACAACAACATCCAAAATTACATGTCCAAACTCGTACTAAGTGAATTCAATCGACAACACAAGTTAAGGATAGTTGAATAAAATGCTGTAATCTAATCGACAACTCAGCCTCAATGTAGAGATACAACACCATAATTTAATTAATGATGATGTACTAGGATAAGGGGAGACAATGTCAGAATCTAATTGACGACGATACACTGGGATATAGATACACGCTGAAATCTAATCAATGACGGGGATCTAAAAACTATAAGTAGGGATATTAAAGTGTTGCATAGGAAAAGTAAAGATAAAGAGATAACATTTTGATTGATTTGTCAGGAAGACTTTCTCGCTGTATTTATATAGAAACTTTGTAACTGTTGGGTAGTTGTGTACCCTTTAGTAATTGCTTCTGACTATGTCCATGTCCCTTTTTCTTCGCAAAGTACTTCACCTATCTTCTTTACAATCATTCCATGATTAGGTCTTTAAAAAGCAATTGTTCCTTAATAATGTGTATCCTTGGTGCCTATTATTCCAGTATCTTGAGTAATATTTTAACTGTTTCTTTTCACAAAGTTTGTCATCAAAACCCGTTCAAGTGGCTACCAACTGTCCATCATCATATTTTGATAACTAGATATGTGGCAATCCCTTACCTCATCATAGCTCATTAGGTAATTATCTTTATGCTTATCAATAGTCAAGCATGTAACAAACACTACCCACATGATATGCATGTGATTTTAGTCTATCTTTTGTCACATTTCCTCTTGTAACAAGCACGTGACAGCAAGGTTCATTTCAACTCAATTGCTTTTCGGGATAAGTTTTAGGACTCTCAGTATATGTGTGTATATATGTACAAATTATAAATTAGTGGCTGAGATAATGATTTAGTTCAACTGTCCGGAAGAGATTGGTAAGCAAAAATATAGATAGACCACTGCTGAATACCCTAAGCAAGACATGTAGGACTGCTTACTTTTACAAGCTACCATTTACCTACGGTTTTCTTTTCAAACTAGACGACACGTTGCTTGAATAATCATAAAAAATACAATTAAAATAAAGCACAAAAAGTTGAGGCATAGATATAACATTATATTAATAGATTGTTAGATGATTAAGAATATAAATATATATAAACATATAAAGTTTGGAGTAAATAACCCGTGTACAAATAGATTCATGAACGAGATAGGACCTATATACTTCACACAATCTTTACTATCTCCCAAAAGCATAGAAAATAAATTCAATAGAAGTTTTTTTTCGCTTGTCCACAACTTTTTATTATCTCTCTCTCTCTCTCAAAAGAGGAGAAAAGAAACCAGTGTGACATGTTCAAGGTTTAAATATGTGGGTCTCTCTCTGTTTTTGTTCTTTTTTTTTTGCCTTTCCCTAAGCCAAAACTCACATCAGCTTGCGCAGTTACCGTGTCAACGCGGATTGCCCACCGGAAAACATCATATCACTAATGAGAAAAGTACTAAAAAAAGTCATAAATATTTTAATTGAATCAATTTATCCTAAAATTTTTCACATTAATACTAATTTAGTCAATCCAACTAAGTCATGACAAAAATCATTAATGTGAATATTAGCCGTCCTATGTGACATAATTGGTAGAACGGACCAAATTATTTAAAAATTATTCAAAAAGTCCATGTCACACTAACCATATCATGTAGAACGATCGATGTCCACGATAGCAATTTCGAGCCTAAATTGGTAGGACGGACCAAATTAATACTAGTGTGAAAATGCTTATGAGTAAATTAGTTCAATTAAAAGGTTGATGACTGATTTTGTACCAATGTAATATGTAACACTTTTTTGGTACTTTTCCCCTCACTAACACCTTCCTTTTCCTTCACATTTTCAAACCAAAACCCTAACCTAGCGCAAGCTGGTGGGGGGAGGGAGAGAGGGAGGATTTAATAAGTAGATTAAAATCTCTCCATGGCTTTCTAATTTCCTCTTCTTCTTCAGCCTGGTAGGATCCTTCAAGAAATGCAGCTTGGATAGGTTAGAAACGTTTCCATTGGAAATGCTGGTTCGGGATATAGAATCCTGTTTTGAATCTGTCTTCAGGGTGGATGCCCAATTGCCAAAATCCGGCTTTGAGGTCGAATTTGGAGTAGATGTGGGCCTTGGTTAAACCACTAAAGAGAGAATCTCTAGATGGTAAAGGGAATTTATCATCTTGGAGGAAAAGATTGAGAGGTTGATTGTTGATCACCAGTCTCATTTTTCCTCTGTTTTGCTCGGCGCGCTTATTGACATAAAAGGCTTCACAAGCCCATTATGAGTCGGAAACTTCAATAAGGCCTTGTTGCAAAAGTTCTGAGCATTCCCTTTGAGCTAGAACCAAATGTTCTGGCTTCATTCCCATGTGGCTCGCCCTAGTCGGGTTTATGTCTTCATTTTTCTTGAAATGAAGGCGAACAAAAAACTCTGGGTTTTCCCATAAAGGATGGGAACACTTTTGAGCGAATTCTGCATGGGATTCTGAACAAGATTCTAACAACTTCTGCATAATCGGATCTAGTAGACTCATTTGGATGGAAAAGAGTCTTTGGATATTGACAAACTCAGAGAATTGATCTTTATATCTAAGACCTTTTCCAGGAATGATGCGAAGTTGAGAGATTTGAGTCATGCTGTCCCACCCAATTATCGGGTCTTTATTGGGAAGGTTAGATCCAAAAATCTTTGCGGTTATGAAGCACCGCGGAAGAACTGGACAAGCATTCAGGAGTGGTTCTGACATTTGTGGAGAAAGTATCTTCTGACGCATAATTGAAGTATCGGGTGTAAGGAGTCCAGAATTCTTCAGGAAGAACTTTGGTGTCTAATATCGAACAACTTGCTCCTGTGTTGATGAGAGCAATAACAGTGATAGGTTTAGCAAACTTTGATGTGAGGATTTTTATAGGGAAATGGGGACAGTGAGTCTGGCTTGAAAATATGTCAAGATTCGGTTCTGGGGATGATGGTGATATATGGAAAATATCTTGGACTCGAGTCCGACTCGCCCTCATTGGAAGTTTGGTAAGAGGGAATGGCACAAAGTGTTTGTTCAGATGGTTCTTCATCAGCAGAGAATAAGGATTCAATATCATCATTTTCAAGAGAAATACCTATTTCATTCTCAATGTGATGGATTAGATGATTCTGACCTTTTCTCGCTTGAGGACAATTTTTGGCAAAATGTCATTTCTGATTGCAAATGTAGCAACGGTTTGATTTTTGTGGCTTGTGCGATCCTTTCTTTTGCGTAGGTATCGCCATTTCTTCTTTTTCCGGAAATGCTTGGAGCCATGTTGGATTTCTTTATCCAAAACTTCTTGTAGTGTTTCTTCTTCCGGGAATACTTGCCACATGTACCATCACAGTCTTTCTTGGAGCATTTAATTTTCAACTCCTGATGGGAGCAAGCTGATTCAAGGCGTTTGTCATCTGTGATGTATGTACGGACCATCTGGCGTTTTAAGCATAATTCTTCTAGGCATAGATGGATTTCTTGCTGTATTTCTCCCAAGGGAATATCTTGTACTCGCCTTTGTTTTCCAAAGAACGATCTTTCAACCATCTGGGATAGTTCTTTTGGGATGGAAGTAAGGAAAACATGCTTCGGATTTGGGTCTACTCCAACTTGATAAAAGGTTTGAAGCATTATTTGGTAATGCTTATCAAGATGTTTCCTCGGGAGAGAGCAGCATCGTCTTTCGAAAAACTCTCTTCTTTTTATCTCTATAAGATCACCGGGTTTTCCTACAAAGACATGATATAAGAGAGTGATGGCATGGCTGAAATTAGGTGACATTAGAAAATGGATCTGGTCTTGTTCTGAAAGTGATTGCCACCAGAGCTTCAAGCTTCCTGTGAATCTTGTAACAAAGTTGTACTAGACGTCATTCATATCATGGTTGGTGATAGACTGGGTGTTCAGCCAGGTATGAAATTCTTCAAGCCTTATCGGCAATTTCTGATAAGGAATATCATCAATGGTGAAGAATTGTTTTGATGCGATGGACACATGCTGAGTAGGATTGCTTGTCTGACCCATTTCTAGGTCAGAATAATTTGATTCCATATCATCATCTGGGGGGTCAGCCATGAATATTGATGAAGTAACTCGTGCAATGGGGAGGGTATCAATTGTAGGAATTTAGAAGGATGAGGAGGAGGAGAGGGATACTGAAGATTCTGTTTCAGTATCATGAGAAGTTTGCTCTACTGGGAGCAAAGTCTGTTTTTCTAGATTGGGAGGATCAGGTTGTTCAGGCTGTTGGATAACAGAGTCAGGTTCCTGGGTGCCTAAATCCTTTAGAAAAGATTCTAATGGATTTGATAGCATCATCTGATCTGGCCTTTCTCTTATAACAATGGAACTTGATCTTGTAGGTGGTGAATTTTCTTTCCCCTTTTCTTTCTACAGGGCTTTGAGGCGATTTCGTATGTCTACCATATCCGGCTCTCTTCTGTTAGGATTTGTTGGAATAGTGGCAAAAATGGATGTTTGTGGCGACTTCGATAAGAGAGACGCAAAGAATCATGCCACTATCTCGTCGATGAGCTGATTGGAACTCTTCAAATTCTATGAAGTGGAAAGGATCAATGAAGATGAAGATCCAAAAGGTAAGAAATCCATTGCATTAAAATCAAATGATGATTCCGATGATACAGATTCTGGAAGATGATATGGACGATGAGGAGCTTGCTCTCATGATAAGAAGATTCGAAAACTAAATAGAAAAGGAAGAAGGTTCAACTCAAAGAAACAAAGTTTCAAAGACAGCAGACCAAGTCTCGTTGATGATGAGGAACCAAGTAAAGATGTAGTCCGCTTTGAATGCAAGAAAAAGGGACACATCGTATCTAACCGTCCTCTTTCTTCAAGAAGAGAGGAAAAGCTGAAAAATTTCAAAAAGCTCTCAAAGCCGAAACCCTGAGGATACCGAGTGTGAAGAAAGTGATAATGAATATGCCAATCTATGTCTCGATGGCACAATCGACTCGACTGGATCAAACTCAGGATCGAATTTATTATAGTGAATTTGAGGCAAGCGATTTTAAAATTCCCTCAAAGTTTCTAAATATATTGATGAACTATGCTTTAGTCTTAAGACTTCTCTCAAAAGAATTTCCGAACTGAAAAAAAAACTCAGCTCTAAAACAAAATGAAAATGTTTTAGCAGAAAGAGTTAAAAGTCTAGACTTGTCTGTTTCCATTCTTAAAGAAAATGAAGATAATCTTTTAAAAGAAAATGCTTTTTTAAAAACAGATTTATCAAATATATCAAAGAAATTTTCTATAGGGTCTGAAAACTTGAGAAAATTCTTTTCAGCTCAAAGACCTTACTTCAATAAGTGTGGTCTAGGTATGACAGAAGAAACAATCCCTTGATTGATTTTCCTAAAGTAAAAGAAAGAATTAAGAAAAGACTCTCGAGTGAGGTTTACAAAATCACTTCAAGAAAGTTTTTGTAAAACCCGTAGGTAGAAATGCTCTCGATGTTCTAAGCGCAACAGTCCGGATCACTTTGAAAAGAGTGTCCTATGGTTTGGAAACCCGTTAAGAAAGTATGGGCTAATATCCGTTTATCTTACTAACACCAAAGGACCCAAGAAAATTTGGGTACCAAAGAAAGCTTGAGACTCTCTTTCAATCACCCGTGTCCGTCGCGTAAAAGGTAAAGTGGTATCTTGACAGGGATGCTCAAGACACATGACAGAGACTCAAATTGCTTCATAAATCTTGTTCAAGTAAATGGTGGAAAGTTTCATTTGGAGGAAACAAAGAAAGGAAGTATTGTGGGATTTGGAACCGTGAAAATAGGAACTCACAATAAGTAATGTTTCCTTAGTGGAAGGACTCACTACAATCTTCTCAAAGATTAGTCAATTGTGTGATACCGGGTTTCAAGATCTTCTTTCAAGAAGGAACATGTTACGGAATCGAAAGACTCTTACTCGCCTCTTCATGGGTCGAAGACATGGAAATATCTATCTTCTGGATGTGAAACCAAATGAATCGCAATGCCTTATCTCAATTCAAGACGAAGCAAGCTTATGGCACAAAAAGCTTGGTCATGTCAACATGAAGCAATTAGCCAAAATTTCTTCAAAACAAAGCCTTGTTCGAGGACTACCTGCATTGCCATACCAAAAGACTGATTCATGCACTCCATGTATTCCTGGGAAAGGTGTAAGAAATTCTTTTTTAAGCCAATTAATTATGTCTCTACTAATCATGTACTACAGTTGCTTTGCATATGGATCTCTTCGACCAACCGAACTCAAAGTATTGGGGGTAAGAAGTATTGCCTCTAATTGTTGATGATTACTCGTTTTTTACTTGGGTATATTTCCTTGCAAGTAAGTCTTTTTCGTATTTTGAAAATTTGCTAAAATGGTTCAAAATGAAAAAGGATGTGTTATATCTAGTATAAGAACAGATCATGGAGGTGAATTTGAAAATCAAGAGTTTACAAAATTCCGTGATGAATCTGGGCCGTAAGCATGTATTTTCCTCTCCATATACTCCTCAAAGAAAATGGAGTTGTGGAAAGAAAGAACAGTCTCTTCAAGAAATGGCAAGAACTCTTTTAATTGAAAGTAAAATTTCTTCTCGATTTTGGGCTGAAGTCGCTTTCAACAAAGATGCTATATCATCAATAGAGTCTTCTTAAGATCTATTCTTCAAAAAACCCTTATGAGTTATTCAAAGATAAGAAGCCTATTGTTTCATACTTTCATGTATTTGGGTGCAAATGTTTCATATTGAAAATGCAAAAGATCGAGTTGGTAAGTTTGAAGAAAGATCGATGAAGGTATCTTCCTTGGATATTCTACTTCAAGCAAAGCCTACGTAGTCTATAACAAGAAGAGCGACCGTGGAGGAGTCAATGAATGTCAAATTTCAAGACTCAACGCAAGATGAATCAAGTCGACTCATCAAGAAGAGTCTGAACCTCAAGCATGCACCCTCTCCAAAGTCTACAACTCAAGAAGCATCTCGCACTGTAGGGATTTGTTGGAATAGTGGCAAAAATGGATGTTTGTGGCAAGTGGGGGTAAATACTGGTTTTAACAGAGGTGCCAATGGGTCAAACGGTTTGAATCTTCCTTCTTCAAGAAGCTGGATTTGGTTTTTGAGCTTCTCTATTTCTGGCTTCGGATTTTCAAGATAATGGTACCCAAGATGTTGTCCCGATTCCAAGGCGTGAAGCCTTTTCTGGAATTCAGAAAGTATCTTTTTGGTACTTTCATCATACCTCCGGAGATCTTGTTGCACATTTCCAATTTTGGAGTCAATTGCCTTGAAGGCATTGTTTTGTGCCAACAACCGTAGTCTCGATTGCCAATTTAGAACAAATTTTTCAAGAAGAGAGGTTTTTTTTTGTCTCCCGTGTTCATCCACATCGTGAGTAGGGACTTTAGGAACATGGCGGTATCTGCCATGGGGATCAATAAACTCTTCTGCAGCAGGGAATGAGAGTTTAGAACTTTCCTTGACAAGAGGAGGAAAATCAGTATCCTGAAACATAGCGATAGAAGAAGTGGGTTGTGCTTCTTCCGGAACTTCGAGGGGGTAAGAGTGCTTCTTAGCCCACTTAAGGATTGGCTTATAAAATGGAGAGAGGACTTGCTTTTTCTGGGGAGGAGATGGGGGTGGTGTTTTTGGTGGATCTGGTAAGGCTTGGAATGTAGTACTGGACTGTGGTGGTGGAGGTGGTGCATAAGAAACCATGAATTGGTATTTATCACATTCACCAAGAGTATCAACGGAGGAATCTCCGTCCAAGTACCTTTGGAACATCTTATCCTTTAGCCTTTTCCGTCGAGGTGGAGATTTTGCAAAAGGGTCTACCTGGCCGAGAATCTATGCAGGGAACATTGACAGTAAAGGATCCCAAAAAATGACCATAATTGTCTTTATAGTAATGAACAGGATGTCCATCACCATCGAGTGTCGAACATGTTTTTTTTGATCTGGCTCTAAATGGATTGAGGAACACATGGTTCAATCATGAAGAGGGTTTGGAAGATATAAGGACTTTCTTCCTTTTCCTTGCCAAATTTGATGGAAACAGTTCCATCTTTTCCTTACGACTCGAGTCCGTAGACCGGAAAGGCTTGTTGTGCCGATGTAGCTTTTCGTAGTTGGTAATCCAAGTCTGGAAGGAGCTTAGCCAACGTATCCTTTGGAATCTGTCTAGGAACATGGATACGTGATGCCCGGTCATTCCGCATGGAGATGAACAAGGCATCTTCATTACCGTTGTTGAAGTTGAGGTCAAGTGCATGGTTCGCACTCGATAAACCATCTCGGGTAATGTAGTGTTGCAGCTACGAGAGTCAGCAATTTGAGGAGCTCCAAGATGTTGAACTTGGACTTTCATAAAAGAAAGTAACCGGGGATCCGAAAAGGCGATGTTGAAGTTGGGGTACAGAGTAACAAAACTGTTCTCGCATTTAAAGTAGTTTAACAAGACCAATGAAAGCATGCTGGTATTGTAAAAGCCTGGTGTCTAACAACGCTATTCTTGCCACAACTGGCAAACCTTTACGACCATGGAATGTGAGAGCAAGACGAACAGCTCCATAATGGACATGAGTGTATCCCTGTTGAGCCCATTGTCTGGGAAATTCTAGAGGGATCTGGAGAGTAACAAAGTATTCCTTTCAAAGAGCTTGAGAATGGGATGCCGATCGAATTTGGAGGACTGGACGTACTCCTTTACTTGCTTTGGGGTTTGGTGAATAAGCTGGCGGATGGAGGGGATGGGTGAAAATGACGAGGTTGGTTTGGCGAAAGCAGAATAAGGGTTCATGAGGGGGAGTTGGGTTTCAGAAATCTTTGTTTCATCGCTAAGAGATACTTCATAGAGATAATCTATCTTAGAAGCATTAGAAACTCGAAATTCTGGAGGTGTTGAAGATGAAGATGAAGGTGCAAGAGAAACTGGTGCTTCGAGGATTTGTGGTTCTGTAGACATGATGAGAAGAGATCTTCTCAGCTCTGGATTCACCTGTCAAGCGCATGGAATGGATAACATCAAAAACGAAACCATGGCTCTGATATCAAGTGCAGCCGTATACATTGACGTATATTCTCGCTCTACGCCCCGATGAGCACACACCGTCAACTCCTTGAGCAATTTGCGTAAATCGTGAAAGTATGGTATTATGCTTTCTCAAAGAAAGATGAATATTGCCCAAACAGAAATTGAATTTCTTGGTATGCACCTTAACAAAGGTACATACTACCTAGGGCCACATATCGCTAAAGAATTATTGAAGTTTCCTCAAGACAACTTCACAACAAAGCAAGTTCAGCAATTTCTTGGGATAATTAATTATCTTAGGGTTTTTGTCCCAAACATTGCAAAGTTTCTGATCCCTTTGCAATCCATGCTGAAGAAGAATTCCCCACCTTGGGGAAAAACCTGCATCAAAGCAAATAACTTAAGGAGATTATGCACTCCCACCATTACAAATACCATCAACAGGCAAAAGAATTCTCCAAACTGACGCTAGTGATGAATACTGGGCAGCTGTTCTTTTTGAAGAAATTGATGGTAAGAGACTCCTCTGTGCTCATAAAAGTGGAAAGTTTTCCCAAGCTGAAATGCATTACCATTCCACTTTCAAAGAAATCTTAGCAGTCAAAAATGGAATCAAAAAGTTTGAGTTTCATCTCATCGGCCACCACTTTCTGGTGGAATTAGACATGGCATCTTTCTCTCAGATGACTAAGTTTAAACAGAAACAGATTCCAAATTCCCAACTGCTTCGATGGGCTGAATGGTTTTCAAAATAGTCATTTGAAACTAAGCATATTCCTGGAAAGAAGAATGTACTTGCTGACTTCTTATCAATGTCAAAAGCACCAGCCGAGATCAATATGTACATCAAGAGACCTGCCTTCCATATGCTCAATCATGGAGTGAAATACAAAATTGAGAACATCAGAGATTCACAAAGCTGGAAATACCCTCAGCAGATTATTCAGCAAATCCAGAACGACAGTCTTACTCAGAATATGGAGAACCTCATGTGGCAAAGCCATACAGACCTATTTAGATTCAATGGAGGTTCGATTCTTTATCCTTTTGGGTTAAATATGAATTATCCATTCATTCATCCTCTTATCTGGAAGGAAGATGATTTCCCTGATCAGCTCAAAACGTTATTGTGGTACTTCACCAATAAGTACCTAATAGCTTTTGAAATTCCAACCAGAAGATTCATTGCCAACCTCACAAGGATATTCCCGCCGAAGAAACATTGAAAAAGAATGTGATAGAAATCTTTTAGAATTTCTAAATTGGTTCTATCATCCTACATGTTGGAAACAAGACTTGAAAAAGAACCGAGACCCATGACGCCAAATCCCGAGGTCCATACCATCCCGTTTTTCCG
The DNA here is from genome assembly GCF_016545825.1 of Eucalyptus grandis. NCBI lineage: Eukaryota > Viridiplantae > Streptophyta > Magnoliopsida > Myrtales > Myrtaceae > Eucalyptus > Eucalyptus grandis. The sequence goes on from NC_052616.1 coordinate 22,646,441, forward strand.
ACGTCCTTGAAATTTTTGCAGAAATAATGTGAGTATTCTCGATGCACCACTAGAAATAGGAACCACATCCTAAAAACCTAACTTGAACAATGAGAAGCCCGGATTTACAAATCTTATCCCAGATCTGCTCGACTTTGTGAACATGAATATCGAGAACTCCGTGAGAATCCTGCCAGGAAACAATGACCATAATTGTCTTTATAGTAATGAACATGATGTCCATCACCATCGAAGTGTCGAACATGTTTTTTGATCCGGCTCGGAAATGGATTGAGGAACACATGGTTCAATCATGAAGAGGGTTTGGAAGATAGAAGGACTTTCTTCCTTTTCCTTGCCAAATTTGATGGAAACAGCTTCCATCTTTTTTCCTTACGAACTCGAGTCCGTAGACTCGGAAAGGCTTGTTGTGCTGATGTAGCTTTTCGTAGTTGGTAATCCAGTCTCTCGGAAGGAGCTTAGCGAACGTATCCTTTGGAATCTGTCTAGGAACATGGATACGGGATGCTTGGTCATTCGGCATGGAGATGAACAAGGCATCTTCATTACCGTTGTTGAAGTTGAGGTCAAGTGCATGGTTCTGCACTCGATAAACCATCTGGTAATGTAGTGTTGCAGCTACAGAGTCAGCAGTTTGAGGAGCTCTAGTAAGTTGAACTTGGACTTTCAAAAAAGAAAGTAACTGGGGATCTGAAAGGGCGATGTTGAAGTTGGGGTATAGAGTGACAAAAACTGTTCCTGCATTCAAAGTAGTTTGAACAGTACCAATACAAGCATGCTGGTATTGTAAAAGCCTGGTGTCTAACAACGCTATTCTTGCCACAACTGGCAAACCTTTACGACCATGGAACGTGAGAGCAAGACGAACAGCTCCATAATGGACATGAGTGTATCCCTGTTGAGCCCATTGTCTCTTCTCATCATGTCTACAGAATTTACTGCAATGGGTCAACCTTTTAATTGAACTAACACCTTCCTTGCCTTTCCCTAAGCCAAAACTCACATCAGCTTGCTAGCTACTAATGTGTCAACGCGGATTGCCCACCGGAAAACATCATATCGCTAATGAGAAAAGTACTAAAAAGTCATAAATATTTTAATTGAATCAATTTATCCTAAAATTTTTCACATTAATACTAATTTAGTCAATCCAACTAAGTCATGACAAAAATCATTAATGTGGATATTAGCCGTCCTATGTGACATAATTGGTAGAACGGACCAAATTATTTAAAATTATTCAAAAAGTCCATGTCAAGACTAACCATATCATGTAGAACGATCGATGTCCACGATAGCAATTTCGAGCCTAAATTGGTAGGACGGACCAAGTTAATACTAGTGTGAAAATGCTTATGAGTAAATTAGTTCAATTAAAAGGTTGATGACTGATTTTGTACGAATGTAATATGTAACACTTTTTTGGTACTTTTCCCTCACCAACACCTTCCTTTTCCTTCACATTTTCAAACCAAAACCCTAACCTAACCAAATCAAAGCACATATCCGTAGATCAACTTGAAATAATAGATGACCTTAATGTGATGCTTTAATCTACTTATTAAATCCTCCCTCTCTCTCCCCCCACCCTCCCGCCCCCGCATTTAGATGAGTACATCCATAATCTAAATCTTTCTATATCTCAAGTCGTTCTAACATGTCCAAGAGGTGTCACCGAGTGCAGGTATAAAAATCCATCACACAATTTCTCAGCTTGGGTTGGGAGACCTCGAACAATGAAGCCCGAAGCACCTTATAATCAAAACTAGGACATATGTTATTAACTACTATGTTTAAACCAAAGGTTATGACTTTTTAACACTTTTCCTCTCTTGCTTCTGTTCTGCTAGCCTGTGAACCCTCGCCATGCACAAGCGATGACCAGCAAGCCCTAGCTCGTCATCAAGTGTCACATGTTTCTTCATTACCAACTCTCTCTCACCATTTCCACGGTAAAAAGTTTATCTCTAGATATTTTAAATCACTTCTCCACTTTTATCAGATTGATTCTTGATGATTTCAACCCTTCAAAACCATTCAAAATTTTCAACTATTGGAGTTAGTACCTGGTTTCCTGAAGACTTTGCAGTCTGAATGCCATCTTGAAAATAATTGCTGTCCTACAATCATTTAACATTAGAAGCTCGAGGATTCATACATGTTCTGAGCTTTTCAAAACGAGCATCAAGAGCTTTTTATTGGCTCTTCAAATGACGGTTTTACTCAACCAGAATCTTAAAGACCTAGTTTCGTATAAGGGGCGCGAAACATTATGGCGCCACTTGCTTTGGTTCGACCTAAGTTCGGCTCTATTTTTTGGCTAGCCCTTCTTAACAAGTTGCTAATAAAATGAAAAGTGGGCGGCTGTTAATCACAGCGTGGACTACGTGGGTTGGATCATAGGTCTAGACAAAATTTTCCCTTGATCGAACCAAAAAAAAAAAAAAAATGATTTATATTTTTTTATTTTTTATCAAGACTAGTAGCTGTCTTGTTCCTATCGAAAGACGTATCCATAAATATTCATATAATTAACAAGAATATAGTGAGTTCAAAGTTCGAAGATTCGGGATTCAATTTTGACACGTTCTTCAATGTGAAATCATTTTATTCCTCCAAGAAGAAACTAAGACGTGGCAACTTATTAGCATGAAATTGTCAAATTTGGCCTATCAAAAACTTCAATATATTCTATGAAAAATAAGTGTGTATAATATTAAAGGAAATTTAAATTAAACTAATCATATGTTTATGAGAAATCAAATATAAACAAAGTTTCCACTAAAAATTAAAGTTAAAATTAACTCTATCACATAAATTTTGGTTAGAATCTTCATTAAATTACATGATGAAATATGATATTAAGCAAAAAAAAAAAAAAAAAAAGACCTCAAAGAAAAATCAAAACTTAGATTAGTTATAAAACTACCATTAAAGGATTTCACGAAAGTCCATGTGATTTGAGATTTGGAAATGATATCAAAATTAGTATTAGAATATATGTGTTTAACTTAATAATGCGATGAGAATTCTTCTTTATAACATCAGTTAATCAAATTGAGCACAAGTATAACTTACTAATATGTTTTCCCAATGAGAAACTCAAAGTGTACAAGATGAAAAGAATGACGGTATGATTCGATCATTCGATTAAAGAATCAAGATTCAATTAAAGAATTAAGAGAAACCGTAATTTACATTCGATATGCTCATTTTTTGTAGGAAATCTGCTCAACGGCATGCGCATTTTAGTCAAACGTATGAAACACATTTCTTCCAAATCTTAGTGCTTCTATCTAAGGTGGCATTTGAACTGTTCACGAACTGAGGCTTCGCTAGACTGGTCTTGACCAATCTATCATGGCATTTCGGCCCCATCCTCACAAGCTTCGCGCAACATGGTTTAGTAACTTGTCCTTTCCCGTGGAAGATGCCTACTCTGATCTCTCTGGCGCAATCGTGATCGAGCTTTGTCGCGCATGCCTTCACGGATGGAAGGCTTGGCGCGATGTACGTACACCAATTCCAGACCGAGGTACTCCCACTGAGAATCGCCGTCTTGTTCGACCGAAGCTTCGCGGAGGCGATGTACGCTCCGACTAGCTTGTCGTGGCAATCTTTCCCGATGCCCACGAGCACTCCACAACAGTCGGTTCTGAGCTCTCCTTGGCTGCGAAATATTCTTGAGACGATCTGTTTTGCACAAGTGAGGTTGGACACCGGCGGACATGATGTGTTGTGCGGAGAGGATGACCGCACTGTTGAAACGCAATGGTTCCAGGTGCTTTGGCTTCTCCCTAGGATTGCCTTTGAGTTCTTCTGGTACATCGGCGACGACGAAAGAGTCGCCCTGACTATTTTGTCATGGCATGCCTTTCCCATTGCTGTAAGCTCCATGCAGCAATCACCTGAGGGATTGGCGTCGTTGAAGAAAATCCTCAGCAAGATCTCCTTTCCGCACCATTCATCCAATTGTCTCGCGCATGTTTCAAACTCGCTATGACCAACTGCAGATTCGACATAAGACGTCGCCGAGAGTGCATTAACGATGAGGACTGTTAGAACTAGCCACTCGTAATTAAAATTAGCCATGCTTACTCTTCTAGGGCCTATGATGGTACTGGTTTCTGAATTCTTTCACTGTGGATTGGGTGACAGCATATCTTTTATAATGGAAAGATACCATAATCCTGAGATGAAACGATCCTACAGATGCATTAATGTCGTATGCGATGATTGATGTAGTTTTCAACTCCTTAAACTTTATGACCATTCATGAGTTCAGACAAAAGAAATTAATTCAGCACCAACACAACATTCATGTTTCTAGCATAACGTCCAAAATAATTTATTCCATCTCTTTGAAAATGTAGACACTAGTTATTTGTCACCTTAGAATCCTCACGAGAGCGCACTACAGCACTACTTATGATCTTGATAGAAGCGCTTGGAATTTCTTTTGAAAGGGGGAGCCTTTGACACGGAAGAGTTTGGACTACCGAAGAGTCCGGACATCGGAAAAAATGCAGAATCATCACATGAAAGATCCCCCACGTATTTATCTTTTTGCGGACAATCGGATGTTCGGTTTGATTCTTGCATTTGCGTTCAAAGATTGTTGCTCGCCTGTTGATCCGAAACCCGTCTTGCTAGTTGGAAGATGCACCCGGGAGCAATACGGCACATACCAAAAGTCCTTCTTGGAATTATAGGAAGAGGGTGCCACCGCCGCCGCCCCCTCCTTCATCGTCTGCCCACGTCGGGCCTCGAGGAGTACACTGTCCCTCCCATGGAAACCGGCGAGGGCCTCTTGCCCTTGCACAGATCTGGACGACAAGAAGCCCCCTTGCATGGTGGTGACATTTCTCGCCACCACCGAGCGTGGGCCGATTGACCCTTGCTCAATGGTGGCAAAGTTGCCACTCCACGATCGCGTCATGGCAAGTAGGCCCTTGTCGGTAATCATGCGATGTCCGCCGGGGATCACGAGATGGCCGACGGCCCTTGCCAGGAAAGGTCTCTCTCTCTTCTGTTTCTTTTTTTAACCCATTTTTCCTCTTTATTACAAGTTTTGTTGATTTTATTTTGATGTGTATAACCACAAAAGGAAAAATGCAATTGGTTACCACAGCTAGTTCGGATTGCCCCTCGAAGGCTGTTAGACCAAATCGACTCAATAGGGCTAATTTAACTCTATATTCCAAGAGAGCACAAGTATGAAATTGGTCGAAATTTAACTCGAAAAAGTAAATTAAAATGGAAGGAGAATATATGCATTAAAAAAATTTCTGGAGACACTTTTCTAGTCGGTGAAGGTTCGTGATACTAAATATTAGAGAAAAAAAAAATCTGTTTGACTCGAGGGGTACGAAGTAACCCCAACAAAGCACGTTTCTTTTTTATTTTTTTTTTGTCGGATCTGAGCAGGTCCTTAAACTGCTATTGAGGGAAACGGAGGGAGAACCTCCTTGGGGAGAGTGACCCCTTACGCCCCTCCGAGGCCGGGATCTGGGCCTGGATAAAGATTCGGGCCCCATTAGCTGACCCGGCCACGCCCTTATGGGTAAGGGGGGCAGCCACGTCTGATCCCCGCGACGCCTTCCCCCAGGGAAACTTGGGGCGTGGTACAGGGAGATGATGGCGCCAGTTGAAAGACTGGGTCCCTTTTGGGCCAAAGGTACAAATCATGCTGAGTAAATTCGTTGTTTGTTAAAATATTTTACGTCTCATGACAATGAAATTTTATATGCTCTTTATAGTACACTTATCTTGTCTTTTCATAAAAGGCGTCCAATTGACATAAAAGGCTTGAAGCATTATTTGGTAATGCTTATCAAGATGTTTCCTCCGGAGAGAGCAGCATCGTCTTTCGAAAAACTCTCTTCTTTTTATCTCTATAAGATCACCAGGTTTTCCTACAAAGACATGATATAAGAGAGTGATGGCATGGCTGAAATTAGGTGACATTAGAAAATGGATCTCGGTCTTGTTCTGAAAGTGATTGCCACCGAGCTTCAAGCTTCCTGTGAATCTTGTAACAAAGTTGTACAAGACGTCATTCATATCATGGTTGGTGATAGACTGGGTGTTCAGCCAGGTATGAAATTCTTCAAGCCTTATCGGCCATTTCTGATAAGGAATATCATCAATGGTGAAGAATTGTTTTGATGCGATGGACACATGCTGAGTAGGATTGCTTGTCTGACCCATTTCTAGGTCGAATAATTTGATTCCATATCATCATCTGGGGTCAGCCATGAATATTGATGAAGTAACTCGTGCAATGGGGAGGGTATCAATTGTAGGAATGGAGAAGGATGAGGAGGAGGAGAGGGATACTAAAGATTCTGTTTCAAGATTTATGAGAAGTTTGCTCTACTGGGAGCAGAGTCTGTTTTTCTGGATTGGGAGGATCAGGTTGTTCAGGCTGTTGGATAACAGAGTCAAGTTCCTGGGTGCCTAAATCCTTTAGAAAAGATTCTAATGGATTTGATAGCAATCATCTGATCCGCCTTTCTCTTATAACAATGGAACTTGATCCCGTAGGTGGTGTTTTTTCTTTCCCCTTTTCTTTCGGGTGGCTTTGAGGCGATTTCGTATGTCCGCCATATCCGGCTCTCTTCGTTAGGATTTGTTGGAATAGTGGCAAAAATGGATGTTTGTGGCGGTGGGGGTAAATACCCTGGTTTTAACAGAGGTGCCAATGGGTCAAACGGTTTGAATCTTCCTTCTTCAAGAAGCTGGATTTGGTTTTTTGAGCTTCTCTATTTCGGCTTCGGATTTTCAAGATAATGGTACCCAAGATGTTGTCCCGATTCCAAGGCGTGAAGCCTTTTCGGAATTCGTAAAGTATCTTTTTGGTACTTTCATCATACCTCCGAGATCTTGTTGCACATTTCCAATTTTGGAGTCAATTGCCTTGAAGGCATTGTTTTGTGCCAATAGAGTCTCTGATTGCCAATTTAGAACAGCTTCAGCAGCAGAGGTTTTTTTCTGTCTCCCATGTTCATCCACATCAGTGGGAGTAGGGACTTTAGGAACATGGCGGTATCTCGCCATGGGGATCAATAAACTCTTCAAAGGGAATGAGAGTTTAGAACTTTCCTTGACAAGAGGAGGAAAATCAGTATCCTGAAACATAGCGATAGAAGAAGTGGGTTGTGCTTCTTCCGGAACTTCGAGGGGGTAAGAGTGCTTCTTAGCCCACTTAAGGATTGGCTTATAAAATGGAGAGAGGACTTGCTTTTTCTGGGGAGGAGATGGGGGTGGTGTTTTTGGTGGATCTGGTAAGGCTTGGAATGTAGTACTGGACTGTGGTGGTGGAGGTGGTATGAATTTGGTATTTATCACATTCACCAAGAGTATCAACGGAGGAATCTCCGTCCAAGTACCTTTGGAACATCTTATCCTTTAGCCTTTTCCGTCGAGGTGGAGATTTTGCAAAAGGGTCTACCTCGTCGGAGAATCTATGCAGGAGGAACATTGACAGAAAGGATCCCAAAAACAATGACCATAATTGTCTTTATAGTAATGAACAGGATGTCCATCACCATCAGAGTGTCGAACATGTTTTTTTTGGATCTGGCTCGGAAATGGATTGAGGAACACATGGTTCAATCATGAAGAGGGTTTGGAAGATATAAGGACTTTCTTCCTTTTCCTTGCCAAATTTGATGGAAACAGTTCCATCTTTTTTCCTTACGACTCTGAGTCCGTAGACTGGAAAGGCTTGTTGTGCTGATGTAGCTTTTCGTAGTTGGTAATCCAAGTCTCTGGAAGGAGCTTAGCCAACGTATCCTTTGGAATCTGTCTAGGAACATGGATACAGGATGCCTGGTCATTCTGCATGGAGATGAACAAGGCATCTTCATTACCGTTGTTGAAGTTGAGGTCAAGTGCATGGTTCTCGCACTCGATAAACCATCCGGTAATGTAGTGTTGCAGCCTACTGAGTCAGCAATTTGAGGAGCTCCAGATGTTGAACTTGGACTTTCATAAAAGAAAGTAACCGGGGATCCGAAAAGGCGATGTTGAAGTTGGGGTACGAGTAACAAAACTGCTCCCCGCATTTAAAGTAGTTTGAACAAGACCAATGAAAGCATGCTGGTATTGTAAAAGCCCGGTGTCTAACAACGCTATTCTTGCCACAACCGGCAAACCTTACGACCATGGAATGTGAGAGCAAGACGAACAGCTCCATAATGGACATGAGTGTATCCCTGTTGAGCCCATTGTCTGGGAAATTCTAGAGGGATCTGGAGAGTAACAAAGTATTCCTTTCCAGTAGCAGGAATGGGATGCTGATCGAATTTGGAGGACTGGACGTACTCCTTTACTTGCTTTGGGGTTTGGTGAATAAGTCATGGATGGAGGGGATGGGTGAAAATGACGAGGTTGGTTTGGCGAAAGCAGAATAAGGGTTCATGAGGGGGAGTTGGGTTTCAGAAATCTTTGTTTCATCGCTAAGAGATACTTCATAGAGATAATCTATCTTAGAAGCATTAGAAACTCGAAATTCTGGAGGTGTTGAAGATGAAGATGAAGGTGCAAGAGAAACTGGTGCTTCGAGGATTTGTGGTTCTCTAGACATGATGAGAAGAGATCTTCTCAGCCCGGATTCACCTGTCAAGCGCATGGAATGGATAACATCAAAAACGAAACCATGGCTCTGATATCAAGTGCAGCCGTATACATTGACGATATTCTGCTCTACAGTCCTGATGAGCAGTCACACTGTCAACTCCTTGAGCAGTTTGCAGAAATCGTGAAAAAGTATGGTATTATGCTTTCTCAAAGAAAGATGAATATTGCCCAAACAGAAATTGAATTTCTTGGTATGCACCTTAACAAAGGTACATACTACCTAGGGCCACATATCGCTAAAGAATTATTGAAGTTTCCTCAAGACAACTTCACAACAAAGCAAGTTCAGCAATTTCTTGGGATAATTAATTATCTTAGGGTTTTTGTCCCAAACATTGCAAAGTTTCTTGATCCTTTGCAATCCATGCCGAAGAAGAATTCCCCACCTTGGGGAAAAACCTGCACAAAGCAAGCCGAACTTAAGGAGATTATGCAATCTCCCACCATTACAAATACCATCAACAGCAAAAGAATTCTCCAAACCGACGCTAGTGATGAATACCGGGCAGCTGTTCTTTTTGAAGAAATTGATGGTAAGAGACTCCTCTCGTGCTCATAAAAGTGGAAAGTTTTCCCAAGCTGAAATGCATTACCATTCCACTTTCAAAGAAATCTTAGAAATAAAAAATGGAATCAAAAAGTTTGAGTTTCATCTCATCGGCCACCACTTTCGGTGGAATTAGACATGGCATCTTTCTCTCTCATGACTAAGTTTAAACAAAAGCATTCCAAATTCCCAACCGCTTCGATGGGCTGAATGGTTTTCAAAATAGTCATTTGAAACTAAGCATATTCCCGGAAAGAAGAATGTACTTGCCGACTTCTTATCAATGTCAAAAGCACCAGCCGAGATCAATATGTACATCAAGAGACTCCGCCTTCCATATGCTCAATCATGGAGTGAAATACAAAATTGAGAACATCGAGATTCACAAAGCTGGAAATACCTCAGCGAGATTATTCAAAAATCCGTAACGAATGCCTTACTCGAATATGGAGAACCTCATGTGGCAAAGCCATACAGACCTATTTAGATTCAATGGAGGTTCGATTCTTTATCCTTTTGGGTTAAATATGAATTATCCATTCATTCATCCTCTTATCTGGAAGGAAGATGATTTCCCGATCACTCAACGTTATTGTGGTACTTCACCAATAAGTACCTAATAGCTTTTGAAATTCCAACCGTAAGATTCATTGCCAACCTCACAAGGATATTCCCCGCTCGGAAGAAACATTGAAAAAGAATGTGATAGAAATCTTTTAGAATTTCTAAATTGGTTCTATCATCCTACATGTTGGAAACAAGACTTGGAAAAAGAACTGAGACCCATGACGCCAAATCCTGAGGTCCATACCATCCTGTTTTTCCGACGTCCTTGAAATTTTTGCAGAAATAATGTGAGTATTCTCGATGCACCACTAGAAATAGGAACCACATCCTAAAAACCTAACTTGAACAGCCGAGAAGCCCGGATTTACAAATCTTATCCCAGATCTGTTCGACTTTGTGAACATGAATATCGAGAACTCCAGAGAATCCTGTGCCGAAACAATGACCATAATTGTCTTTATAGTAATGAACATGATGTCCATCACCATCGAAGTGTCGAACATGTTTTTTTGGATCTGGCTCGGAAATGGATTGAGGAACACATGGTTCAATCATGAAGAGGGTTTGGAAGATAGAAGGACTTTCTTCCTTTTCCTTGCCAAATTTGATGGAAACAGTTCCATCTTTTTTCCTTACGAACTCGAGTCCGTAGACCGGAAAGGCTTGTTGTGCTGATGTAGCTTTTCGTAGTTGGTAATCCGTGTCTCTCGGAAGGAGCTTAGCGAACGTATCCTTTGGAATCTGTCTAGGAACATGGATACAGGATGCTTGGTCATTCGGCATGGAGATGAACAAGGCATCTTCATTACCGTTGTTGAAGTTGAGGTCAAGTGCATGGTTCTGCACTCGATAAACCATCTGGTAATGTAGTGTTGCAGCTACAGTCGCGCTTTGAGGAGCTCTAGTAAGTTGAACTTGGACTTTCAAAAAAGAAAGTAACTGGGGATCTGAAAGGGCGATGTTGAAGTTGGGGTATAGAGTGACAAAAACTGTTCCTGCATTCAAAGTAGTTTGAACAGTACCAATACAAGCATGCTGGTATTGTAAAAGCTCGGTGTCTAACAACGCTATTCTTGCCACAATCCGGCAAACCTTACGACCATGGAACGTGAGAGCAAGACGAACAGCTCCATAATGGACATGAGTGTATCCCTGTTGAGCCCATTGTCTCTTCTCATCATGTCTACAGAATTTACTGCAATGGGTCAACCTTTTAATTGAACTAACACCTTCCTTTGCCTTTCCCTAAGCCAAAACTCACATCAGCTTGCGCAATTACCGTGTCAACGCGGATTGCCCACCGGAAAACATCATATCACTAATGAGAAAAGTACTAAAAAAGTCATAAATATTTTAATTGAATCAATTTATCCTAAAATTTTTCACATTAATACTAATTTAGTCAATCCAACTAAGTCATGACAAAAATCATTAATGTGGATATTAGCCGTCCTATGTGACATAATTGGTAGAACGGACCAAATTATTTAAAAATTATTCAAAAAGTCCATGTCAAGACTAACCATATCATGTAGAACGATCGATGTCCACGATAGCAATTTCGAGCCTAAATTGGTAGGACGGACCAAGTTAATACTAGTGTGAAAATGCTTATGAGTAAATTAGTTCAATTAAAAGGTTGATGACTGATTTTGTACGAATGTAATATGTAACACTTTTTTGGTACTTTTCCCTCACCAACACCTTCCTTTTCCTTCACATTTTCAAACCAAAACCCTAACCTAACCAAATCAAAGCACATATCCGTAGATCAACTTGAAATAATAGATGACCTTAATGTGATGCTTTAATCTACTTATTAAATCCTCCCTCTCTCTCTCCCCCCACCCTCCCGCCCCGCATTTAGATGAGTACATCCATAATCTAAATCTTTCTATATCTCAAGTCGTTCTAACATGTCCAAGAGGTGTCACTGAGTGCAGGTATAAAAATCCATCACACAATTTCTCAGCTTGGGTTGGGAGACCTCGAACAATGAAGCCCGAAGCACCTTATAATCAAAACTAGGACATATGTTATTAACTACTATGTTTAAACCAAAGGTTATGACTTTTTTAACACTTTTCCTCTCTTGCTTCTGTTCTGCTAGCCTGTGAACCCTCGCCCATGCACAAGCGATGACCAGCAAGCCCTAGCTCGTCATCAAGTGTCACATGTTTCTTCATTACCAACTCTCTCACCATTTCCACGGTAAAAAGTTTATCTCTAGATATTTTAAATCACTTCTCCACTTTTATCAGATTGATTCTTGATGATTTCAACCCTTCAAAACCATTCAAAATTTTCAACTATTGGAGTTAGTACCCTGGTTTCCTGAAGACTTTGCAGTCTGAATGCCATCTTGAAAATAATTGCTGTCCTACAATCATTTAACATTAGAAGCTCGAGGATTCATACATGTTCTGAGCTTTTCAAAACGAGCATCAAGAGCTTTTTATTGGCTCTTCAAATGACGGTTTTACTCAACCAGAATCTTAAAGACCTAGTTTCGTATAAGGGGCGCGAAACATTATGGCGCCACTTGCTTTGGTTCGACCTAAGTTCGGCTCTATTTTTTGGCTAGCCCTTCTTAACAAGTTGCTAATAAAATGAAAAAGTGGGCGGCTGTTAATCACAGCGTGGACTACGTGGGTTGGATCATAGGTCTAGACAAAATTTTCCCTTGATCGAACCAAAAAAAAAAAAAATGATTTATATTTTTTTATTTTTTATCAAGACTAGTAGCTGTCTTGTTCCTATCGAAAGACGTATCCATAAATATTCATATAATTAACAAGAATATAGTGAGTTCAAAGTTCGAAGATTCGGGATTCAATTTTGACACGTTCTTCAATGTGAAATCATTTTATTCCTCCAAGAAGAAACTAAGACGTGGCAACTTATTAGCATGAAATTGTCAAATTTGGCCTATCAAAAACTTCAATATATTCTATGAAAATAAGTGTGTATAATATTAAAGGAAATTTAAATTAAACTAATCATATGTTTATGAGAAATCAAATATAAACAAAGTTTCCACTAAAAATTAAAGTTAAAATTAACTCTATCACATAAATTTTGGTTAGAATCTTCATTAAATTACATGATGAAATATGATATTAAGCAAAAAAAAAAAAAAAAAAAAAAAAAAGACCTCAAAGAAAAATCAAAACTTAGATTAGTTATAAAACTACCATTAAAGGATTTCACGAAAGTCCATGTGATTTGAGATTTGGAAATGATATCAAAATTAGTATTAGAATATATGTGTATAACTTAATAATGCGATGAGAATTCTTCTTTATAACATCAGTTAATCAAATTGAGCACAAGTATAACTTACTAATATGTTTTCCCAATGAGAAAGTCAAAGTGTACAAGATGAAAAGAATGACGGTATGATTCGATCATTCGATTAAAGAAATGAAATGACGGTATCATTCGATTAAAGAATCAAGATTCAATTAAAGAATTAAGAGAAACCGTAATTTACATTCGATATGCTCATTTTTTGTAGGAAATCTGCTCAACGGCATGCGCATTTTAGTCAAACGTATGAAACACATTTCTTCCAAATCTTAGTGCTTCTATCTAAGGTGGCATTTGAACTGTTCACGAACTGAGGCTTCGCTAGACTGGTCTTGACCAATCTATCATGGCATTTCGGCCCCATCCTCACAAGCTTCGCGCAACATGGTTTAGTAACTTGTCCTTTCCCGTGGAAGATGCCTACTCTGATCTCTCTGGCGCAATCGTGATCGAGCTTTGTCGCGCATGCCTTCACGGATGGAAGGCTTGGCGCGATGTACGTACACCAATTCCAGACCGAGGTACTCCCACTGAGAATCGCCGTCTTGTTCGACCGAAGCTTCGCGGAGGCGATGTACGCTCCGACTAGCTTGTCGGGCAATCTTTCCCGATGCCCACGAGCACTCCACAACAGTCGGTTCTGAGCTCTCCTTGGCTGCGAAATATTCTTGAGACGATCTGTTTTGCACAAGTGAGGTTGGACACCGGCGGACATGATGTGTTGTGCGGAGAGGATGACCGCACTGTTGAAACGCAATGGTTCCAGGTGCTTTGGCTTCTCCCTAGGATTGCCTTTGAGTTCTTCTGGTACATCGGCGACGACGAAAGAGTCGCCCTGACTATTTTGTCATGGCATGCCTTTCCCATTGCTGTAAGCTCCATGCAGCAATCACCTGAGGGATTGGCGTCGTTGAAGAAAATCCTCAGCAAGATCTCCTTTCCGCACCATTCATCCAATTGTCTCGCGCATGTTTCAAACTCGCTATGACCAACTGCAGATTCGACATAAGACGTCGCCGAGAGTGCATTAACGATGAGGACTGTTAGAACTAGCCACTCGTAATTAAAATTAGCCATGCTTACTCTTCTAGGGCCTATGATGGTACTGGTTTCTGAATTCTTTCACTGTGGATTGGGTTGACAGCATATCTTTTATAATGGAAAGATACCATAATCCTGAGATGAAACGATCCTACAGATGCATTAATGTCGTATGCGATGATTCATGTAGTTTTCAACTCCTTAAACTTTATGACCATTCATGAGTTCAGACAAAAGAAATTAATTCAGCACCAACACAACATTCATGTTTCTAGCATAACGTCCAGGAGAATTTATTCCATCCCTTTGAAAATGTAGACACTAGTTATTGTCACCTTAGAACCCTCACGAGAGCGCATTACAGCACTACTTATGATCTTGATAGAAGCGCTTGGGATTTCTTTTGAAAGGGGGAGCCTTTGACATAGAAGAGTTTAGACTACCGAAGAGTCCGGACATCGGAAAAAAATGCAGAATCATCACATGAAAGATCCCCCACGTATTTATCTTTTGCGGACAGTCGGATGTTCGGTTTGATTCTTGCATTTGCGTTCAAAGATTGTTGCTCGCCTGTTGATCCGAAACCCGTCTTGCTAGTTGGAAGATGCACCCGGGAGCAATACGGCACATACCAAAAGTCCTTCTTGGAATTATAGGAAGAGGGGTGCCACCGCCGCCGCCGCCCCTCCTTCATCGTCTGCCCACGTCGGGGCCTCGAGGAGTACACTGTCCCTCCCATGGAAACCGGCGAGGGCCTCTTGCCCTTGCACAGATCTGGACGACAAGAAGCCCCCTTGCATGGTGGTGACATTTCTCGCCACCACCGAGCGTGGGCCGATTGACCCTTGCTCAATGGTGGCAAAGTTGCCACTCCACGATCGCGTCATGGCAAGTAGGCCCTTGTCGGTAATCATGCGATGTCCGCCGGGGATCACGAGATGGCCGACGGCCCTTGCCAGGAAAGGTCTCTCTCTCTTCTGTTTCTTTTTTTTTAACCCATTTTTCCTCTTTATTACAAGTTTTGTTGATTTTATTTTGATGTGTATAACCACAAAAGGAAAAATGCAATTGGTTACCACAGCTAGTTCGGATTGCCCCTCGAAGGCTGTTAGACCAAATCGACTCAATAGGGCTAATTTAACTCTATATTCCAAGAGAGCACAAGTATGAAATTGGTCGAAATTTAACTCGAAAAACTAAATTAAAATGGAAGGAGAATATATGCATTAAAAAAATTTCTGGAGACACTTTTCTAGTCGGTGAAGGTTCGTGATACTAAATATTAGAGAAAAAAAAATCTGTTTGACTCGAGGGGTACGAAGTAACCCCAACAAAGCACGTTTTTTTTTTTTTTTTTGTCGGATCTCGAGCAGTCCTTAACCTGCTATTGAGGGAAACGGAGGGAGAACCTCCTTGGGGAGAGTGACCCCTTACGCCCCTCCGAGGCCGGGATCTGGGCCTGGATAAAGATTCGGGCCCCATTAGCTGACCCGGCCACGCCCTTATGGGTAAGGGGGGCAGCCACGTCGATCCCCGCGACGCCTTCCCCCGAGGAAACTTGGGGCGTGGTACGGGGGAGATGATGGCGCCGCTTGAAAGACCGGGTCCCTTTTGGGCCAAAGGTACAAATCATGCCGAGTAAATTCGTTGTTTGTTAAAATATTTTACGTCTCATGACAATGAAATTTTATATGCTCTTTATAGTACACTTATCTTGTCTTTTCATAAAAGGCGTCCAATTGACATAAAAGGCTTGAAGCATTATTTGGTAATGCTTATCAAGATGTTTCTCCCGGAGAGAGCAGATCGTCTTTCGAAAAACTCTCTTCTTTTTATCTCTATAAGATCACCAGGTTTTCCTACAAAGACATGATATAAGAGAGTGATGGCATGGCTGAAATTAGGTGACATTAGAAAATGGATCTGGTCTTGTTCTCAAAGTGATTGCCACCGAGCTTCAAGCTTCCCGTGAATCTTGTAACAAAGTTGTACAAGACGTCATTCATATCATGGTTGGTGATAGACTCGGGTGTTCAGCCAGTATGAAATTCTTCAAGCCTTATCGGCCATTTCGATAAGGAATATCATCAATGGTGAAGAATTGTTTTGATGCGATGGACACATGCTTTGAGTAGGATTGCTTGTCGACCCATTTCTAGGTCAGAATAATTTGATTCCATATCATCATCTGGGGGGTCAGCCATGAATATTGATGAAGTAACTGGTGCAATGGGGAGGGTATCAACTGTAGGAATGGAGAAGGATGAGGAGGAGGAGAGGGATACTAAAGATTCTGTTTCAGTATCATGAGAAGTTTGCTCTACTGGGAGCAAAGTCTGTTTTTCTGGATTGGGAGGATCAGGTTGTTCGAGTACATTGGATAACGAGTCAAGTTCCTGGTGCCTAAATCCTTTAGAAAAGATTCTAATGGATTTGATAGAATCATCTGATCTGGCCTTTCTCTTATAACAATGGAACTTGATCCTGTAGGTGGTGTTTTTTCTTTCCCCTTTTCTTTCTGCAGGGCTTTGAGGCGATTTCGTATGTCTGCCATATCCGGCTCTCTTCTGTTAGGATTTGTTGGAATAGTGGCAAAAATGGATGTTTGTGGCAGTGGGGGTAAATACCCGGTTTTAACAGGAGGTGCCAATGGGTCAAACGGTTTGAATCTTCCTTCTTCAAGAAGCTGGATTTGGTTTTTGAGCTTCTCTATTTCTGGCTTCGGATTTTCAAGATAATGGTACCCAAGATGTTGTCCCGATTCCAAGGCGTGAAGCCTTTTCCGAATTCAGAAAGTATCTTTGGTACTTTCATCATACCTCCGGAGATCTTGTTGCACATTTCCAATTTTGGAGTCAATTGCCTTGAAGGCATTGTTTTGTGCCAATAGAGTCTCTGATTGCCAATTTAGAACAGCTTCAGCGAAGCGGAGGTTTTTTTTTTCTGCTCCCATGTTCATCCACACGTTGGGAGTAGGGACTTTAGGAACATGGCGGTATCTGCCATGGGGATCAATAAACTCTTCTGCAGCAGGGAATGAGAGTTTAGAACTTTCCTTGACAAGAGGAGGAAAATCAGTATCCTGAAACATAGCGATAGAAGAAGTGGGTTGTGCTTCTTCCTAACTTGAGGGGGTAAGAGTGCTTCTTAGCCCACTTAAGGATTGGCTTATAAAATGGAGAGAGGACTTGCTTTTTCCGGGAGAGATGGGGTGGTGTTTTTGGTGGATCTGGTAAGGCTTGGAATGTAGTACTGGACTGTGGTGGTGGAGGTGGTATGAATTGGTATTTATCACATTCACCAAGAGTATCAACGGAGGAATCTCCGTCCAAGTACCTTTGGAACATCTTATCCTTTAGCCTTTTCCGTCGAGGTGGAGATTTTGCAAAAGGGTCTACCTCGTCAGGAGAATCTATGCAGGAGGAACATTGACAGAAAGGATCCCAAAAACAATGACCATAATTGTCTTTATAGTAATGAACAGGATGTCCATCACCATCAGAGTGTCGAACATGTTTTTTTTGATCCGGCTCGGAAATGGATTGAGGAACACATGGTTCAATCATGAAGAGGGTTTGGAAGATATAAGGACTTTCTTCCTTTTCCTTGCCAAATTTGATGGAAACAGTTCCATCTTTTTTTTTCCTTACGACTCGAGTCCGTAGACCGGAAAGGCTTGTTGTGCCGATGTAGCTTTTCGTAGTTGGTAATCCAAGTCTCTGGAAGGAGCTTAGCCAACGTATCCTTTGGAATCTGTCTAGGAACATGGATACAGGATGCCTGGTCATTCTGCATGGAGATGAACAAGGCATCTTCATTACCGTTGTTGAAGTTGAGGTCAAGTGCATGGTTCTGCACTCGATAAACCATCTGGTAATGTAGTGTTGCAGCTACAGAGTCAGCAATTTGAGGAGCTCCAGTATGTTGAACTTGGACTTTCATAAAAGAAAGTAACTGGGGATCTGAAAAGGCGATGTTGAAGTTGGGGTACAGAGTAACAAAAACTGTTCCTGCATTTAAAGTAGTTTGAACAGTACCAATGAAAGCATGCTGGTATTGTAAAAGCCTGGTGTCTAACAACGCTATTCTTGCCACAACTGGCAAACCTTTACGACCATGGAACGTGAGAGCAAGACGAACAGCTCCATAATGGACATGAGTGTATCCTCGTTGAGCCCATTGTCTCTTCTCATCATGTCTACAGAATTTACTGCAATGGGTCAACCTTTTAATTGAACTAACACCTTCCTTTGCCTTTCCCTAAGCCAAAACTCACATCAGCTTGCGCAGTTACCGTGTCAACGCGGATTGCCCACCGGAAAACATCATATCGCTAATGAGAAAAGTACTAAAAAAGTCATAAATATTTTAATTGAATCAATTTATCCTAAAATTTTTCACATTAATACTAATTTAGTCAATCCAACTAAGTCATGACAAAAATCATTAATGTGGATATTAGCCGTCCTATGTGACATAATTGGTAGAACGGACCAAATTATTTAAAAATTATTCAAAAAGTCCATGTCAGTACTAACCATATCATGTAGAACGATCGATGTCCACGATAGCAATTTCGAGCCTAAATTGGTAGGACGGACCAAGTTAATACTAGTGTGAAAATGCTTATGAGTAAATTAGTTCAATTAAAAGGTTGATGACTGATTTTGTACGAATGTAATATGTAACACTTTTTTGGTACTTTTCCCCTCACCAACACCTTCCTTTTCCTTCACATTTTCAAACCAAAACCCTAACCTAACCAAATCAAAGCACATATCCGTAGATCAACTTGAAATAATAGATGACCTTAATGTGATGCTTTAATCTACTTATTAAATCCTCCCTCTCTCTCCCCCACCCTCCCCGCCCCGCATTTAGATGAGTACATCCATAATCTAAATCTTTCTATATCTCAAGTCGTTCTAACATGTCCAAGAGGTGTCACTGAGTGCAGGTATAAAATCCATCACACAATTTCTCAGCTTGGGTTGGGAGACCTCGAACAATGAAGCCCGAAGCACCTTATAATCAAAACTAGGACATATGTTATTAACTACTATGTTTAAACCAAAGGTTATGACTTTTTTAACACTTTTCCTCTCTTGCTTCTGTTCTGCTAGCCTGTGAACCCTCGCCATGCACAAGCGATGACCAGCAAGCCCTAGCTCGTCATCAAGTGTCACATGTTTCTTCATTACCAACTCTCTCACCATTTCCACGGTAAAAAGTTTATCTCTAGATATTTTAAATCACTTCTCCACTTTTATCAGATTGATTCTTGATGATTTCAACCCTTCAAAACCATTCAAAATTTTCAACTATTGGAGTTAGTACCCTGGTTTCCTGAAGACTTTGCAGTCTGAATGCCATCTTGAAAATAATTGCTGTCCTACAATCATTTAACATTAGAAGCTCGAGGATTCATACATGTTCTGAGCTTTTCAAAACGAGCATCAAGAGCTTTTTATTGGCTCTTCAAATGACGGTTTTACTCAACCAGAATCTTAAAGACCTAGTTTCGTATAAGGGGCGCGAAACATTATGGCGCCACTTGCTTTTGGTTCGACCTAAGTTCGGCTCTATTTTTGGCTAGCCCTTCTTAACAAGTTGCTAATAAAATGAAAAAGTGGGCGGCTGTTAATCACAGCGTGGACTACGTGGGTTGGATCATAGGTCTAGACAAAATTTTCCTTGATCGAACCAAAAAAAAAAAAAAATGATTTATATTTTTTATTTTTTATCAAGACTAGTAGCTGTCTTGTTCCTATCGAAAGACGTATCCATAAATATTCATATAATTAACAAGAATATAGTGAGTTCAAAGTTCGAAGATTCGGGATTCAATTTTGACACGTTCTTCAATGTGAAATCATTTTATTCCTCCAAGAAGAAACTAAGACGTGGCAACTTATTAGCATGAAATTGTCAAATTTGGCCTATCAAAACTTCAATATATTCTATGAAAAATAAGTGTGTATAATATTAAAGGAAATTTAAATTAAACTAATCATATGTTTATGAGAAATCAAATATAAACAAAGTTTCCACTAAAAATTAAAGTTAAAATTAACTCTATCACATAAATTTTGGTTAGAATCTTCATTAAATTACATGATGAAATATGATATTAAGCAAAAAAAAAAAAAAAAAAAAAAAAAAAAAAGACCTCAAAGAAAAATCAAAACTTAGATTAGTTATAAAACTACCATTAAAGGATTTCACGAAAGTCCATGTGATTTGAGATTTGGAAATGATATCAAAATTAGTATTAGAATATATGTGTATAACTTAATAATGCGATGAGAATTCTTCTTTATAACATCAGTTAATCAAATTGAGCACAAGTATAACTTACTAATATGTTTTCCCAATGAGAAAGTCAAAGTGTACAAGATGAAAAGAATGACGGTATGATTCGATCATTCGATTAAAGAAATGAAATGACGGTATCATTCGATTAAAGAATCAAGATTCAATTAAAGAATTAAGAGAAACCGTAATTTACATTCGATATGCTCATTTTTTGTAGGAAATCTGCTCAACGGCATGCGCATTTTAGTCAAACGTATGAAACACATTTCTTCCAAATCTTAGTGCTTCTATCTAAGGTGGCATTTGAACTGTTCACGAACTGAGGCTTCGCTAGACTGGTCTTGACCAATCTATCATGGCATTTCGGCCCCATCTTCACAAGCTTCGCGCAACATGGTTTAGTAACTTGTCCTTTCCCGTGGAAGATGCCTACTCTGATCTCTCTGGCGCAATCGTGATCGAGCTTTGTCGCGCATGCCTTCACGGATGGAAGGCTTGGCGCGATGTACGTACACCAATTCCAGACCGAGGTACTCCCACTGAGAATCGCCGTCTTGTTCGACCGAAGCTTCGCGGAGGCGATGTACGCTCCGACTAGCTTGTCGTGGCAATCTTTCCCGATGCCCACGAGCACTCCACAACAGTCGTTGCTGAGCTCTCCTTGGCTGCGAAATATTCTTGAGACGATCTGTTTTGCACAAGTGAGGTTGGACACCGGCGGACATGATGTGTTGTGCGGAGAGGATGACCGCACTGTTGAAACGCAATGGTTCCAGGTGCTTTGGCTTCTCCCTAGGATTGCCTTTGAGTTCTTCTGGTACATCGGCGACGACGAAAGAGTCGCCCTGACTATTTTGTCATGGCATGCCTTTCCCATTGCTGTAAGCTCCATGCAGCAATCACCTGAGGGATTGGCGTCGTTGAAGAAAATCCTCAGCAAGATCTCCTTTCCGCACCATTCATCCAATTGTCTCGCGCATGTTTCAAACTCGCTATGACCAACTGCAGATTCGACATAAGACGTCGCCGAGTGCATTAACGATGAGGACTGTTAGAACTAGCCACTCGTAATTAAAATTAGCCATGCTTACTCTTCTAGGGCCTATGATGGTACTGGTTTCTGAATTCTTTCACTGTGGATTGGGTTGACAGCATATCTTTTATAATGGAAAGATACCATAATCCTGAGATGAAACGATCCTACAGATGCATTAATGTCGTATGCGATGATTGATGTAGTTTTCAACTCCTTAAACTTTATGACCATTCATGAGTTCAGACAAAAGAAATTAATTCAGCACCAACACAACATTCATGTTTCTAGCATAACGTCCAAAATAATTTATTCCATCTCTTTGAAAATGTAGACACTAGTTATTTGTCACCTTAGAATCCTCACGAGAGCGCACTACAGCACTACTTATGATCTTGATAGAAGCGCTTGGAATTTCTTTTGAAAGGGGGAGCCTTTGACACGGAAGAGTTTGGACTACCGAAGAGTCCGGACATCCGAAAAATGCAGAATCATCATGAAAGATCCCCCATGTATTTATCTTTTGCGGACAATCGGATGTTCGGTTTGATTCTTGCATTTGCGGTCTAAG